>NC_142340.1:40786428-41096071 GCF_054954075.1 Amborella trichopoda
GGTTTATATAATATTCATGAAGCGATAAGCTCTAATCTTCAGTTGATAACAATAAGGCTATGATTGTTCAATTTGCGTCATTGATTTCATGGTGTTGTCTATCCTTTCTTTGACTTCTGCGTTGATTCTTCATATAATTTTGTATTTGAATTTATAAACCAGGCTTTATACTTACCTTCATCCTCTTCGTAAATTTGAATTCATGGGTTGGTTTGGTCTCATATGAATTTGAACCTAGTCTTATGCAAATTTGAACTTGTTCACTGGTCTTACACTTATCCTTTGTGAATTTGAATTTTCTGGCTTGTCCTTTTGAATTCAACTTCATTATACGCAACTCTTGTTCCTGAATTCGTGTTTATCTCTTCACGCTGCTCAATCTGTTTGCACCTAGCATATCATCCAATTGATAATCATCTTTAATTTTGAATTTCAAATTTGTAGATACGAAATCCAACGAGGAAAATCAAGATGCTGCTGCTTCCCATTGCCCATTCGTTCAAGTTTTGCTACTTAATTTGACACATTTATGTATATCTTTAATTTCTTTCTTCGTGCATACTCTTTAATCACGACATTTGGTGAGATTAAAGAGGGCTGATAGATGAACCAAATGGTTTAAATCTTGTTAAAAATGGATTGTTGATGAAGGAGATACGATCCTTCAAAGTCAATGCATTTCTACTGGAGTACACATTAGCACCATTAGAGAATTGTGAATGCAACCGCTCCCTCCATATGCCTCAAATATTCTCACACCAGTTAAGAGTGATAGAGAATCAAGTCATGAATCTAATGGCTCCAGTCTTAGGAGAAGACTCCTCATATCGAGGGAGAAATCCTAATTTTGGTGACCAAGTATCATCCTGATTGCTATGCACGGGGTATAAGGCTTTTAAGGCCTTAACCCACGAGCAATACAAATGATGAGTTAAGCCACCTCTGATTAGTATGAAACTTTGGGGAGAGGGTTATAATGCCTCAAATACGGATATTTGAGATTCTCAGCTTAATATCGAAAACTGACGATAGATACGGACATGGGCTAAGCTAAATCCAAATATTGTCCAAGTTATATTACTCCTGGACTTTAAGGCATATTGGGCTGTAACATGTACATTTTCAAGGATTTTCTTCAATATATCAACACATGGCGAGGTTACCCTTATGCTCTGTCTATTAGAACGCCACATTTTAACTAATGGATTAAAAGAACCATTGCTCATAAGTTACCAAATAACTAACGACAAATGCTGTGAAATCAAACCGCATCTAATTCCTCCATATATCACTTGGACAGATATATCGGGCCTTAGAAATTGTCTCAAAACAAGATGGCATTGATTTTCATGCCAACCTTGAATATCCTCGGCTGATGAACCATGGGCATCATATATTTATCAGTCATTAAATTAGAACATTTAGGGACTAGCTAAAGACTCTTTAGGCATAACAAGACCTTCATATGGGAATCCTGATCATATCATATATTTCATATCATGTGGAGTATATCTGAGTAGGTCAAGAACCATACACGTATCTTATTAACTGTGCATTAAGATAACTATCCAATGTGCGTGATAGGCTTTGCCATATATAAGTATCTTCAATATCTCGAGCGTTCATTAGAACACACTGAGTCTCATATGTGACTAAAAGACATATCTACCCTTTCAAATCATATCTTCAAGGGATTTTCTCATCTAGTTTGCATATCCTTATTGAGCGTACGTTGAAATCACTACTCGCAATTGTTTAATGATATACTTAACTCGAGGCATATCATTTTAATCATGATCGTGTTATTTCCCCATCGAGCTTTTGTTAGAATGTAGCTAGTCCTAGAAGTGACTAAAAATACACCCAACACGTCCATCGATTGCATGCGCATATACTTAGGGGGGCATCCACCGATTGTACACACATATTCGTGACACCAAGTCGTATTTGATTTAAAAGAGTATTTGATTATACTCATAGAATGTTTTGAGGGTATGCAAATCAAATGGGTGGTCATCGATTGCACTAGATACGTAGAGCCTTTTGCACATACAGGTTAGCTGTATGCTACGCCGAACGTATGCATATCTTACAAACGACATGTCTTGATCCTTGTGGACTGATTTGCCAGATTTGCTAGCTTGTTTTTTTTAAGAAGGTGCACACATACAGAAAATGGGTCCCCCCTTTTGCCTCAGGAACGCGGGTGAGAGAAACTCTTTATACTGGTTACCTCTTCATTGGCGGGGAAATGACATTTCCATAACGTAGTATTTAGACTCAAGCAACAGTGGAGTATGGACTCCATTTTCAAAAATTATCTTGAAAATGTTTTAAATAGGTGATAGATGATTTTTCAAAACTCTTTTAAAAAATAGGATATGGAGCTTACAATTTAATCACCTATGGTCCCTTTGGTGGAAATAAAGAATTAGTGTGGTTTAACTTGCTTGGAAATGAGCTGAACTCTAATTTTGAAAAGCATTTTACCCCAATAATTTAGAAGCTCTTAAAGGCATATAATCGTCCCCAAAACATTTGAAAAGAAGATTTTTATTAAGTTGGATTTTTCATTAGGGCCAGATCGGCACCAACTGGATCAAAGGGACTAATAATTCTTGAGTACCTCCTTCCTTAATGTCTTACCATCTCTTCGCAGTTCAAGAGTTCAAGAGTTTTCCTTCGGTGTACCTCCCTCATGTTGCATATTTGTGGCCATTAAATGCCTTATGATAATTTGGAATCAATATTGTATATAATGGAACAATAAAATCTAGTGAGAGTATTGGTCCTGAGGGATAGAGACAGACAATTGCTATTTGCCGATATTTGGACTAGGCTTAACGTGTTAGGCCAATCAAGTTGGAAAACCCTTAATTACCTGGGTATAAAGCACAACTGAGGAGGGTTAGCAGGGTTATCCCATGATGAGATCGGAGGTTCCCAGGGTAGTGAGTCAATGGACTGTGTGGCCCTTATACGTGATGGTGGGCTTATAGAGATGATGAACAAAGCCTCATCACTAAACTATCACATGGTATGTACATATGAAAGCCATATTGAGAAAGAGAGTCACCATTGAGGGTGATACATGTACATTTGTGAGAGGTGACGTTATGCATCATAGAGTTGTGGTTGCACCAGGTATGTATTACTTTGGACTAGTCTCTAGGGGAGAATCTATAATTCATAGACTAAAATTGTGTCCCATCACTTATTGGCTGACTTTGGTAACCCAATCATGAACCCCTGCGATGGTTTGTAAGTCAGCGGAACTGTTGGGTTAGTTTGAGAAAGTGAGTGTGATGTAGTGATTTAGCAAATTAATAATTCCTTGATCTAATTGGATCCAAATCCCATCAAAATTATTTAGAATTAATTATTTTGATGTTAAATGATTTTAGATCGGTAATTTGAATTTTTAGAAATCTTTGCATATTTTATTTTCATAAATGGAATTACAAGTAGAGAAAAATTGAATTTTAAGTATTTTAAATATTTAGAGAGAGAAATAAAATAATTAATTTTTTATCTAAAAATCGTTTTACTATTTTTATAAAACACATAATATATGGAGGCACATCATAATTGCACATTGTGATGCAACCCATTAGAGGCCCTATATGTAGCAGGCCCCACTTAGTGGGGATTCTATCCTATTTTGTAGGCGTGTAAAACAGGCCATTCAATCAACTAAGAGGAAAAATAAAGTTTGGAAATTAAGAGATTTAATTTTCAAGTTTAAGTATGTGTAAGAGAAAATATGAAAATAAAAAATATTATATATTTTATGTATTCTATTTATTTAACGGGATTAGGTTAAGGAAGTTGAAGGATAAGGTTACATGACATTTTTTTTAATCATGATGGTTGATCTAATGATTGTATGGCTAAGATATATCACCCCACGTCTCTTTTGATTAATGGTCTAGATCTTTTTTTCATAACCCTAGAGAAAACCTATAAATAGGCACCTTGATGGACCTAATTCTCTACATCTTGAGCTCTTTTCCTCTTCTCCTCACGACGTGGCACGCCACTCTCTCTTATCTCCCTCTAAGATCTCTACTCTCTCTCTTGCCTCCATTAGAAAATTTTAGTAAGAAAAATAGGGGGCATGCCCCAAGTTTTGTAAAAGGGGGGGCATGCCCCAAGTTTTGTGAAAGGGGGGGCATGCCCCAAGCTTTGTGAAAAAGGGGGTAGGTTACCGTACTAGGTATTGAGACCTGGGGTAACACGATAGGTCTAGAGAACGTCATGCAAATTTTTATAATAATCCCTCTTGTTCTCTACGATCCTGTCAATAATCCTAAGAAGGAATTTGTTTACGGTTTTAGCTTTGGCTGTTTCCTTATAGGTAATATGATGATGAGAATTTTTGGGTTATTTTGCATACCCAAGCTAAGGTGTCATTTTTTAAATTTGTCTCATTATATGATATTATTGCTTCCGGGGCCCCAAATCTGTAGACTATGTTGTTCTTAATGAACTGGGCCACATGCTGTCCTTCGACTTTTGTGAAGGAAGCGGCTTCGATCCATTTGGTAAAGTACTTGATGGCTGTCAAAATGAACATGTGTTAATTTGAAGCCTTTGGGGGTATCATCGCTACAATGTCAAGGGCACATTTGGCGAATGGCCATATGGGCAACATTGAGTTCATGAGCATGGATGGTATGTGGATGAGATCCCCATAGATCTGACATTTAAGACAACTTTTAAAATGCTTCCAACAATCTTCTACCATTGTGGTCAAGTAATATCCTTGGCACCTAATTTTCTGAGCCGGGGCTACTACCGCAGGGTGTCCTTCGTCATTGAGGATTAGGTCGATCTCTGGATAATCGACACATCTTAAAAGGACCTTGTTGAAGGATTTTTTATAGATCTGGTCACCCGTTATAACAAAATTTACAACAAATCTCCTTAGGGATTTCTTTACTTTTTAAACTGGCTCTTTCTGGGTATTCCTCATTCTTTAACAAGGCTAGTACATCACTGTACCATGGTTTAGCTTTTGCCTGGCCTTGTGCATTAATAGAGAACACCCCTCCCACCTTTTCTCCTTTACTGTCACTTTCTTGTGTTGTCCTGTAATATGGGGGAGAGGGGTCATGTTTGTGTCTGATGTAGAAGAGCTTTAAATTCATTTCGTGGCGGAATGCTGACCACTGATACTAGAGTCGCTAGGATATCTGCAAATCTGTTATTTGCCCTGGCCACGTGTTGGAAGGTGATTTCCTTTAAATTTCTCATCAGCCGCCCACCTTTTTATGGTAGGAGATTAAATTTTCTTTTTTCACCTTTCATACTTCTTGGACTTGGTTTATTACCAGGAGGAAGCCGCCAATGACTTGTAACCTTTCGATTCAAAGTTGGACGAAATTTTTGAGTCCAGCTACCATGAATTCAAAAGTTCGAACAGAACATGAAGGTCCAAAGTCGGTGCAAAATAAAAAAGAAGAAGAAAATTCAAAACTTCGAGCCGAAGTTGTTGCCATAAGAAAAAAAAAAAAGTGACCGTAAAATACAAATTTTTAAGGTGAAAACTATAATAACAAACATCTGAAGGTATGAGAATAAATTTATCAAAATTCGTCGATCCCTTTGAAAGGTAAGTACCACACCGTTGTTTAGCTACATAAGTGACAAATATACTTTTAGATAAATAATGATTAAGATAACATTATTCATAGTTGTAAAATATGATAAAAACTGCCCCTAAATAGCATACGAGGAGTTTGATAATTTTATTTATTTAAAATTATTCTTTTAATATTTTTTATAGGTTTATAACGGTGAGAAATGTAGACATACTAAATTTGAGCTCATATGATGCATAAAAAAAGAGGCAAAATTAAAGTACACTTTATAGTCTAAAAAAAAACAGAACTTAACTATAAAAAAATGGAATATCTAGAATTATTTTTTAATATAAAAATAAACAATATTTAAATGTAAATTTTCCAAAATTGAACCACAACCATAATAGAACAAACATTTTCCAATATTATGGTATACTCTTTTCTTTCTTTAGGTTTCAACTCAATTTACATACATATCCTGGCCACTATGTCTTGTTCCTTGCCTGTTTCTCTCAACAATGGCTTCTCGGTTATTTCAAGTCTTTTTACCACTTCATTTTGGTTGCAATCTTTATGCAAGTCTCTAGTGAAATGCGAACCGTGAGCATGACAAACATCAATGCCACAGACAGAGAGAGGAAAACAAAGCCATGTTATAAGGAAAAGAATCAAAATTTTTACACCTATGAATTTATCTTTAGTATAAGAAATCACAATCAACCTTGGCCTTAAAATGTGAAATTAGATGGTTAGGGGTATTTTACATATCGTGTTCAGAGTCTGAAACAAATTTTATTAAACTTTGTGGTGTATTCTTAACCGCATGATGTCACATGTAATGGCCATTTGTGATTATGATTTTTTTGTACAAAAAATATTTTTATAGTCACAAATCCTTAAAGATGTGAATGTTAAAATATGGTATGTGCAACAAATAGTGAGCAGAACAATGGCCTTTACGTAAGGCATAAATTTTTTTATTTATTTATAGTATTATCATTCCAATTTTGTTTGTTAAATAATATTAGCGGTTGTGATTTCTATAAGGTTGAGGCTCTAAACAATCAAAGTAAAGCACACCTCTTAATAATATCAAAATATGATTCTTTCAAAAGCAAAAATCTTTGTGATTGTCTAAAAATATATTTTCATTTCTAATTATAAAATTTAAAGCTTAAAAACTACTGTAGATCGAGTAGATCTATGAGCACTTGACAATATTGAAAATTGATGGCTCATATAATGCATTACAAGATGAACTATTTCCCAAACATAAAATCTATTTTTTTCATATCTATACATCTCGAGGTCGAGATGATTGATTTGAGGGTTTTTTGATATTAAAACAACCTCTTGTAATGAATTTTTGCGGTGCATCTTAATTTGATTGTTTAAGCGTCAACCTTATATAAACTTTTTTCTTTTTAAAATAAAATCCTTTACTTTGAAAAAAGAGAAATTTGGGCTTGTTTTGCCCCAAACTAAAATTATTATCTCCTCAAATTCTTGTTTTTCACGTTCATACCGTTTTCTTATATTTTTTTCCAAAATGCCCTACTTTGGAGCAAGAAGACAATTCTTAGCTTCTAATTTTGAACGTCCAAAGCTGAAACTCAAAGTGATGACTTCATGTCTTCAAGATTGGAAGCCACTTGACTTAAATTAAAAGTTAGACCGTTTGACTTCAGACTTTGAGGTTAAGACTTGCTAAAATGACTTCGAACCTTAAAGACAATCAAGACAATTATTTTGATAGAACTTGACTTTGGACCATGAAAATCTGGAGTCAATAAAAAACCCGACTTCGGACTATGGAGGTTTGAAGTCAGTAAAAATAACTTGACAACGTGACTTCGGACTATAGAGGTTTGAAGTCAGTAAAAATAACTGAACTCCAAATAATGAAGGTCTAAAGTCACAGCAAAACAGGAAATGTTCGGGACTTCGTTCTGAACTCATTATCACTTCAAGGTCCAAAGTGCGGCATCTTAGGAAAATTGAAAAGGTAAAAAAGGATATAAACATAAAATAGTGTACACTTACTCCCTCGGGCAAAAGGCCAACTTCGGAAGGTTTTTTTGATTGGCAAGTTTGACCCATTCTTTTGAGGTATTGTAGAGTGGAGTTCGTGGAGGTCGGCAAGGTAGCCCGACCTTTTAGAAGAGCGGGCGGTTGTCTGCAGTTTCCCCTTGACAGAAGTACTCAAGAAGGAACGATCGATTGGTTATCAATTCTACAGTCTCGGTGAACATCAAGAGTAATCAAATAGCAAACCTAAAATGACTTGTGATGGAATCCTCAGTTTCATCCGAATTCCAAATATCATTAGTTGATTATATTCAGGAGAAATTTTGTATTATGACTTTTTTTTTTTTTTTAACTTAGAACTCACCCTTCAAAAATTGGATGGTTTCTATTCAATCTTGAGGCATTATTTTTTTCTAAAAATCCATAGAGATATATTTGAAAATTTTTTCATCTAGTATGACATATGGGTTGAAGAGGTTACACGTAAATTTTGGGGTCCTAAAAATACTCAAAGATTGGATTTAGATCAAGGGAGTAAATGGAAAATATGCTCCCTTGGGAGCATGAAATCTTTTATCACGGGGGAGATTGCTACTATGACCGATATTTGAGGAAACACGAGTGTAAATATCTCTAAGAAGCCTCTGTATCTCTATCTTTCCATTTTTACTCTCTTCTTTTGTTTCTTCAAATGCCAATTTTCTTGATATAATTGCAATTATTACTGACCAAAAGATTTCCAGCTCCCACAAGCATATATTGCCATGACAAGCGAGTTGCAGCTTGACCCTTTTTTCTTTTTTTTTTTTCTATTCTCTTTTGTTTATCGTATTTGGCTTGGCTCAACCCGGGCTCTTGGCCCAGCTTAGATAAAGCCTGGGCTTAAGCCAAAGCTAGACCTAGGCCAAGGCCGCTTCAGCATGGTCGGACTCGAACAAGGCCGGCGAGTTGCCACCCCTATTCGAGTACTCCCAGGGTTGAGTAGACATTCTAGTGACCTTTTCTTAACAAGTAGGGTAAACCAACCCATGTCTTCCCCTCCCGGATGGGTTTTGGAAAGACGGTGCTATTCTCTAATAAATAGTCCATCCAAACATTAGCTTAACTCAAAACCAGGTTTAATGAGAAAAGTAGGGCCATTGAAGTCCACATCACGTAACTCCACCACTTGAGAGGACAGTTCAGATATTTCTGTCAAAAGCAGGGCTTCATTTATGAGATTCTCCACAAATGATATGCTTCCATCTCCCTTGATCCACCGGAACAAAGCCCAAACTCTCTCTTTATCACAGCCATTGAATTATATATATAAGCAACAGAACAAAACATGGCAAGTTCCTGAGGTTGTGACCTCGTTGTTTCAGAGATTGCACTGTCAAGACTCAATTTAGGCTCAAAATTTGGCAGTTCCTTCCACTATTGGTGTCTTTCTAGCAAAACCCAGTTCATAGATTCTCCACTCTTTACCCGTTTCTCTCTCTTTCCTGTCACTCTCTCGCTACCCTCAGTTTCTCTCTTCACTGGAACAGGGTGCCATACAACTTAAGAGCGGATTTGGAGTTGTGGGTTATGAGCAAAATCTGGCCTTTAATGGAGTTATGTGAAGAGATGGGCATTAGAGCTATGAAAACTGTGGATTTTAGCTCTGGTTGGGTTTCTCTCAAATTTTGTTGACTGTGGAGCTCCCTATCAGTAGCCATGTCTCAGACCAACTGGGAAGCTGATAAAATGTGGGATTTTGGCTTCAAAACCATGTTTTCTTTTTGTTTTGTTCTATTATTTGGTTTATGCTTGCTATTTGTATTGTAGGGTTTGGTTTTGAGCTATCATTATGGGTTTGTCTTGACTGAATAGTTGGTCTCTCCTGTTCCCTCTGTCTCTCTCCCTTTCTCCCTCTCTCGTTTTCTGTATCTCTCTCTGTTTCTCTTTTTCTTTTTGGGTCCTTTGAATAGGCTGGATGTGTACATATATGACTATTTGGTGAAGAGGAATTTACAGGCATCGGCAAAAGCGTTTCAGGCTGAAGGAAAGGTGTCTTCAGACCCAGTTGGTAAGAATGATGGTGAAACTTTTAGGGTTTCGGTTTGTGTGCTTTTTTTAGTTTGAGCGTTCTTTATTTTGCTAATGTTTGGGGTTGGATTTGGATGGGTTTTCTCAGCTATTGATGCACCAGGGGGATTCCTTTTTGAGTGGTGGTCAGTATTTTGGGACATTTTTATCGCCAGAACGAACGAGAAGCACTCTGATGTTGCTGCATCTTATATTGAGGTAAGCGTTCTGTGATATTCTCTTTTCGGATTTTACCCATCAAACATTATTTTCTTCTTTTTCGTTTTGTTTGCTTAATACTTCAGGCATTTCTAGAGGCGATGTTGATATTTTCACTGATTGGTTGTGGTAAGAATTTGCTAAAGAATTTCTCATTTTTTTGCTTATAAGGGTATTCGGTGCAGTATTTATGGAAATTGAATGCATTCTCTTTTTGGGATTAACAAACTACTCCATACTGCAAAATGAACGAAATAGATGGGCTTACCCTTGTTGTTTTAAATTTTCTTATTTGGTTACAAAATCAACTACTGATATATTTATTGAGTATTCTAACTGTGTCGATTAATCTCCTATGCCATTAGTGAAAAGTTAACAAGGACTTTTCCTCCTTATAGAGGGAATTTTGATACAGATCTTTTGGTTGTTAAATTTCTCTTGCGACTCTGCCACGGTGATCATTGAAATCAACAAACAAACGAAAACCAAAGAAATCCAACTTAACCATCTTGAGTGCCATGATCAAACCACTGTTCTAAACTACCCAGTGAACATTGAAATCACAAGATAGTAGTAATAACTATGATTTATGTTGAATCTTGAAGAGACAAACTTGAAAAAGAGACGATACATCTTGAGTCAGACTGAATTGCTATGCGCATGCAGACACAAGTAGTTCTGTGTACACATGGCATTCTCTAGTTCCTGAGGACTATTAGTTGGTGCTTGCTATTGATTTTGGGAACAGTACAAATGAGAAAGGATGCATAACGACCAGACATTGTTTGAACTATGTGCGGAACTGATCCAATTTGGTATCACATTGGTACTCCGCTCAATTTATTCAATCTACCCATCTACAAAAGAACAGAATCAATTAATTATGGGAATTTACAATTAACGAGATCACCTATCTTCACAATCCATTTGATACCCCTCTCATTCCCTATCTTTCTTCACAAAAGTCTTCTCATACCCCTCTGGAACTCTTCATCCTCTTTTCCCCCTACCTTTCCCTCGCATTCGCTGCTGCCCGCAACCTTGGGATCTTCATGATTGAGCTCACAGTACAGAAGCCTGGGGCTCAACCTCTGCTTGGTGGTGTTTCATTGTGTTATATCCAACTGTTCGACTTTGAAGATGCTACCAAAAATAGATTGGGCCCTGCTGCCCCTATCTTTTCTTTAGTGTTTTATTTCCTTTTTATGTTTGCTTTATTTTTTACTCTGTTTCTCTTCTATCATCTGCACCTGTATTCTGAGCACCCACCCAATTTGTGGGCTGCCATCATACAAATCTGCAATAGGGTGGAATTGATCCAATTGGGATCACGTTCATACAATTGGTCCAATATGGGATCACATTGGTACTTCGCTCAATTTATTCAATCTACCCATCTACAAGAGGACAGAATCAATTAATTATGAGACTTTACAATTAATGAGATCACCTTTCTTTACAATGCATTTGATACCCCTCTCATTCTCTATCTCTCTTCACATAAGTCTTCTCTTACCCCTCTGGAACACTTCATCCTCTTTTCCCCCTCCCTTTCCCTCGCATTCGCTGCAGCATTCAACCTTGGGATCTTCATGATCGAGCTCACAGTATAGAAGCCTGGGGCTCAACCTCTCCTTGGTGGTGTTTCATCGTGTTATATCCAACTGTTTGACTTTGAAGATGCTACCAAAACTAGATTGGGCCCTGCTGCCCCTATCTTTTCTTTTGTGTTTTATTTCCTTTTTATGTTTGCTTTATTTTTTACTCTGTTTCTCTTCTATCATCTACACCTGTATTCTGAGCTCCCAATTTGTGGGCTGCCATTATACTACTACCGGTGGTTCTGTAATTTTATTTCTATTTATTAAAGTGAACCATTCTAAAAAACAAAAAAACGAAAAAAAAATGCCGATCACCTTTCTACAAAGTAGAACTGATCAAATTTGGGGTCACTTTCAACCTCAGCTGATCAAGGCTTGATAATGAAAGATACATGCCCATCAGGGATAGCTTGAGAGTTTATCCAATACGCCAATCTATTTTGTGCTACTTATAGGCACAGCTTGACAAGTTGTTTTTGAAACTGGTTAACTTGTTAAATTAAAACCACAAGGAGTGGTATAACTGTGACAAGGAGTGTTATAACTGCGACTAGTTTTTCAAACCACTCTTTGACATCAATTTCAGATTCATCTTTTTCTAAACCATAAATCTACGATAGTATGTAAATTAGCATGTAATTGATTAAATTTGGTTTCGATTTTAGACACAGCTCATTAAGGCTCGAGAACAGCAGCAACAGTCTCAACAACAGCCTCAGCAGCAGCAACAACAACTACACATGCAACAGCTTCTATTACAAAGGCAAGCTCAACAGCAGCAGCAGCAGCAACAGCAACAACAACAACAACAGAATCAACAACAACAACAACAACAGCAACAACAACAAAGAAGAGATGGCCAACATCTTCTAAATGGCCCAACGAATGGTCTTGGGGGCAATGACTCACTCATGAGGCAGAATCAGGGAACTGCAAATGCCTTGGCAACCAAGATGTATGAAGAACGTCTGAAAGTGCCACTTCAAAGGGATCCCCTTGATGATGCATCTATGAAGGTTTAGATTCCGATTATCTTGTAATGTCGTGACAATTTCTTCAATGAGACTAAGAACCCACTTATCCAAAAAAGAGAATGTTTACGCTTACCAAGAAATTTTTTTAGCTTAGCCAAAGAAATAAACTGTTGATTTCTATTTGAGAGCAGCTCATGTATGCATTTCTTTAAAATCTTTTAGCTGAACTGTTTTGAGTTTTTGGTTACTGAAAAGGGAAATCTGTTCTTGTTTTCTTCTTTCTTATGCTCCAGCAAAGATTCGGTGACAATGTTGGCCAGCTGTTGGATCCAAATCATGCTTCCATGTTGAAATCTGCTGGAGGTCCTGGCCAACATTCAGGGTAGGTACAATAGACCATAGTTTCCATGATAACTACCTTTTATTGCGTTATGATCAACTTTTTGGGCTCCTTCCTCTTGTTTTCCTGTCAATATGCTTTTCAATAAACTATGGAAAACCATAATTGATGATGGGGAGTGGGACCTACCATTTGTGTGATGTCATCTTTCAATGAGTCCTACTCTGTCCATCTTCATCAATCTTGCATTGGGTGGTAATGACCCACTGGACTATAGTTCTCCATTTCAGTACAAAAACCCTTTTGACATGTTGGAACGTTTATCGTTCTTGTAGTGGCGAATGCCTCTTTACCCTTGTCTTTTGGGAAGGAAATATTGCATGTACGTTTTATTCATATGGTTATTCAATGATCATGCTCATTCTTGTTGTTAGTTTTGATTTAGAATTGATTTGATAATTCTGGTTCATTTCTCCTTTATGTTCTTCTTTTGGGTTTCCATATTTTGCAAGGGTAAGTGTTTCTTAGACATCATCTTATCATTTTCTCATTGTAGGCAAGTTCTTCATGGAGCAGCTGGGGGTATGCAGGCAACTCTGCAGCAAGTTCAGGCTCGGAACCAACAAATTCCTGGATCAACACAGGTATTCAGCATTGAAAACCTTTTCATGCTTCTTTTATTTTTATGTGTGTGTGTGTGTGTGAGAGAGAGAGAGAGAGAGAGAGAGAGAGAGAGAGAGAGAGAGAGAGAGAGAGAGAGAGAGAGAGAGAGATGAAAAAGGACTAGGATATAGAGAAACTGTTGCATGGATTAGGATTTGCAGGTGACATTTTGAAACTAGGTTAAGGATTGGGTTTGAAGCAGGAATATGGCATTTTCTTTTTTGAATTTGTCGTTTCTGTATTAGTTTGACTTTTTACTGTAGTGAGCCTTGTATGGAATATTGAAACAGGATATAAAACCTGAAATTAATGCCGTATTGAATCCAAGAGCTGCAGGCCCCGACGGATCACTACTCGGAGTACCTGGTATTTCATTCAATTACTTGCTACTCAAAACCATTTGTTCTTTTATTTTTTTCTTAAAGAAATAACATGATCGATTTTTGTATTTTCGTTTATTTCTCTCGTTGTTTTCAGCGATTGAATTTCGAAGTTGTATGTTATGGAAATGACTTCTGACTTTTTGACAAGAGTAGTTGGTTTCTCTTCCCTTAAAAATGGATTAACTATGGCAACAAAAAAAGTTTGGGACATTTGATTCCTTAAATTTAACTTTGTTATGGAGTTAAATCAATAATGACCTAATGTGAATCCTGCTTTTTGTGCAGGACCTAGTCAAGGTGGAAACAATTTGCCTTTGAAAGGATGGCCTCTTACAGTAAGATGCTTATATTTTGTTATCAGTTGTCTCTTTATTTGCACATTAACCAGGGGAAAACCAAAAAAAAAAAAAAGAAAAAAAGAAAGAAAAAGAAAAAAAAAAAGAGAAAAGAAAGGAAAAGAAAAGAAAAGAAACCATCCTAAGTTCCAGCCTACCAATTTTAAATTATTTCTTTGGTTTGTAATATGGATTAATATGCTTATGCAGGATACCAAGCTTGGTCTTGTCCTAAAACAATCAGACGTGGTATTGAATTTAAATTACTTTTGCTCCTATGTTGGATTTTGATACTTATAGATAGATGGAGTTAAAGTCATGGCAATAAATGCTCAACGCTTACTTTCTTTTGCTTATTAAATAACTAAGAATAATGATTGGACTAGACATTCACTGTTTGATACTGACAATGCTGTTTACACGAGAGCTCAATTTAAAAAAAAATGTTGTTTACATGAGAGCGTGCTTACCTATCTTGGCATATAATAAGGAAAAGAGTATTCCATAAAGGGCAGGAATCATGGAGCTTAACTTCATTTGATCCTTTCAGATAATATTATGCGGAATGATAAAGTAATTATGAGCTAGATGGTAATATACCCTTGACCTGTGTGTTATAATTAATAATACAGTCACCTTTTATCATAATAATAAACTGGTACTATATGCAAAAGACAATTGGTGAGCATCATATGCAAACCCCTTACACTGTTTTCACTGTACATCTCTCCCACAATTTGGGGCCTGTCCTCAAGTTCTAAGCTATCAACTCTTCTATTCCATGAGTGAGAGAATGCGGGAGGCCACACTTTAAACAATTGAAAAAATCTCTCTCTATTTATATATTTGTATTTTAACACTTGCTAAGTGGGCCAAGTCAATAAGGATCAACTTGGGCAGACCTAGTTTTCACTGATTTGGGTATTTTCAGTCATCCTTTTTTTTTTTTTTTCTTCCCAAAAAACAGGGCCTTGATCAACTCCGACCAGGTCTTCTACAGCAACAGAAATCATTTATGCAGTCTTCCCAACAATTCCACCAACTTCAAATGCTGAGCCCACAACAGCAACAGCAAATTCTATTTCAAACTCAGGCCTCACAAAATTTGAATTCTACATCAGCAGTCGATGACACTAGAAGGTTGAGGATGCTTTTGAGCAATAGGAGTATTGTTCTTGGAAAGGATGGCCAACCCAATTCAGTTGGTGATGTAGTTCAGAGTGTGGGGTCACCAATGCAAGCTGCATCTCCTGTTTTGCCCAGAGGAGACCCTGATATGTTAATCAAGGTGCTCTTCCTCAAAATTTTCACCTGAAAAATTTGCTTTTTCTCTTGTGTACGTTTCATTGTTTTGTTTATCTATTAATATCTTGAAGTGTCTTATTTAGTTTGAGGTATCTTTATGTGTGCATTTTCTTTCATGCATATTTTTTACTGTTTTTGGTTTCATGCATATTTTTTACTGTTTTTGGTTTCAGTATTTTTGCTCTTGAGGTTCTTATCCTTTTCTTGTCACAGATAACACACTGAAGTGTCTCTGTGTCTTTCTCTTGTTCTTGTTTGTGTATTTTCCTTCTTTTATCATCTCTGCCTGGGATTGTCAGCTTCTGATTGGACTGTTAGGTATAATGTTTTTTAATAGTCACTGAATTTGACAGTAATTGAGTATTATTTGGAATATTTGGTCCTTTATAGAGTAAAATGGATGACTGACAAGAGCTAAAATGGATACAAAAGTATTCAGTATAGCTCTTCAGGGTACAAGTATTTTAATGTATCGTGGCCATGGAAAATATCCAGATCGCATGGTCAGCTCATGGGCTCTAAGGCCATGGAAAATATCCAGATCGCATGGTCAGCTCATGGGCATAATGGCTCTAAGAATTAAACATTATGCACAAGATTGATCACATTATTATGGCTTGGCAAATTAGTCACTTCCTACATTCTTAATTTGTTGATTTTGACAAAGAAATTTCAAATTTTTATGGGCTGATACTTAATTGTGGGTTTATCTGATGTGCTTTCAACCCTGGGGAGGCTATTGACAAAGCTGAATTACTGACTGGGAGGGAGTCACTTTGGGCTCTCTCCATACTGGGGACACAGTTTTATCTCCAAGAAGTTAACCGGTAATAGTCCTTTTATGTTGAAAGCACCTATGTAACATACTAAAGTTCAACGTTTACTATTTCTTAATTATAATTTTTTCCTAAATTCTGCAAAAATAACATTATGATTAGGGATTTGCAAATGTGTTTGAATCATAGTTAGGGGAACCTTGTGGTTAGGGTGACGATCCTGCTCCGGAACCTCGATCCCACGGTTCCTGCAAGGTATCTTGTAGGGACCTTGTTTTTCGATTTGGGATCTCGCTCCCAAAAAAAGAGGACCACGTTCCATCCATCAGCGGAATCTAGTTCCATTTCAAAATAGATCCCCGCTCCCATCAACCGTGGTCCAAGTTTTTGGTACATCTACATTAAAATCTTTGGTTCCATGTTTGTGGGATCTACTTTCATTAACGGATGATACCAGGTTAGAGATTTCCATTGTCCCAAGTTCCCGTTATTAAGGAATCATAAGTTCCATGATGGTAAATTCCAGTCCCCTTTTCACATAACACGAAGTTTCATTATTTTAGATTCTTAATTTAAACTAGGCATAGTCTAGAGTGACCCATTGTTTTATTAAGCCCTATTCTGTAAGCCATCACTCTTACTTGTGAGAATATATATTTCATTTTAAATCTTATATTTATGATGTCCTATTGTTTTAGAATCTTAAATCACAATGATGAATCCTCTTAGTTGTGAGATGAGAATGTATGCTTTCATTTCAAGCTTTAAAAGGCTTCTTTTACATTTGAGAGAAAGGGAGAGTTTGTCTTGTCCTCTTGCCCCTTCAGAGAGCCACCCTTTGAGAAACAATGGAAGCAGAGGAGGCTGCATTCGATGAAGATGAACCTTGAGTGGTAGGATTTTGGGTTGCTGGGGATTCCGAGGGAATGATGCATGTTGAACTTGTGTCATGACTTGAAGATGTAGTGGGAGCGATAGACCTTGGTAATGGAGCACTCTGATGAGCCTCATCATCAACATTAAGGCGGTTGCCTGATGCTTCTAATGCCCCCAACATCATCCTCGAGGTTGTCATCCTCAGGATAAAAATCCAATCCTTTGTAGTCCTTTGCATAGTTTGAGCGTAGTCTACTTAACAAGTTGTTATTATAGTGAACATAAACTAATGACTCGGAGCGTTGAGCATTTAACCTGCTCCACTACGAATCAACTGACATTGTTCCTTTGTTGGAAATGGATGCCAAGAGTAAAAAGAATCCTTTATTGCTTACAAAATCACTGATGTGCTGTCTATTATGCCCCCCTCATTCTCGTTTGGGTACAATCTCTCAAGTGCAGCAAGATAAGACGCTGATATTTCTTTATCGTGGTGCGGCTTTAGCCTCTTCTCCCTGCCATGAGTTGGCATAGTTAACCATTCTCGAGAGTGATACTTAAGACTTAAAACATATGCCAATCTTGATATTAGAACAAGAGGAACCCCGTTATATGACATACTTAAACCTTGATTCCTTAACCAAGGGAACTCATACTAGCTCTACTGACAACCTCATTTTTATGTATAGTGGAGCTTAGATTCCTGCTAGTCAAAACATCGAACGCATTGACATGGGATCTCGCTCCCATAAACCTAAGGATCTCGTTCCTTGTCTTGATCATTGTACGGACGCCGATCCTAACCCCAGGGAGCTTCCACTATAGGGCTGTTCGGTGAATCCCAAGCCGATCCCGCTCCTGTCTCCAACAACTATGGTTTTAATGATCTTCAAAATTTATGTCTGAGATATCAAGTGACATTTTAAAAAAAAAAAAAAAGTCTGAGATATCATGTTGTTTTCAGGAAGTATATAATACTCCGTTGAATGATAGATGCCATAGTCTACTGTGATCTATTCAATGAAATGAGGGATGGTGATGAAAAAGGAGAATGGGGCCCAGCAAAATGAATCATGACCTCATGGCAGTTCCAGCTCTCTCTTTATCCCCATCCATCATTTCATTCAGATGGAAATGGCCCCACTGCCCTAAAGGTTCTCCACAGTCCATTAGATAATAGTACACTTTCCTATTTATATTCATAGTGCTACTTTAGAGTTCCTCCCATTGCCCCATCCATCACGATCTTAGCTATTTGTATATGTGTTAAATTCTAGATGAAGATAGCCCAATTACAGCAGCAACAGCAACAACAACAACAGCAGCAAAATAGCAATCAGCAACAACAACTCCAACAACAAGCCCTCTCAAGTCAGCAGTCACAGAGTAGTAATCATCACCTCCACCAACAAGACAAATCAGGAGCCGGTGGTGTTAGCATGGATGGAAGCATGTCCAACTCTTTCAGGGGAAATGATCAGGTCTAATAGTTATTTTGATATATAAGTGAAGATATGAGAACTGTGTACTATTTCCCTATGGATTATGGAAAAACCATGGTCCATTGGGATCAGCACCATCCGAGAAAATGGGCTGTAATGAATAGAGGGTGGGATCCACCATAATAGGCCGTGAACTCAATGTTGGGTCTTTTTTTTTTTTGGGGGGTGGGGGGGAACATGTTAATGGGGGTACAAATGGAGCCCTTGATGTCATGTTGGTATGGCTTCGCCATACTGACCACCTGGCCAAGGGCCCTTCCTATCTGATTGTTGGATCCCACACTGTCACTTCGTTGATGATGAAGACTCCAATGGACTGTTTTTCAATTGCCCTTTGGCTCATCTCTTTTGTCGTATGTTGTGGAATTTTATCTTTTAATTTGGTTACTGTGCATTGGTATATGCATTTTTGGGTTCTTAAGGCGGGTTCGAAGAATCAAGGTGGCAGGAAAAGGAAGCAGCCTGGATCATCTTCTGGCCCTGCAAATAGCTCAGGTACTGCAAACACTACTGGGCCATCGCCAAGCTCAGCGCCTTCTACCCCATCTACTCATACACCAGGAGATGTCATGTCAATGCCTACATTACAACACAGTGCTAGCTCAAATAAACCCTTGATCTTGTTTGGCTCTGATGGAACCGGAACTCTCACTTCACCATCTAACCAGCTGGTTAGTTCTCTAGCTCCTTTTGTTTATTTGTTGTGTACATAATTTGGTTTCATGAAGTATATTTAGTCTAATGGACTATGGAATATTAGAAACCTTTGTCCATTGTTCTTTGTTTTTGTGTGTGTGTGTGTGTGTGTGTGAGAGAGAGAGAGAGAGAGAGAGAGAGAGAGAGAGAGAGAGAGAGAGAGAGAGAGGATGTGCCCTGTGGTGAGGCCCATACTCTCTCCACTGTCCTTCATTTCATCACTATCAGATGGTAACAACCCTTTGAATTATTGAAACAATATTCGAATGGATTATATCAGAATCAGATGGTCACGGTCCAATGGATTGTGGAAGCCATGGTCGATTGGACTACAGCTTAGAATCAGATGGTCACAATGCAAGGCCTATGGAGACCATAGTCCATCGAAATACAGTATATGTTCCTGTTTAGTTTTAGTGGTGAATGCTTTATATTTTTCCACTTGTTAATAGGAAACTCTCTTTATTTTGCTGTAAATTTCAAACGTAATTGGCTGTACACATTCTCATTAGCACTCCATTTTGGCAGTGGGATGATAAAGATATTGAATTGCAGGCTGATATGGATCGGTTTGTGGAAGATGGGTCTTTGGATGATAATGTCGAGTCATTCTTATCGCATGATGATACAGACCCCAGAGATACAGTTGGTCGGGGTATAGATGTCACCAAAGGTATGAGTCATACTCTTTTATATACTAAACCATGGAAACCCACCTCTTTTCAAGGAAATGATAAATGGGATTCTTTTGTTAAAAAATATATGATAAAGTACCACGAGATACTTCGCTATAGTTTCACCTCCTTGATATTGGTTATCCTAATGTGGGTTTTGGAATTTACCTCAGGATTTTCATTTACTGAAGTGAATCATGTCCGGGCAAGCACGAATAAGGTGGTGTGCTGCCACTTTTCATCTGATGGAAAACTTCTTGCCAGTGCTGGCCATGAGAAGAAGGTGAATTTGTTAGGTTGTGTTGGAAGGATGTAGTTAACTGGAGGAAGTGGTGGAACTTTTTTTTTTCTTTTTTAACTATATACTGATTATTCTAATTCAGTGGTTTACCTGGTAATTATTATTTGGGAAAGTATCAGAGAAGTACCTGGAAAACCTACATAAGTGGTGGGGATCTCAGAAACTTGGAATGTCAGTCATGAACGTGGACTTTATCAATCTTTAAAATTATGACATTAACCCCCAGTATTTTGTGAAAGAAAAGATGCCAGGCAAATTTGTTTTGGAATTCTGATAATCAATGCCTGTAGATTATTGAAGAGTGACCAGAGTTCTTGTATTTGCAATCTTGTTATTTATCTTATGATAAATTCTTTTTCATCCCAAGTAAGCATCTTGTCTGGTACTAAAAAATTGAATTGGGAGCAAGTGTTTATGCAATAATTTTAATACCGGCCTGGGGGTAAAGTGATCATTTAAAAAGATTATTTGTCTCACGTCCCGGCGTCAGTTCCAAGATTTTTTACCACCTGTCTTTTATGCAAGTGTTCCGTCTTTCTTGGTATTGTTCAGATAATTTTTCCCTTACTATTTGGAAAAGAAGCTGACTCCAAATAATTGGGATAAGGCTTGGATGATGATGATTTGGAAAGGAAAGCAAATAAACTTATCTTAGTGATTTTGCAATGCAGGCTGTTTTATGGCATGTCGATGGTTTGAAGGCAAAGAGTTCATTAGAAGAGCATTCCTTGTTAATTACTGATGTCCGTTTTAGTCCAAGCATGCCACGTCTTGCTACTTCATCTTTTGACAAGACAGTCAGGGTGTGGGATGCCGATAATGTCAGTATTCATTTTTCTTATCAAATATTTCATGATATGGTTGGATTTGTTTGTTTTAGTTTTTTAATTTCCTAAATCAAAATTTTATTATCTTGATATGAGAATCAGTTTGAGTAGTTAATCCTTCAAGATCTTGTAATAATTTTGATTAAGTTTTTAAATTAAACTAAGGATAATATAAATAATCCATGTTAGCTACAGTTCTTCATATCTCACATTTCATGGGATCATTAGATTTATAGGTTCAATAATCCTAATATTAGTTGGTTTGTTTTTAGTTTTCTAAACTTTTGGATAATGCTATTCGCTCTAGTTTAAAGCTTAGGAGTCTTAACATATGTCTATTTCCCCTGCTGAGTTTCATATTTTTGCAAAAGAAAAGTATTTTGGATAATATTAGAACAATTTTCAAATATGTGATGCTATCAACCCAGATTATCATTTTTCTGAATTTCCCAAAGTTTTATCTTGTATACGTTCTTTAACTTTGTGGAGATAGAGAATTTCTACCCTTATGCAACTTTATGTTGTTTTATTCTAAAGTTGATATGTATAGAGAGAGGGTGTGGTTTGCATAAAGTTGCCACCTTAAACAATCAAAGTAGCCTCTAAATTTAGTCTTAATATGTATTTTTGGTGTAAACATTTCTTAGGATGGCATGAGAATCTATTTTCATCTCTAACTATAAAATTTATAACTCTAAACATGGTTCAAATAAATTAGATTTATAAATACAGAAAAATCTTGAAAATGGATGGTTCGGATAATGTGTTGTAAGATACACTATTTTGAGACTCGAAATCTTTTTTTTTTCCTATCCATACATCATGATGTCGAGATGATCAATTAGAGGATTTTCCAACATCAAAAGAACCTTTTAACATAGATTTTTGAGGTGCACCTTAATTCTATAGTTTAAGGTTGCAATGTTATATAAACGTTTTCCATATCATCATCATCATCATTGTCAAAGCCTTTTTCCAACTCTCTCTCTCTCTCTCTATATATATATATATATAAAATCCTGTCAGCCCATAGCTGATGGAATAGTGTAAGCCTGAAATAGTGTAAGCCCAACGGCCCGGATTGAATTTGTGCTTACAATTATATTTTGTATTTGAATTTTAAATTTTTTTCTACAAATTCAAGTCACTTGAAATTTGGAGCGCCACTCATCACGGTGCATCTAATAAAAATATTAAAAAAATTATTTGCAAAAACTAAAGTGACCAAAATCCCTTAAAAGTTTTTGCCTATTTTTCAATAGTAGATGCTCAAAATTTCAAGTGAATTGAATTTGTAAAAAAATATTAAAATTCAAATGCAAAATACAATCGTGACGATTGGATTGGCTTAGATTCAATTTGGGCCGTTAGGCGTTTACTGTAGCTGTCAACTAGCAGGTTGACCTCAAACTCTCCATATATATATATATATATAGGAAAATGCTGAGGTTAGCCCACTAGCTCATATCTACATATGAGCCCAATCTAGGCCGATATAATGGTCATAATCTCATTTCGTATTTGAATTTTAATTTTTTTTCTACAAATCCAAATCACTTCCATTGTAGGCATGTATTCTTTAAAAATAGGATAATCTAATAAAAATATCAAAAAAATAATTTGCAAAAAATAAATTAATCAAAATACCCCCAAAACTTTTCAGGGTATTTTGGTCAATTTATTTTTTGCGAATTAGTTTTTAAATATTTTTATTAAGTGCGCGTTGATGTGAAGAAGGATGTCTAAAATTTCAAGTGATTTGGATTTGTAGAAAAACAAAAACTAAAATTCAAACACGAAATGACTTCGTGACCGTCAGATCGGCCCAAATTCAGTCTGGGCCGTTGGGCTCATATGTAAATATGAGCTAGTAGGTTAACCTCAACAGGTTAACCTCAACATTTTCCACATGTATATATATATATCTCTCTCTCTCTCTCTCTCTTAAGGTTGCAACTTTAAACAATGAAAGTAAGGTGCACTTACAAACTTTGTCATGGGATGCAATTTTAATGTCGAAAATTTTTAGGATGTTGCAAGAATCTATTTTATCTCTAATTATAAAATATTAAACTCCAAAAATGGTTCAAATCAAGTAAATCTATAAACGCATGAAAATCTTGAAAATGGATGGTCTAAATAATGTGTTGTAAGATGTACTATTTTTAGGACTTGAATATCTTTTTTCTCCATATCTATATATCTCGATGTCGATAGATGTTTTTCCAACATCAAAACAACCTTTTGTGAAGGATTTTAGAGGTGCACCTTATTTCTACATTTTAAGGTGTCAACCTTATATAAATTCACACACACACAATACACAAACACTTATATACATGGAAAACACTGCGCCTTAGTGAGGTGCCCCTAAATAAAATATAAAAATAATTCAAATAATAAAAATAACCAATTTACCCCTATAAACATTTCAAGGGTATTTTCATCATTTTATTTTTTTTGAGAATTGTTTTTTAATATTTTATGTACGAGTTGGTTAGATGTACATATGCTCCAAATTTCAGACGAATTTCAGAGGAATCTGATTTAAAAAAAATTTATTAAAATTCAAACACTATTAGAGAACTGTGACCATATGATGGATTTTGGATGGTGATGAACCTTGAGCAAATTTCTACTATGAGAGAAATATTGTAGCAACTCGCTCATAACTGTTTTATGTTCAAGAAGACGGGGGTAACTACCTCGAAGTCATTTGACAGTCCCTACCGGCTGGGTGGCCAACTTGCTTGGCCTCTGTTTAAACGGGGTTTGGGGGTTTTTTGTTGTTTTTTTTTGTTTTTTTGTGGGGGCAGGGGGTTGGATTAAGGGAGCGAAAATATATTATAAATTCTTAATTTTGCATTAAAAATTAGAAATATGGCGTAACATAGGGAAATATTCTCAAATTTGTAAATTAGAAACACGGCCAAAAATATACTATAAATTTTTAAATCTGCATTATAAATTTAGAAACATAGCCAGAAATATATTGTAAACACAAAAATAACAAACCCTTAAAAGAAAAAAGGTCATGAAGTTTCATTATAAATTTAAGATTCGGCTTCAAAAATAAACACAAGAAAAATGATAAAAAAGTATAACATAACACAATACTTACAAAACAATTTGAAACCCTAAACATAAACAATTAAATTTACTAATCTTTGAGAACCAATCAAGGTAGGCTTAAATCGGTCACTTTCACTTGCTGAAAGCTCTCTTTTGCAACCACTTTAATCCTCAAAAAGTTCAAGGTCGATTGCCTTTCGATTCTCAACTTCAAATTTGAAATCGATTTCTGCTTATATATTTTTTAATTCCAAATTGCAGAGAAAAGTTGAAATTTTGGCTAGAGATGATTATCTAGTGTCAGATCCATCAAGAGTCCTTTAATACTCCAATACTACACCAAATCTTCTGCTTCATAATATGATGATATAAGACCCATTTCAAATGATATATAGTGGGACACATTTTTTAAGGAAAATGTATATTTGATTACACATCGATCGCAGACATGGAGATGTAAGCTAGACAGTAGAAGCATAACAAAAGAGTATGTACTCATTTTTGAAAGCAAGAATAGGCATCTTCCATCATAGATGTAAACTTTTGAGACCCTGAGATCTTAAACAACCTTACCAACTTTTGTAATCCATGCTTCCCAACCAATTTGCTCATAAAAAGTACCATCTCATGTTGACTTTCATGATCCATTTCATCAATGGCAGTATAGGAGTGTTTATACTTGTTCTCTGTTCTGTTCTCATCTGGAAATTGTAGTTTATCTGCATCCTCATCTTGTTCACTCATCACCAGACTTAACTCTTCCATTCTTTCCTTGAAGTACAGCCGAAGTGTCTCTGACAGAATAAAAAGTAAAGAGATTTAAAAACTCTCCTAAAACACTTTTGAATCAAATGACATAATTTCCGATTTGGCACTAAAAGAGTAGTTTTATTAACTAGAATTTTTTTTTTGGTTGGGTGGGGGGGGGAGATCGACCAAAATGTCGCCCAAATACTACTTCCCCCCTTTAAAAGGTGGAAATTACAATTTTTCCCCTTTTGGCGAGGGCAATTTTCGCCCTCACGAAAAGGCTTTGGATGAGCACCTGGGCTATGCCTTGGGCGACTAATCAGCCACCCAGGGTCACCGCCCTGCCTTGGGCTGCACAGGCCCAGGCGCATGGCGAGGTCTTCCACTCCTGTTACAAGGGAGACCTCGCTTCGCATACCGACCCTCCAGTTAGTTCCACTTCTGGGGTGTAGCTTATCCCCGCCTCGGTCTCCCGTTCCTCATCACGTGCGACACCTTTTGACTCTTAGGTTCGATCAGATGCTCTGCAGCCTCTGGTGGTGGGGAGACAGTAGGGGCCAGGGACTCAATCTTCTTATGATTCATTCTTGCCACCCACTGGAACCATTGATTGAACTCAACCTAGCTGGCTCTCCTGGCACAGTGATTCCTTCAATGGCTCCTTCTGCTACCGTACGAGTAAGGTGCACCTAAAAAATCCACTAGAGAAGATTGTTCTTATGCTGAAAAACCCTCAAATCGATCATCACAACCTCAACATTCATAAACATAAAAAAAAAAAGGGATTTCTAGTCCTAACAGTAGTTCATCTTGTAATACATTATATGGACCGTCGATTTTCTATATTTGTAAGCGCTTATAGATTTGCTTGATTGTCACCATTTATGGAACTTTGAATTTCATAATTGAGGCCAACAATAGATACTCATATCATCCCAAGGCTTTGCAGCACCGAAATTGCATTTTTGGCATAGTTTTGAGATACAACTTACTTCAATAGTATAAGGTTGACACCTTAACCTCACTCCATATATATATATATATATATATATATATATATATATATCGATCGAGAGAGAGGCTGTGCTAATGTACAGTCTGCATCCTCCTCATCTCGCTCTCTCTCCCCCACCATCCCTTCCCCTGCACGTATACGTAGGTATTTGCAAAAAAAGAAGGCGCATTATATAAGTTTGAGATGTCATTTTGTCTCCAAAAAGTCACCATAAATGTTGCGGCCACATATTTTGAAAATTCAGAAACAAAATCACTCAAACAATAATTTTAAGGTCTATATAACATTCCCTATCCAACAAAACAAAAAACGATCTATAACATTCTATGATATTGTGCATTATCTTATTTGGTTATTTGAGGTTTTGTATGCTCTTCAAATGATGATTATGTTAAATGCAGCCAAGCTTCTCGGTTCGCAACTTTGTTGGCCATTCAGCCTCTGTTATGTCCTTAGACTTCCATCCAGTTAAGGATGATCTCATCTGCTCATGTGATGGAGACAGTGAGATACGTTATTGGAGCATTACCAATGGTAGCTGCACAAGAATCTTCAAGGTTTGTACTTTGAACCTTCTATTAACCATTTTGTCGATGCAATTTCTATTTATGTATCAAATTTTGCTTGTGGTATTGGTGGTTTCTCTTATTCCTCATAGTTGATCTTTTACCTTTTGAGTCAGTGAAATTTTTATTACTTGTTATGAGATTTTATGTAATGTTCCCATTTTAAGGAGGAGGAAAGGGGGAGAATGCAGAGAAGGGGGGGGGGGGGGGTGGTGGGGGTGGGTGTGGGTGGGGTGTGGTGGGGTGCGTCGGGGCATAGATCTTGAGTTTTCATGGTTTAACTGATCAATTGTTTAACTATTGTTTTTTTATCTTGAGTTTTCATGGTTTAACTGATCAATTGTTTAACTATTGTTTTTTCAGGGTGGCATGAGCCAGATGAGATTCCAACCCCGTCTTGGTAGATATCTCGCTGCTGCCGCAGAGAATGTTGTATCCATACTGGATGTTGAGACCCAAGCTTGCCGGAATACATTACAGGTTGGTTAGAATATTATCTTAACATTTATGGCTGGTACATTAGTTGGCCAGTTATTACCTTTTTGTTTCCATTCAAAATTTGAAAACTAAGAAAATAATGTAGTTCGATTATTACCAAACTGTCGAGAGAACCTATGTTAGTCTGGTGAATTTCATGGCACATTTGGTTTGAGCCATACATGATTCCAACATATGTATGTCTATCAGAGTTTATATTGACTATTACACAAGGAATTAACCAAAACCTGCTCAGTCAAGTTCTAGAGTTTTAATTGCCTTGCCCTAGCAGCCAAACTTGTTACAAAATCCAAAATTTGATCTTTGAAAACAAGGACAATAAGAATTTCTAGTCACAAATAAAAATGGTTATTGCTTGAAATCGTCAAGCCTAATTCCCAGGCTCGATTCCTACCCAGGGTAGAGGGGTGAATCGGGCCCTCCGCATTGGGGGGAAAAAAAAATGTCAACCTTTAACAAAAAATAAAATGGCTAACTTCATTTTCATAAAATAAGTTCCAATTGCAATGCAAAGGTGGTTAATTTTTTAAGGGATTTTATATTATGAGACCAGTTACTTTTAGTACAAGAAGGTCACAATCATTTTTAGCTATTGGATCTTGAAATCCAATCGATTGAAGTGTGTCACAACGTTCAAGAAATTTAATTTGGACTTTGTGCCCAATCAATAACGCATCCTCAACCAACCT
Source organism: Amborella trichopoda (assembly GCF_054954075.1). Lineage (NCBI taxonomy): Eukaryota > Viridiplantae > Streptophyta > Magnoliopsida > Amborellales > Amborellaceae > Amborella > Amborella trichopoda. Next base: position 40,814,153 of record NC_142340.1, read on the forward strand.
ATTTCACATTTGTATCAAAAGTAATTGGTCTCATTGTGTACGTTTCCATTTTTTAAACTACTACAAAAGCTTGTCCAATAAGCCAGTTCTAATGTTCTCAAGTGGTACCTCCAATGCACTCATTGGCTCATTACTTCATTTATCAATAACCTCATTACACTTCCATAGCCAGTGGTTAAGAATATAAAGAACCCATCTTTCCAAAATAGTTATCATTTATACGTGTTCCAATGCATTCGGTCTTCCAATGAATTCATTTCTTATCAATCATTTGCTGGTTGTCCTGATTTAAATTTTTTTTTTTGAGATGGTTTTCCTGATTTAATTTCTACCTGATTTTTGTATTATGAACATGATGTATTCTTGTGATTATAGAGAAAAGTCTTGTCACTGATTCATTATTAATCCATTTTCGCTTCTTTTTGTTTGATTGTAGGGACACACAAAGTCTATACATTCAGTTTGTTGGGATCCTTCAGGGGACTATGTGGCATCAGTGAGTGAAGACTCAGTTAGGGTTTGGTCAATTGGTGCTGGGAATGATGGGGAGTGTGTCCATGAAATGAGCTGCAATGGCAACAAATTCCATTCATGTGTCTTCCACCCTAGCTATTCTTCTATACTGGTTATTGGCTGCTATCAGGCAAGTTCACTGATTTATGCTTTTGCTCAGCCCAATTGTCTTTAAGAGACTGAAAACTGGAGCTCAAAAGTTTGGTAAATGTTTTAATGAGCATGACCTGCCTGATGAACTTCATGTGAAACGATTCAATCCATTGGGTATAATGAAAGTACCTGATAAGGAATTTATAAAAGTTAAGGGCTCTGGGATTAGGATGTTGGTAATTGTTCCATTGAAGGAAATGACAATGTCTAAGGTAAGAGATGAGTTTTTTGGCATGAAAGTTGAAGCAAATGTGGTAATTTTGGGTGAGATACCAAGGAAAGCAAATGACTTCTTTTGGCATATTATAAAAGTGTCGGGTTTGGAAAAGGGACAGGAAAGGGTAGTTTGGATGGCATCGAATTCCTTGTCTGCAATCTCCGTGATTTCTGACTACAATTTCATGCATTTATTGACAGTGGAATTCTATCATATTGACAGTGGAATTCTATTTTGAGGATCAAGAGATAAACAGAGAATAAACAGAGTAAGATTAACAAAATAATTGGAGTTCAGAGTCTTTAAACTTTCCACTTACATAACAACGATCACCTTTCATCCTTTTTTTTCGAAATCTGGATCTGCGAAGGTATTTAAACCTTTTGAATTTCTTCTTTTTCCTTTTTTGGTCAACCTTCTTCTTTTATCCAAAAGGGGGACAAGCACATAGTTTTTCCGAATCACACTTAATCTTGAGATGGGGTTTATCACAAGATTTGCCAAGAATATACTTATTTTTCTCCATCTGTTTGACAAATTCTACCTGATTACATGACCTTCCAAAGCATGGAGACCAAACTGATAAATTTCCTCAAAAGAGACATTTTGAACTGCCAATCTTTGATTTTCCATAGTTTTTGTTGCTTCTTTTCCAAGAGTAGGAGGAATAGACTCAAGATAAAATTGCTTTAAGTTCACATCATCAATTCCTCCAATTTTGTGGTAACGCTTATTCATTTCAGAAAAATGTTTTTCTAAATCATGTCTCTTAAAAGAACAACACTTAAGCTGAAAAAATTCTTCACGGGCTGTAATATGTTCGGCTTTACAGGGCCAGTAAATTCAGCTACCAAATAATTCAAGAATTCAACAATGGATTGACTGTTTCTCAATTGTGTTTGACGGTATTCTCCAAGACTTAAAATACCAATCAAACAATCTTCCCCCAAGTCTTACCAAAACTTTGGAAATTGTGCTTGCTAATGTATTTGCAGGCTTTAGCATTTAGGCATGCATCCATCCTTGTATTTCTCGAAATCTCTCAGTCCATTTTGAAGGAGGGATGTCATCAATTGTAAACCTTTAGATGAATCTCCATAGGTAGGGTTTTGAGGTCTAGGTTCTTCATCTATAAGTGGGTCTGGGTCAGGGTCAAGAGGTTGTTCAAGGGGTCCATCATGAACAAGGGGTCTGAAGAAATAGAGGAAGAAGAGGCTAGAAAACTCGTTGTATCAGAAGATTTTGAGACAGAGTCATAGGATTGGGTTTCTGTTTGAAGGTTTAACTCAGGTTGTTTGGTAAGGTTTTTTAAGAATGAACTCACGTCTTCCAAAGGTTCTGACTGGGTAAGGTTTTGTGTGAACACAGAAGATGCAACAATATCAAAATCAGAATCTGATGCTTGAAGCATTTGAGTATCATTTTTAGGAATGGTTGGGGGTTGTGTCACAGGAGTAGGTTGAGGTTGCTGTTGAGTTACACCAGGAGGTGTAGGTTCAGGTGCCTTAGAAGTACTTGGGATAGAGACATTCGGCTTTTTCTTGAGTTGAGGAAAAAACATTTCCTCTGGGAAACGTCTTTCATCATCTAAAGAACTTAAGGACTGAAAGCCATAATACCTAGGAGGTATTAAGCCAGTAGGAGGGTAAATTGTTCTTGTAGGAGGAAAAGGGTCAGAATATCTCAAAGTTGGGTAACTTGGGATATAAGGAGTACCTGACAAGGGTTGAAGTTGAGGCAAGTTAGGAGAAGATAGGTACGAAGTTTGAGGGTACTGAGATTTCATCCACATATCTTTTTCCAAGCTTTGCAGCTATGTTTCCAAAAATGCTTTTTCTCTTTCTTTTGGTGCCAGCAAATATGATTGTAACTGTGTGTCTTTAACAAAATGGAGAATCTGCATTAGCTCCTCATGCAAAGATTGTATCTTTTCTTTCAAATCAGTAATTATGCTAACTAACCCTTTTAACTGAGAAGACATCAGATTTTGTTTTTTCTCAAGTCGGAGCATGGCCAAGTTCTGTGACTTTGCATTTTCGGCCTGCCAGTTAAGGCTTGCTTCGGCTAGGGAAATAGTCTTTAATGTTCCTAAAGAATCTCTGGTACTAGGGTTTTTTATTTTCCACACATGCTTTTCATGTTCTTGGATTTTTTCATAATCATGCAAAGGAGGAAAATTAGTAGCATAACTAGATACTTGGGGGTCAAAAGCCATGCATTCAGCAACATCAGGTTTATCATCAGGCTTATCATCGGGTTTATCATCCCATCCAGTCGGAATAATAGGTCCAGAAGGGTAAGGAATACGATTGCCATAAGTAACATAGTAATCCTATTTCCCAGAAGGTTCACCAAGTAAACCAACTGTTGGATCTCTTTTCATATATCTCTGATGGAGTTTTTGATTGGAAGAAAGTTTCTTTTTCTTTTGAGACAATTTCTTTTCTTTCTTCTCATCAAAGCTGTCATCATCTTGAATGCAAGTAGGACAATCACAACAATCAAACCAATTATGTCCATCCACAGTTTTTTGCTCATAGATGGGTTTTCCCGTTTTATCAAAGGCAATTACTGGGACTTTTTCAAGAAATCCTTGGAATTGGGTAGGGAAAATCTCTCTGGTGAAGTTATCATTGGATGACTGAAAATCTATTTGAATAGTTCCGTCTGGCATTCGGGTCATCCTAGATTCTGATTGTATCACCGCCCGACTCTGGGTTTGTAAATTCTCATAATTTGTAACCCAAGAGGAGGGAATCAATTCAAGCAATCGTGCCCTTGAAATTTGTCTAGGGATGTAATGGCAAACAAGTTGGGAATTGTTATCAACTTTGATGAACAAGGCAGTATTTTCACATTCAGGGGGTAAAGGTGTAACAATGTCAAAAGCATGATTCTGCAGTCTGTATACCATCTGATAATGAAGAGTGGCAACAGTTGCAGTTTCAACTTGTCTGGTTCCAGTAATTTGAACTTGTACTTTGAAAGCAGAGCTTAGGTGAGGGTCTTTGATAGGAATGTTGAAATTAGGAAAGAAGGTAACAAAAATGGTGCCAGCATTAAGAGTTGTTTGGACAGTACCGATGCATGATGCTGGTATTCTAGAAACCTGGTATCTAGTAATACAATTTTGGTTACAGCTTCCATTCCTTTCCTACCATGGAGGGTTAAGGAGTGGAAGGTCTTAAATCTGGGTTAGAAGAGGTGGTGACATCTATAGAAGTATCTGAAACATTGTCTTCAGCCATTTTTCAAAATTTTTACAGAGTTGACTGTATGTTTTAAAACAAGCAGGTTAAAACTCCATTCAAGAAAAAGTTTTAGTTTTAGTTTGTAGATAATTGAAAGATAAATTGATTCCTAAAGGTAAAGATAAATTTATGCCCAAAAGTAAATATAAGTTCAATAGGAGTTATACGTCTGCTTTTTGTTGAATATGTTTTTTGGTTGGGGTTTTCAGTAGTAGGAATTGAACTTGAGATGTAACTTTGCTAATATCAAATGCTAACCCATCAAGCCTAGGCCTGATTCCTGTTAAATATGAGTTTTAAAAATAAGTTCGTATAAAGTGATTTAATGAGAAATTAAATTTCCCTTTTTCTATATTTGATGAAAATTTTATTTTACTTTGCGTACTATTTTCTGTTGTACTTTTCTTAAGTTCCCTGATATCTTCCCAGGAACTTTGATAGAAAACCAAAATTTTCTGAATCTGCTAAGAGCTTACCTTCCCCAAAACTTTGGTCCAAATTGGACTGATTGAGCCAGTTTCTCCTACCGAAATCATGAATTCAGCTTAGACCCAGTTGGCCATCTGCCTGCTCTTATTGGTTACAGACACCAGATTAAGCCTCTACTAATTAGCTTTGTGTGTGTGTGTGTAAGAGAGAGAGAGAGAGAGAGAGAGAGAGAGAGAGAAAGTTCTTAATTCCCGTTCTATGTTTCAGTCATTGGAGTTGTGGAATATGGTTGAGAAGAAGAGCATGCCTGTAGCAGCACATGATGGGCTGATTGCTGCCTTGGCCGCATCGAATGTCACAGGCATGGTGGCATCAGCAAGCCATGATAAGTATGTGAAACTCTGGAAATGATTATTTGAATTCATGAATAGCTAACTTCTTACCTTTGTATTCATAGCTGTTTCCGATAGGTCTAACCTCAAATAGTGTTTTTGGATTGAGAGAGAGAGAGAGAGAGAGAGGGAGGGAGAGGTCTAGCGGTAAGATTGCTAGATCCTTGATTTTTATCTTTCTCTATGTAACCGAGTGAAATAGTCCATTGCGTGTTAGCTGTAGCACATTAGAGCATCTTGTTTGTAGCTTGTTCTTATGGCAGGATTCTCGACTGAGACATGGACACAGTGAATATGAAAACATTAAAGTTATGATTTCTTGTCTCATTTCATACTGTTATATTCTAATAAGTAAAGGTTTGGAGATTTGTTTTTGTTATTTAAATTTGTGCTCTCGGCATCTCTTCGGTAAATATGTCACCGGTTTCTATAAGGATTTGCCAGAATATTATTAGGTTATTGGGTGGAAGTCGTGCTTAGGAATATTTTCTCAATCTAAGATTTTGGGGATCCATTTTAGAATCATGTATTTTCAAAAAATTCTAAATTTTAAGTTTCTGAACACTTAAAATAGGTGCCTCCCCAAAGATTAGATGGTTTACATACCATTATAGGACATGATTTTGCAGGCATCTAGAATGTGTATGCTCTCTCTCTCTCAAAAAAAAAAAAAAAAATCAAAATCAAAAGCATATACCTCTCTCACGTTTTGCTTCAAGTGCATACCTCAGTGAAATTTTGCATTGGGTATGCTACACTAGCGGGGCATCTACCGTTGTTTCCTATGTTAGGTGGTGGAGATTAACCTTGTCCAGGTAAATATCATCTTCTGCAGCCGGAAGGGACGGTTGATATCCCACCTGTGTACTGGCAAAAGTGCATTTGAGGCAGGTCAGGGACTAGACAGACTCTTTAAGTGTCAAAAGGGGTGCAGTCTTTGTTCTTTAACCAAAGTTTCTTAATGGGATAGGGAAATTATTTATAGGAAAAGTTTATATGGGGATTTTTCAAATGTGATTTCAGAATCCATCGTATTTAGGATTGGAAACACATGTTAGTCACTCTATATGCATTTGTGTTTTAGGTTCATGATTTTGTAGCTTAAAAAGTAGTGTAAATCTAATAAACAATAAATAACTAAATTGAATGGTGATGGACGGACTAAAAGCAAATTTTAGAATAGTTTATTTTTAATATGCAAAATCTTTTGTTTTTTTTTTTGATTCACATACTGGTTGAAGCTATGAATCTATGAAATTTAAGGTCCAAAATTAATATATGACATGGGTTTTTGATGGCGTTTAGACTGAAACGGGTGCGTCAACTGATGTACCAACAAATGAACTACCTTGTAGTAAATTGAAAAAGGGTGTGGTTTATATGAGACTGAGGACCTAAACAATCAAAGTGTGGCTTCATAAGATGCGTCTTTTGCTTAAACCAAGGTTTAAAAAATCACCGCCCTGATTCGGAATGCAATCTATATAGGGTATCGGCCGGATCCACTTAAAAAAGGGGACCCGGATGGATCTTAACGGAGAATCGTGGAGAATCGCTGGATGACATATGAATCTTTGAGTAGGTGAAAAAAAGTTGGCCGAGTCAGTCCGTTTTTTAAGCATGAACAATAGGGTTTCACATTATTCACTTGTTTGTTGAATTATTGAGCCCATTGCAGGCGTTTTCAGTGCCTTGTTGTCATCAATAAGTAGTTTTTGCATTATAACACCAGACTGAAATCACGAGATGCATTTTCCGGCTATGGGTTTTGAAAACCATTTCACGACAAAATTTTTTTCGTCTTTCCTTCAATTTCAGGTAAAATTTTTGCACCATTTTGAATGATGTCAGAGGGATTTTAAAGATAATGGTTCTTCAGATGATCGTGGTTATTATTTTTTGATTAAACGAGGTTTGTTGGTTGATTTTGCAAGAAATCATAATTGTTTCACAAAACCCTAATTTGATGTCGATTCAAATCTAATTGAGATGTATGTATTTTGATCCTGATTGTTTCAATTTGTATAGCCGGTAGTATCATGATTTATCATTTGGTTCTTTCTTTTTTATATAAAATGTTATGTGGTTTTAACTGAGATTTAGGGTCATCCGCCATTTTTTTTATTATTGTGGCCTCCATTTTGATCCATTTTCTAAACGTTTGAGGTATTTTGAAGCTACAGATTATGTTATCATGAAGTTAATTGTATGATTGAAATGATATCTAGGTTAATTTCGCAATATACATATTGATACATTTTAGGGCTTTTTGAGTAATTACTTCTAAATTAATTTGCTGATTACAATTGGGAATTTTGACAAATGTATGTTCTTGAGATACAATATGATAATACTTTCTTCTTCTTTTTTTTTCAAATTTCTTGTAATTATATTCAATTATATGTCATGAAGTTATGATTATCATGGGAAAAGAACTTATATTTTCAATTTTATTGTCGATATATTTAATACAATTGTATGTTCTTGATACATAAAATGTATGTATGTGCTTCATGCATAACTTATAATTAAATTATTTTGCTTAATAAAATTAAGGATTTTGACAAATATATGTTATTGTTTCTTTTAGTATAAGAATACATTTTTTTTTGATACTTTTATAATTATATTCAATTCTATATCATGAATTTATAATTATCATGAGAAAATAACTTGAATTTTTCAATTGTCATTAATTTTTTAATGCAATAAAATGTATGTTCTTGATACATAAATAAATTATTTTTGATGCATAAAACATATGTATGTTCTTGATATATAATTTATAATTAAGCTATTTTACTTAATTATATCAAAATATATGTCATGAATATGTAACTATCATGAGAAAAAAAAAACTTGTATTTTTCAATTTTAGCATTAATTTTTTAATGCAATAATAAAATGTACATCTAGACAGGAAAACATCTTAGTATTCACCTATTTTTTTAAAGTAATGAAAATGCATAATGCATCACTCCTAATTTCTTTTAGAATTTAAAAAGATACTATTTTTACAGTTTTATAATTATTTTTTGAAACATTTGTGACAAAACTTGTCGATTTGACCGATTTTACGACATGCCAATCCATCGATTTGACACAGGTATGGGTGAGGACGATCCGGGTCACCAATCCGGTTTTTTAAATCTTGGCTTAAACTATATGAAAATTTAGAAAAAAGTAGATCCAGCATGTGGCTTGTAAAGCCTTGTTTGGTAATTGAGAAAGCTATTCTTCTGAAGAATATCAAAGAAATTGGAAACTCGAGAAAAAGGTAGAAATGGAAAACTCGTGCTGGAAGCTAAAAAAAAAACCTTGTTTAGTAACTTAACTTGTCTGTAAAAGAAAAGCTTGGGATAGAGGTAGGGCAAAACGAGTTTACGAGTGGGGAGAGAGATTGCGTGGTTGGGAGAAAAAGGGGACGGGAAAGATTTCCCCCTTTTACCTGAGAAAGTAACCGAAATCGAGTAAAAGTGTGGAAGTGCGCATAAACATAGGGTTCCGTATTTCTAGGCTTTTCCGCTCTACTCGAGCTCACCAAAATGTGAAATTGTACTAATTCAAGGCCACCTTCTCCATTCATCCCCATAATCTATTTCATCACATGGTCTTGATGCTTGGGACCACACATTTAATGATTTTATATATATGGTAGTATACATTCTCAACGGTAGAAATTAAGGAATGAATGGCAGTTTTTGATGCCATGTGTATATAGATTTTAATTTTTCGCGGTGTATATAGATTTAATTTTTTTTTTTTTTCTCACCGACTAGATCGTTTACAAAGGTCGAAGTACAATAAAACTCAATTGAAATAAATAAATAAATAAATAACCAAAAATGAGTCTCACTTGCTGCCATTAATTATAACTTTTTTTATTCAATGAATAAAACCCACACGAGGCTTTAAGGGAATAAGAAAGCATAAGAAATGAAATACTGCAAACCATAAAGCAAGATGCCGGAAGATTATCTCACTGGATAGTACACCCCACACCGGGTCACCCCCTCCTATAGTGCACTAGATCAATGGTCTATCTCGGATTTACCAAATTTAGGAAAGCTTTGGCTAAACCCCTTAACAAAATATGAGAGCATGGAACTATGGATCAAGCCTTCAATGCCTTAGAGCATATGAGTGGGGGCATGCACGTACTTTTGATCTCTTATGGGGGCTGCCCCCTATCTCTCGAGATCTTGGATGAGAGAGAGAGAAACCCTAGGGAGTGGTGGCATGCCACTCTAGATAAGAGAAAAAATAGAGATTTAATGTAGAGAATGAGAGGTAAAAGAGCCATTTTTTATAGACTTTTCAGGGGGATAAATTGATCCATATTTATTATAGAGCCATATTTTTTAGTGTCATGTTTTTATAGACTTTTAGTTCAAGAGGGTAAATCTTGAAAAATATTTGACCCAGCCATGGCATGAAAGTGTCACAAAATCTGTGAAAAAGGAAACACGCTCAGTGATGCGAACCATGTCACTAGCAACACCGTCTGCGTCGTTGTACCATTGACGACCCAGTTTTGTTGCAGAGAGAATGATCTAATTTGAAATCCTCTTGTTTATAGAAATACCATTTCGATACCAGTATCCTAGAATCTTGAGCCTTATTATCCCTGACCTCCAAAACCTTAAAACTTCTGTTCCATGCAAACTTCAGTAGTCAATAAACCTCCAAAAAATAGAAGCTCAAATCTCTTTTCAAGTAAATTAATGCCTTTCAAGTTCTAGATAAACCTTAGGTCTTGCTAAGCCCAAATTCAAGTTCAAGTCTAAAGTTCAAGTTAATCTCGAGGATTGAGAAGGCTCCTCATCTTGTTTGATCGGGGCCCCAACTTCAGGTGGTCTTGTGGGCCTAGCTCACATCGAGTAAGTCTTTTATCTTCCTTTCTCTTTAGTATATATAGATTGCCTTTCAAAAATCTTTCAAAACCGTCATCTGATTTCTATTTTAAAACTTGCTTTCTTAATTTTTTTGCAAATTCAAGCCTGCATGGTGGACAATGTGTGGGGAAGAGGCCTAAATCTATCTATTTTTTAGGTATTGTAATTCGACAGAACCCACTTCTTTCTCGTAGTTTGATTTACTTTCACATAAATCAAGGTGGAGTTGATGTAAGGGTCATCTCACCTCTTATTTTTCGTGTGTAAACTATAACTCATGCATTTCACGACTAATCTTCTCAAGATACATCAACTTCTTCTCTGGGATATCTTGAATCCAATGGTAATATATATCAATGTACTTTGTTATTGAATATATTGATGTTCAAGTGGATGACACTTTAACTATCATAGTGAAAGCCTAATTCTTAGAGGAATCTTTTTCATCCATAAGATCTCCTTGCATACCTCAACGACCGCAATTTACTCGGCCTTTATAATTAGCAATAATTTGAACTACCACAAAAGTGAAAATGTATACCGGGATTAATTTTTTTGAAATCAATATCTCTAGTTCTGTTTCTATTTGTGCGACCTTATAGTACAAGTTTACCTTCCTCAAAGCTCAAACACACTATGGATAATCCATTGAAATATCTTATGATGCAAATAAAATTAGGGTTAATTTAATTTTTTAATTTTTTTATTTTTCTTAAGAATATGGAGTGAGTAAAGATAATTAGGTGGACATAAATTTATCTTGTGCTTGAATTGATATTGATCAATTGGGTTGGTTAGCTTTTAAAAAAGAGAAATATAAATACAATAAGGTTAAATCTAGGGGGTTTATCTTTTCAACAATAACCAATGTTTGGGAGGCTTTGCGTAAAACGTGGGCTATCTATTTAGAAGCAAATCTTTGGCACGTGAAGTTAAGAGAGAGAAATAGTGATGAGAGAACATAAGTCAAGCGAGAAAATAGGGAGAAGAGATAAAGTAGGAAAAGTTTGTGTAGAGAGAGGTTTTTTTTGTTTAGTTATTGTTTATCTTCTTTTAGTCTAGTTAAAGGGAGATATCCCTTCATTGTAAATCAAGGAATGAGTTGAATAGAACTTTAGTCTAGTTAAAGGGAGATATCCCTTCATTGTAAATCAGTAAATGAGTTGAATAGAAATTTAGTCTAGTTAAAGGGAGATATCCCTTCATTGTAAATCAGTGAATGAGTTGAATAGAATTTGATCTCGTGAAGAGATTATTTTTAGGGTGGATTCCCTTGACATTTGAGAGAGGGTATATTCTCTCAACTCTTATTATTATTATTATTATTATTATTTTTCTGGTTTTATTTTCTCCCTGCATCAATTGGTATCAGAGTAAGTTAGATCTGAGCAAGTTAGATCTAAAGAAATCTGATTTTGTTTTACAATGCCAACAAAAGTTAATTAAGCTAATCCTGCTCCTATGGATGATCGTTGGGGCCAAGCTATAGAAATTTGACTAAAGCACTAGATGAGATAAATCAGAGGTTGTAGCGGTTGAAGAACATTTTTCTTTGTGAAGAACAAATGATGCAATGGTTGGATAAGAGGTTGTAGCAGTTAAAGAACAATCTTCCCCATGAAGAAGGTACTTACAATCACATTAATCTTGCATTAGTAACTCCACAACAAATCCAGGGTGCGGAAGATCCACGTTCCATAGAGCGACCACGAGATTTTGGTATTAAAGTCGATATCCCAAAATTCCATTGTCAATGGTGTTCATCGATTGAAAATGGTGCTTCTTTGGAGCTTGACCCATTCCTAGTTAGGAATAATCAGCCTTAGCTCGTATTCAACAATTACTCTTGGAACATAATTACAGGCAAACAATCTTACATCAGCCTTGAAGAAATTGAAGAAAAAGTACCGAGGCTCATGGTGGGACTTCACCACCAACGTTTGAGAACGCCCCTAAAAGATTTGAGCTCGATAAGCCCGAGGTCGAGCTTTTTTTCCAACCCGGGGAGAATAATGCAAATAAAATTAGAGTTATTTAATTTTTATTTCATTTTATTATTTTTTTATTTATTTATCCTAAGAATAGGGAGTGAGCTAGGATAGTTAGGTGGGAATGAATTTATCCTGTGCTTGAATTGATATTGATCAATTGGGTTGGTTAGCTTCTAAAAAAAGAAAAATATAAATAGGATAAGGTTAAATCTAGAGGGTTTATCTTTTCAACAATAATCAATGTTTGAGAGACTTTGGGTAAAACATGTTCTATCTATTTAGAAGTAAATCTTTGGCACATTAAGTTAAGAGAGAAATAATGATGAGAGAAAATAGCTTAAGCGAGAAAATAGGGAAAAGAGATAAAGTAGGAAAAGTCTGTGTGAAGAGAGTTTTTTTTGTTTAATTATTGTTTATCCTTCTTTTAGTCTATTTAAGTCCGTGTAAAGAGAGTTTTTTTTTGTTTAGTTATTGTTTATCTTCTTTTAGTCTATTTAAAGGGAGATATCCCTTCATTATAAATCAGTAAATGAATTGAATAGAATTTGGTCTCGTGAAGAGATTATTTTTTGGGTAGACTCTCTTACAGACCTTTGAGAGAGGGTATATTCTCTCAACTTTTTTATTTATTTATTGTTATATATGCGCACTACATTGACTACGTATGTGATATTTGGCCTTGTGCATATCATCTTGTACATCAAACTTCCTATGGTTAATGCATTGAAGACTTTTTGTCTATTTTTTCTTTTTCATTCACATTTGGAGGGCTCTGCTTGACACTTGGCTTGAAATGACCATCATATGGGGAACCGAGAAGTTTTGCCTACTTTCTCAATGTGCATTTCTGTAACAACCATACCTTCTTAGCCTTCTTGTCATAAGAGATCTTCATGCACGTTGTTGAGCTGGTCTCAAGTCCTTCATGGTGAAGGACTTGCTTAGCTCTTACTTTAACTTGTCAATTTTGTTGGTATCTTAGCTAACAATCAGTACGTCATTAACATAAAGCAAAATGACAATGAAGTAACAAATATAAAGTAATCTTTAGCGATTCTCTTATACCCAAAATACCTCAAGAAATAATCAAATTTTTTGTATCACTTCCTTAGGGCTTATTTCAAGTCATATAGGCTCTTAGATTTCAAACCATGCGCTCTTTCCTTTTTACCTTGAATCTTTTTGGCTACTATATATATTGTCGCTTCCTCCAAATTATTATGGAGAAAGGAAACTTTGACGTCTACTTGTTTTAACCTCTAGATTTAAACTTGCAACCAAACCCAATATTACGAAGATTGATGACATTTGTACCATGGGAGAATGATCTCATTAAAGTCGATCTCCATTTTCTGTTCAAAACCTTTCACAACCAGTCTTTCCTGTACCTTGATTGTGAGTTCTTTTCTTTAGCCTTTAATTTGAATACCCACTTGTTCTTCAATATTTTTAGCCCTTTGATAGATTTACCAAGTCATAGGTATGGTCTCGACAAAATGATAGAGGCAAGGGAAGCCAACTAGGTACTACTTCGTTGGGCTATGGAGCACCTTCTTGCTATAGTGCGCACATACATCGTGGAATCATATGTGTGTGTGCATGCTCTAGACACACCAAATTTAACATGGTTCACCCTTATTTATTATGTCTTCAAAGAGAGGCAATTAAAATCTACTAAGAAATTGAAAGATACAAGACTTAATTGAGAACAAATAACTACCATCCCAAAAAATACATCATATTTCTCATTCCTTCTTTCTCCCCCAAGGATCTAAGGACGATAAGTCATACAGCTGATTCAGGGTTTGATCTCTCACATAAAACTTTGCTACATCTTCTCTTTAAGAGGCTATTTCTCTTTTGAGATTCCTATATTAAGAGGGTTTTACTTTCTCTTAGGTTTCTTTTCTCTATCTCTCAGGTTATCTCATCCTCCAAGACTCTCTCCCATCTATTTAAGACTTGGCCACCATGTCATTGGATACTTGTACGTATGCATCAATCGTGTTAGGACTATGAAAGTCAATTAACAATTCAAAAAAGAAAAAGAGAAAATATCATTACAATCGTAAAAGAAAAGGGACAAGGGAATTGTCCAGATGGCCACACTGTAAATTTTAGGAAAACAATGGTTAAAAAATTAGATGTATGAACTGCCCCATTTACAAAAAAAAAAAAAAAAAAAAGAAAAAAAAAAGAAAAGGTGGTTTAGACTTCCAATGCCCGAAAAATTTCTAACTTCGAATAAAAAAAAGAAAAAAGAAAAAAAGAGAGGAGAGAGCAGTTTGAAAGGGGTAAAGTGAGAAATAAAATAACACAAAAAAGTGAGACTTTTTCGTAAATTATAATTAATGAAATACTTTGTTTAACTCTTATATTTATTAGGAATTTTTTATAATTTTTTATTTATTTTTAAAATTTTCTGATTTCTATTTTTTAAATTAACTAATGCTTTAGGCCCACATAACAAACACGGGTAAGGTTTGCAATAGGTTGGGCCTTGACCAGGCCAAGGCTGGCATGGGCTAGCCCAATTGGGCTTGCACGGGCTCAACCCAGCCCTGGCTTGGTTCACGCCAGACAATACCAAAAACCTTTGTAATGTGGTGCTAGGTATAAAATATGTGTGCTCAACATCCATATCTAAATAAATGTCTGAGATAGCTTCAAGTCATTTTTCTTCATCAAATTATTTTATTTATTTATTTATTTATAATTTGGGTGTGCCCATATGAGAAGAGACGATGCCTCAAATTTAATCTCATAATGATTTATAAAAATTTATTAAAAATCAAATACTCTGAGATTACTGATCAAGATCAAGCACTTCGAGGCTCCCTTATAAGATTCTAACTGAAACTATCCTAGCCGTCTGTTTAAATGGGATGATTAAAATTACATTCATGTATGTTTGATACATGGATGACATCATGTGTAAACTCTTTTTCTGCTAATTTTTCAAAAAAAAAAAAAAAAGAAGAAGAAAAAGGAGAAACTTACGCACGTATCCCTCTAAATTAGCATTGTTTAAAAAATTCCTCTCAAGGTTTTGTATTTTATTCTTACCAAATTTTGGGGGATTTTTTCAAAATTATCCATATTTCAGATCTTGAAGGCTCGAAGTTTGGAGCTTCAGACCTTCAAGGTCTACAATTAATTTTTTCAATTCGAGACATTTAAGGTCCAAAATGGCCCCTTTTTTGGACCTTCAAGTTCAAAGTTATCGAAGTTAATTTTTTCTTTTGACATGAGACCTTCAAGGTCCCAAATTCTATAGATCTAATGTTAGAAAAAGAGAAAAACGTGGGTAACTTTGAGCCTTCAAAGTTTGATGTTTTAAATTCCAGATCCCAAAGTCCGCAATAGGTTCATGTTCAAAAAATAATTTTGGAACTTGAAATATTGTAGTTGAAACTTCTGACGTTGAACGTACAAAATAGGGATAATATGGAAAAAATGAAAGGGAAATTTACACAAATGCCCCTTAAAATTACTATTATTTAAAAATGAAAAAGTTTATATAAGGTTGCAACATTAAAATGTAGGTTTAAGGTGCACCTTAAATCTCCATATGAGACGGCTGTTTTGATGTTGAAAATCCCTCTAATTGATCATCTTGACATTGAGGTGCATGAATATAAAGAAAAAAAAGATATCCCAAAAATAGTGCATCTTGCAACACATATCTGAACCGTCCATTTTTAAGATTTTCATGTGTTATAGATCTACATGATTTGAACCATTTTTGGAGTTTAGAATTTTATAGTTCGAGATGAAAATGGATTCACATGCCATCTTTAGAATATTTGACACCAATATTAAACCTTATGATGAAATTTGGAGGTGCACTTACATTGAATTTTTAAGGTTGCAACCTTATATAAACCATACCTTTTAAAAAAATTGACCTTAAAAAATTACGGAAATATATACAAAGAGACTATTTATTTTTTATATAAGGTGGTCACGATCATCATTGACCACTAGATTTGAAATAGTGTGGTTGATGATGTGTCATTGTTTGGGCATAAAGTCAAAACTAAAATTTCT
Source organism: Amborella trichopoda (assembly GCF_054954075.1). Classification (NCBI taxonomy): domain Eukaryota; kingdom Viridiplantae; phylum Streptophyta; class Magnoliopsida; order Amborellales; family Amborellaceae; genus Amborella; species Amborella trichopoda. The sequence goes on from NC_142340.1 coordinate 40,830,044, forward strand.
TAAATGTTGTAATATACTTTCATCTACTGGATTTCATATTACATGGCTAAAAGTAATTGTGATTTTCTTGTACAAAAAATAAATATTCTCGTAGTATACAATCCGAATTTATATTTACATCCATAACAATGTTAAGATTGTTTTATTTTTTTCTTGCTAAGATTAGTTTTGCTAACCATTCGAGAATTTGTTGAAGATTGTTTGTTTAACATAACAATTAGAGAAAGAAAATTATTTTATGAGTGAGCTCGCTTACTCTTCAACATCCATATTTAAGCTCGACGTGTGTAAAGTACACAAGATCAAATTAGATATAGACGGTGCCAAAAAACATCCCAAAAAAAAAGGAAGCACATTTTAAAGTTCATTTTTTTGCTTTTCATATTTATGATCAGCTTTACTTAGATGATGAATCCTTAAAATTTTAGATAAAAAACTATCTTTAAGGTGAGTGTTAGAGGGGGATCGCATGTATACTTATGAGTCGGCTGACTCACAAAACCCCATCCATTAGAAAAACTTAGGAACTTGAAAATTCTAAGTTCTTTTGGAAAAAGTTCTTTTGGGAACAAATAACAAGCAAATCCAAATTTCTGATTTTAAATAAAACGTTGAAGCTTCTAAATTTTTTTGGAAATGGATAAAGAAACAAATCTAGAGATAAATTTTGGAACTTAGATGTCAATTTGGCTATTTGGATAGCTGGAGGTGAGTCATGAAATCTGAGACTTTTTCTTTTGGAACTTTGTGTCTATTCAATTATACCTTTAGAGCCACCCCTTTTGAAATTGAAAGGACGAGAATGATTGTGATCTCTATGTGCAAAAGATAAATGATCTCTTCGTAGATAGTCTTTTTTAAATAACATAACTTTATGGAGATTTACAGGTAATTTTCCCACATTGAAAAGAAAATGATTCTTTTAGGGGTATATATGCATACATTTCTTAAAAAAGAGAAAGAAAAAGAAGAAGGGAATTTACGAGATAAATGAAAGATAACCATAATACAACCATTAGAGAGGGTGTTATTTGTATAAGGTCAGGTGCACTATCAAATTTTATTATAAGATATATTGAAATTTTTTAGGATGGTTTGAGAATTCATTTTCATCTCTAATTATAAATTTTGGACCCCAAAAATGATTCAAATTATATATATGCCCTATATCTGTGGGCAGTGATTTCATGCAATGGTTGTATCATTGTATAATGCAACCACACTTCTAGAAATCCATGTGTTGTGGTATTTGTATAACCCAAAATTTGGCACACATGCTCTTTCATCTCAATAATCAACTCAAAAAAAAAAAGTTCGATTTGAACTCAGATATAGTCAAATTGAGTCGCCTTCAACAACGAATCTAGACCATTCATTTAGTGAATTTCAAGATTTTAGCCTTTACAAACTCAAAATCATTTTTTCCTTTTTGTAATATTGTTTATCTAATGATAATAAAACCATATAAAAAAATTGGAAAAGAAAAAAAATCCTACTAAGACTTAGATCTATACATCTTATCAAAATGGACGGTCTATTCTTAATTGAGCTAAAAAAATACTTTCGAGGATGCGTACTTTTTTTTTGTTGTGATTGTTCATTAGAATTAAAATGCGTATATTTTAAAATTTGGATTAATCAAATGACCATAACATGATTTTTTAATGTGATTGCATCATATTACTATACAACCGTTGCATGAAATCACTGCCCTATATATATAGGGATATTCTAAACTTCATAATCCTTCAAATTATAAAGGTTCAAGATAGAGAGAGTTGTGAATGATGAATTTATTAATTTTGTTGCTTATTTTTTTAAAAAATTACTTTTGAGGGGCAAATTTGTAAATATTACTACAAGACAAATGATTTTTTTGTCATTTCCATAAGAGGTAAAATTGAAATTTTAACTAAAAGACAATGACACTCTACAAATAAAGTTTCAGATACTAACTTCCAAAATGCCATTGTACTTTTGTGAAAATTTCAAATTTACATTTGTTTAATGGTAAAATTATATTTAAATAAAATTTTAATTAAAAAATAATGATTGTTTTAATAAATACACTCATCACAACCCCTACTAACTTGAACGTTTGTATTGTGAGAGGTTGTTAACTCTAGACAAACATATATATATATATATATATATATATATATATATATATATATATATAATAGGAAAATATCTTATTATCCTTTATTGACTTTATCTCTCTCTCTAAAAATCCATCTCTCTTCATATCATCATCTCTCTCTAAAACTCAAACTCCATCTCACTCTCTCTCAAAACTCTATTTCTCTCTTTAAAACTCAAACTCCACCTCTCTCTTTCTCTAAAACTCTCTCTCTAAAACCCAAACTCCATCTCTCTCACTCTAAAACTCCATCTCTCTTTTACACATAAGAAGGTATGCTCGTGTTCGAGCTCAAGCTAAGCCCTTTGACTGGTAAACTCATCGAAAAACGAAAAAAGAGAGATGAAGTTTGAATAAAGTGTTATTTTATTGTTTGTTTGAGTTAAAAATTTATGGTCAAAAGGGTACAGGGGTTGTAAGATGGAAATGATGTAGACTTTTTGCTTACAAGTGATATTTTCAATTATTGAGTCTCATGAGATATAAAAGTTAAAAATAGATGATAAATAGATATTATATAATATATATTTATTGCCACTTACACGATGCACTATTTTACCACTCAACTTTTTTATTTTATTTTTATTTTTTAATTTTTTTACGTCTATGTCGATTAGAAGATTTTCAATTTTCAATTTTCAATTTTAAAAAAGAGTAGATGGCTTAGATGCATCTTCAGTCCACACTTTAAGGGTGTAGCCTTATATAAACTCTTTGATTAGGGGGAAGAGAGAGCTATTTGGTTAGGAGAGAGACAGAGAGGTAACTGAAGTTTTGGAGGGACAGAGAGGGAGGGGCAATGGAAACAGACGTAGAGAAATGCGTGGTCCTCGAGAAAATATTGGAGCTGTTGGTGTCAGCAGGTTATTACAGGGCGACGATTTGTACATTGTCCACATTCGACAAGCTCACTGGGGGCCTCGCATGGTGCATCTCTGCCGCCGCTCACGCTCACGCTCATCCCAATTTCTACATCCTCTATCACGACGAACAAACCCTAGGCGACAAGATGTACTCTCTCCTCTCTCTACTTCTAACTTTGCAAATTGAACTGGACACTACTCTTAGACAACAGTGTGAAACGCGTGGGTTGTTTAGAGATACTTTCAAATACATTTATTCTAACATTACAAATGGAAATGCAAATTACTCTTAATATATCCAACTGAAGGATTAAGTTTATTTGTAGATTCTTTTATAGAAAAAAGGAATCATTTGGAGATTTTTTTTTTTTTTTTGTCAATTCTCTCATACATTTCTGATGCTTGTTTTTTTTTCCTTTGTTTGTGTTGGGAGGTGATGCCAAATCACCACCGCACGTAGTATATTGGTGGGGGTATGAAGCTTTTTTAGTGGAGGCTCATAAAAGGTTTTTCTAGAGAGAGAAACATAGAGAAAAAGGGGGGGAGTTCTTTTCTCCACCTTGATGCAAAATCACGTCCTTGCTTTGCCAACCCTTCATTTCTTTCCTTTCTTGAAACTAGAGAGGTTAGACTCCATTATAATTTTTCTACTTAGATGGGCTTCATAAGCATATCCTCAAGGTTGTCTTCATTCTTAATCTTGGTCAATCGAACACTTTCATCTTCAACAACTTGCTGGACATAGTGATATTGAACCAATATGTGCCTTAACTTCCTATGGTGAATCGGGTTCTTTGCCAAATGGATAACACTCATATTTTCACAAAATTGTTCCATGGGCTTGCACATAATGCCCATCTCACCTATCAACCCTTGAAGCCACACGGCTTCTTTTGATGCCTCCGTTTCTGCCAAATACTCGGCTTCGATAGTTGACAATGCTACCGTGTCTTGGAGCCTTGACATCCAACTAACCGGTCCATTTGCAAACCAAAAAACAAATGCGGTAGTCGACCTACCTCTATCAAGATCATCGGCAAAATTTGCATCCACAAAACCTTGCATTTGCGTTGAGCCCTTGCGAAATATGATTGCATAACGAGTTGTACTTCTTAAGTATCGAATTACCCATTTTGTTGCTTCCCAATGGACCTTTTTGGGGTTTACCATAAACTGACTTAGAACACCAACCGCATGCGCGATGTCCGGTCTTGTACATCCCATGACAAATATCAAACGTCCAATCGCATTTGCATAAGGAACCTTAGCCATGCTTGTTCTTTCTTCTTCCATCTTCAGACTTTGCATTGAAGACAATTTGAAGTGAGGCGCTAAGGGTGTCTTCACCGGCTTTGTATCTTTCATGCCAAAATTTTCAAGTACCCTTTCTATGTAACCCTTTTGAGATAATGACAAAATTCCATTTTGTCTATCCCTTTTAATTTCAATCCCAAGGATTTGCCTTGCCGGCCCGAGATCTTTCATCTTAAATCTTTTGCTCAAATAAGTCTTGAGCTCATCAATTTCAATCCCAAGGATTTGCCCTATATCTTTCAAGCTTTCCATCAAGCCCCTTCTTTATCTTGAACACCCATTTACAACCAACGGCCTTTTTACCTTTTAGTAGCTCTACCAAATCCCAAGTCTTAGTTATTTGAAGGGTCAATATCTCCTCTTCCATAACCTTTTTCCAATGCTCAGTACCATTGCTATCAATGGCTTCATGGAATGCTATTAGCTCTTCATTTTCGGCTATCAAAGCATGCAAAGTATTTGAATCCACATAATCTTTGTGCAACCCGGGTCCCCGAATTTCTCTAGTAGAGTGCCTATATACAAAAAGCACAATTTCATCATGATAGCCATGTGGTTCTTCATCTTGACTTCCTTGTTCTTTACCATATTCTTCATCATGATCAATGGGTATATGCATCATGATCAATGGGTATATGCTCGTAAGGCATAATTGTACTTGGTGGAAGTGTTTCGGGGTTGCCTTGAAATTCTTGGCTCTGTTGTTGCACTTCTTAACCATTGTCCTTTATCGTCATCCCTTTTGCTAATACCTTGGATTCATCAAAATGCACATCACGACTAGTAATTATTTACCGTTATCCCTTCACATCCTTGCTATAACCCCCAAAGATGCACTTCTTTGACCTTGGATCCAATTTGTTCTTTTTGGCAACTTGGAATAAGTGCATAAGCATCACAACAAAAAATTTTCAAATCGGAGTAGTCACTCGGATTCCATACCATGCCTCATTAGGAGTTTTGCTTCCCAATGCTATGGAAGGTGATCAGTTGATAAGATAACAAGCCATTGATAGAGCTTCCGCCCATAATTCTTGTTCTAGGCAAGCATTGCTTAACATGTACCGTGCACGCTCCATCAAAGTGCGATTCATCCTCTCGGCCACATCATTTTGTTGAGGATTGTAGGCATTTGTCTAATGCTTAGTAATTCTTTCGGCCTTGTAAAATTTTTCACACTCCTTTGGTATAAACTCTTTACCATTATCTGTCCGAAGAACTTTGATGTGATGCCTGTAGATTTTTCAATTTCGGCTTTAAAATTTTTTAATGCGCAAAACACATCACTTTTGGACTTGAGAGTTTTGATCCATACCTTTCTTGAGAAGTCACAAACTAATGAAACAAAATATAATGCACCGCCATAAGATGTAGTTGGTGAAGGGCCCCTTACATCTGAGTGAATGTAATCAAATTTGCACTTGCTTACCTTGTTACTACATTCAGCTGTAGTAAAGAGGATTCGCTTGATTTGGACGCGGTGTGTAGTACCCTACTTGCCGATGAACTTCGAAAGAAGGCATCTTTGGGAAGTTGTAGAATCGAAGACAGAAGCTCTTGTGGCAAGAGGTCGATCGAATGAACGGGGTGATTCGTCGAAGAATCATTCAAGAAGTAATTCAAGATTTCGATCAAAATCTAGAGGGCCCAATAACAAGAATGTGTAGGCATTGTGGGAAGCCCGGTCATATAAGGAAGATTTGTTTTAAAAGAAATGGAGTGAATTCTTTCAAACCTCCAAACGCGGGAGGTGAAAAGCCAAGTGAATCCCAGAATGAAGCAAATCAAGTCGAAGAGTCTACATCCGAGTTCATTGAAGATGAAGTATTGATGGTGGCATATAATTCAATATTCTATCAAAATTGGATACTTGATAGTGGAGCCACCTATCACATGTAACCCCATAGATCATGGTTTGACTCATATGAGTCATGTGAAGGAGGATCGGTATCCATGGGAAATAATTCCACTAGCAAGGTGGTTGGAATGGGTTCGGTTCGCCTAAGGATGTTTGATGGTACTATTCGGGCAATTAAGAATGTTAGGCATGTGCCGGAACTAAAAAGGAGCTTGATTTCCTTCTCTTCTCTAGATTCGAAAGGATATAAGTTTACCGGTCAAGATGGAGTAATCAAAGTATCAAAAGGGTCTCTAATTGTGATGCAATGAGTCCTAGTTGGGAGCTTGTACAAGTTATTGGGAAGCGTAATAATAAATGATGAAGTGAATTCCATGGTCGAAGGCGAGGAAGTTCCATTTTGCCTATGGCATAGAAGATTGGGGCATATGAGTGATAAGGGTACGGAGGTCTTGATGAAGAAAAATTTTATTCCTACACTTCAATAGATGGATCCGAATTTTGTGAGCATTGTGTCTATGGGAAACAACATAGACAACCTTTCAAGGCCGGGAAGCATACAAGTAAGTGCAAACTTGATTACATTCACTCGGATGTATGAGGCCCTTCATCAACTACATCTTATGGCGGTACATTATATTTTGTTTCATTTGTTGATGACTTCTCAAGAAAGTATGAATCAAACCTCTCAAGTCCAAAAGTGATGTATTTTGTGCATTAAAGAATTTTAAAGCCGAAATTGAAAAATCTACGGGGCATCACATCAAAGTTCTTCGGACCGATAATGGTGGAGGGTTTGTATCAAAAGAGTTCGAAAATTTTGCAAGGTCAAAGGAATTACTAAGTATTACACAATTGCCTACAATCCTCAACAAAATGGTGTGGCCGAGAGAATGAATCGCACTTTGATGGAGCGTGCGAGGTGCTTGTTAGGTAATGCTAGCCTAAAACAAGAATTATGGGCGGAAGTCGTATCAATGGCTTGTTATCTTATCAACCGATCACATTTGATAGCATTGGGAAGTAAAAGTCCTAATCAGGTATGGTATGAAACTCTGAGTGACTACTTCGATTTGAAAATTTTTGGTTGTGATGCATATACACTTATTCCAAGTTACCAAAAGAACAAATTGGATCCTAGGTCAAAGAAGCGCATCTTTGTGGGTTATAGCAAATGTGTGAAGGGGTACCGGTCATGGGATCCAAGTACCCGAAAAATAACTATTAGTCATGATGTGCATTTTGATGAATCCAAGGTCTTGGCAAAATGGATGATGATAAAGGACAATGGCCAAGAAGTGTAATAAGAGAGCCAAGAATTTCAAGGCATCCCCAAAATACTTCCATCAAGTACAATTATGCCTTATGAGAATATACCCATTGGTTATAGTGAAGAGCATGAAGGATTAGGAAGTCAAGGTGGAGAACCACATGGCTATCATGATGAAGTTGTGCCTTTGGCACAAAGGCGCTCTACTAGAGAAACTCGTGCATCCAGGCGGCACAAAGATTTTGTGGATTCAAATACTTTGCATGCTTTGATAGATGAAAATGAAGAGCCAACATCATTCCATGAAGCCATTGATAGCAATGGTACCGAGCATTGGAAAATAGCTATGGAAGATGAGATATTAGTCCTTTAAAGAAACAAAACTTGGGATTGGGTAGAGCTAACAAAAGGTAGAAAGGCCGTTGGTTGTAAATGAGTGTTCAAGATAAAGAAGGGGCTTGATGGCAAGCTTGAAAGATATAGGGCGAGATTGGTGGCAAAAGGTTTTTTGCAAAAGGAAGGGATTGACTTTGATGAAATTTTAGTATCGGTAGTCAAGTTGGTCTCAATTCGCTTGGTGTTTGGGTTAGTTGCTATGCATGATTTAGAGCTTGAGCAAATGGATGTGAAGACAACTCTTTTGCATGGAGAACTTGAAGAGGAAGTGTACATGCAACAACCGGAAGGCTTCATAGAGAAAGGCAAAGAAGGACTTGTATGTAAATTAAAAAAGTCCTTGTATGGGCTCAAGCAAGCATCAAGACATTGGTATAGAATATTTGATATGTTCATGTTGAGCCTTGGGTACACAAGAAGTAAGTATGACCATTGCATCTATTTAAAGTTCTTTGATGATGGTACATTCTTGATTTTAGTCTTATATGCGGATGACATGCTTTTGGTGTGCAAAGATAAGGCAAAAATTGATGAGCTCATGACTTCTTTGATCAAAAGATTTGAGATGAAGGATCTTGAGCCAACAAAGCAAATCCTTGGGATTGAAATTGAAAGGGATAGACAAAATGGAATTTTGTCAAAAGGGTTACATACAAAGGGTGCTTGAAAAATTTGGCATGAAAGATGCAAAGCTGGACAAGACACCCCTAGTGCCTCACTTCAAATTGTCTTCAATGCAAAGTCTGAAGACGGAAGAAGAAAGAAGAAGCATGGCTAAGGTTCCTTATGCAAATGCGATTGGAATTTTAATGTTTGCCATGGTATGTACATGACCGGATATCGCGCATGCGGTTGGAGTTCTAGGTCAGTTTATGGCAAACACCGGAAAAGTTCATTGGGAAGCAACAAAATGGGTGCTTCGGTACTTAAGAGGTACAAGTAGTTATGCATTCACATTTGGTAAGGGCTCAATCCCAATACAAGGTTTTGTGGATGCAAATTTTGTCGGTGATCTTTATAGAGGGAGGTCGACTACAGCATTTGTTTTTTGATTTGCAAATGGACCGATTAGTTGGATGTCAAGGCTCCAACATACAGTAGCATTGTCAAGTACAGAATCCGAGTACATGGTGGTAACGGAGGCATCAAAAGAAGTTGTGTAGCTTCAAGGGTTGATAGGTGAGATGGGCATTATGTGCAAGCCCATGGAACTATATTTTGTGACAATATGAGTGTTATCCATTTGGCCAAGAACCCGGTTCACTACAGGAGGTCGAGGCACATATTTGTTCAATATCACTTTATCCGACAAGTTATTGAAGATGGAAGAGTTCGATTGGTCAAGATCAAGACCGATGACAACCTTGCGGTTATGCTGACAGAGACCATCCAAGTAGAGCAGCTAGAATGGAGCCTAACTTCTCGAGGTTTCAAGAAAGAAAAGAAGTGGTGGATTGGGAAGACAAGGGTGTGATTTTGCATCAAGGTGGAGATTGTTGGGAGGTGATGCCAAATCACCACCCTATGTGGTATTTCTCACTATGGTGAGGGGTATTTTTGTTACTAAAAGGAAGCTGTTTTAGTGGAGGCTCGTAAAAGGTTTTTCTAGATAGAGAAACGTAGAGGAAAAGGGGGTGAACTCTTTTGTTGAGAAAAGGGAGCTTGTAGAGAAGATTGGGGGCTGGAAATTGGAGGTTTTGCAACAAAACCCTAGCACCACCATTTGGGGCTGATCTTGGGCCATTTTGTCGGCATTTCTTCACGGCATCGGTGAATCCAAGAAATGAGTCGTTTGTAGGTGGTTTGTGGTTGGAAGTTTTTGTTTGAGCATTCCTTGAGATTGTATGAGGTAACTCTATATAACCCCAATCTTGTAAGTTTTTCTCTTGATGGTGAATACGCCTTTGCCATGTTGCCCGTGGACGTAGCCCATTTTGGGTGAACCACATATATGTGCGTGTCCCTCTCTATTTTCATTTGAGTTGTGCTTTGAAGATTTCCCATATTGCTTGTTTCATTGTTGTTATATTTTTCCCAATTATATTTCACTGTTATTGCATCTTGGGCATATTATTTGAGTGTTGAAATCATTGTGGTGGAGTGCTCACCACATCTAGTGGGATTTGAGATATCCCGATTTGCTCAAAAGGGGTGATTGGGTTATCTCGATTTACAACTGTTTGGTATCATGAACCATTCAATTAGTTTTATGATTCTTTTAGGTATTCCCTAAACATATTTTCTGCTCTGTCAAAGAATAAATACAACCCATGTAAATTTTCTTAGTCAACCAATTGCACAAAAACTCAAGAAAATAGAGGAAAATGCGAATATCAATCTGATAATAAGAAAATAAGAAATGCCCATTGATTAGTTCAATCGGTTTGAACAACCTTAACATCAAGGTTTCAAAAAATGCTAGGTGGCCCTAGGTGGTTGTCCTGGCGCTCAGCGCCCAAGCGGGCGCTTACAACCTTAGGCACCCTATAGTACACATTCTCTAAATATATACATATATGTGCTGTTGTCCAAACGCGTATGCATATATTTATGTCAATTTTGTAATTATTACATTTGAAAATATTGTATCATATTTTTTTATATACAAACATATATCATATCACATGTTGAGAATAAACTTGTTCAAAATTTCAAAATTTGAACCATACAAAATTTAAAAAAAATTAAAAGTCTAATAGACTATGTATTAGTAATAGTCTCAACTCTCTATATTCCATCTTTGATATTTGTGGCCTCAATCTAGCTACTAATCACCTCAAAAGTCTTCTAATACCTCCAATAGTACCCTAAAAATAATTCCAATGAGAAAAGAAAAGTTTGGGAAGCTTCTTCATAGGTATAGCTAAGAGATTGAGAGAACATTGGGGGTTGAAAATAACCCCTATATTTAAACTTTTTTCGGGGTCAAAATTACCCCTTTTGCCCTTTTGAGTATCTCTAAAAATTGAAGAAAAGACCCACGTCCTTGGGTGCCTGCCCAGGTACATCCTCCTAGGCCTAGGTCTAGGTGTGTGGTTCAAAGGTGTCTTGGGCACCTAGGCATTGGGCAGACCATTTTTTGAAACCTTGATTTACATCTATGATCTGACTGGTTATGTGGATCCAGTGGTTGATCGTACTATACAATAGGCCAATTCAGGTCCAAACTCATTGAAGAGCTTGTCCAGTCTAGCTTTGGAAAATTTTGATTTAAGATCAGAAAGACAGGTTACCTAGTTGTAACTATGAATGCTACTTCTGGGATTGATAGTTCTGAACTTCTTTGGATGTTTACGTTACATGGATTTAGTGATGGTGACTATTTGAAGTTTTGTATAGTTTGGAAAAAAATGAATTTATATTCACTTTTCTGTAATTTTCAATGTTCTAAAACTCAGCTCGGGCAGGCTGGACTTGGCCGAGTCTTGCACAACACCAAAATAGGCCCAAAACTTCAAAAGAAAATTGTAAAAGGTTATTTAAAAGTAATTAGATATGAGTAAAAACAAAAATACGTAATGGAATTCCATCAATATCTTTGGGTCCTGATGGTTACCCGGTGGCGCTATTCTATATCTTTTGGGATGCCTTTCGCTCTTATACCTGGCTTTCTTCTTGGAGTGCCATCAAGGAGGGGCCATTCAGAGGGCTATGAATGCCACCTTCATCGCTTTGGTCCCTAAAGTTAAAGGGGCAAAGGACCTGAAAGAATTCAGGCCCCTTTGTCTACTCAATAGCTCTTATAAGATTCTTGTGAGGGTCCCATCCTCTCACTTGAAAGCGCCATTAATTTGGGTCATCTCTTTGACTCAAGGAACTTTGTCAAGGATCGGTAGATCCTCTATGGCACAGTAGTAACCACGAATGTAAACATTCCAGACACATCTCTAGGATCCTTGGTGGTCATTAAGCTCGATTAGAAGAAGGCTTGTGACCATGTCGACTGGCCAATCCTAGATGAGAACCATTTAAATATGGGTTTTGATGAGAAATGGAGAACTTGGATTGGTGCTTGCATCTCAAATCCGTCCCTCTCCATCCTCATTAATGGCTCCCCTAAAGGTGTCTTCCTTTCCTCTAGGGGCCTTCATAAAGGTGACCCTCTCCTTTTTCTCCATGATAGTGGCTGAAATCTTTAGTAGGTCTACATAGAGAATGTACCAATAGTGGTTACCAAGTGACTACTATCGGTTATCAAGGCCAGGTTATTTCTCATCTTCACATGTAGATGACACCTCGGTCTTTTGTGATGCTACCCCTTAGCAGGTGGGCCACCTTTTCCTCTTCCTCAAATGCTTTGAGCTAGCACCGGCTTCAAGCATAACATGGTGAAATCTAAAATGATGGGTGTTGCTTTTGAGGCAAGGGTGGTTCATGACCTGGCCGACCGACCAACTCGGACGTGGAGTGGACCAGCTATTGTCGACCTACCTTGGTTTACTTCTTTGTCATTAGTAAACTGAAGAAGCATCTTTGTGATTCCTTCATCGAGAAATTTGATCATAAACTTGCTGCCTCGGCTTGGCTCCCTTGAGGTGTTGAGAACGGCTGGTACTCTGGGGCATGGCGAAGTATAATAGCGAGCTACAACCTCTTTCGGGATAACATTTGCTTTAGGGCAGGGTAAGGCAATAGAGTCAGGGTTTGAACTGATTTGTGGATCGGGAACTCCACCCTTCAAGAGAGCACAATTTATTCCTTATTGCCTATGACCCTCAAGCAGTAGTTGCGGATTAGTTCGAATTGCCGGACTCCTCGAATGTTTGGTCCTAGATCTTGAATTCATTTCCCTTTCCTCTCTACTACATTCCACCTCATAGTTACCAGGATTGGGAGTGAGAACATATCTTAGATTTGGCGACTGGACCTCGGGATTGAGAGATGCACGGAAATCCATGGGACAGGGATCAAGATCCATGCACTATGAGTTCAAGGATTTGCGATCCCAATAAGCTGGGAGTACGATCCAAATTTATATAGGATCAAATGGTAAAGTATATGGAATCAAGGTTTGTCCAGCTTAGAGTTGACGCTCCCAAAGAGAACTTAACTAGAGTACTCTAGCTCGGGAACGAAGTCCGTTGAATATGATTAATGTTTCTCTTTTTTTTTGAATTTGAAAATTAAAGCATCATTGAATACAAAGAATTTCATTTTTAAAGTATTTTTTAAAATTTTGTTATCATTGGAGTGTGTTTCATAAGTGAGAAGTGAAACTGAAAATACAAAATGATGATTCAAATTTCAGTCCTCAGGCATGAAAGAAGTTATGGTATTTGATGAAAATACAGTGTCCTTGTTTTCCCTCGTTTGGGACCTTTCACTTACATGCGATTGGGCATGCAACTGGTCGTACGCTCTCTAGATTCAGAGGAAAACAAACGTCAAGCTGCAAAGGTCTCTGTAATGAGGGATATGGTCAACAAGAGGGCATTAGAGACAAAGATCAATTGTATAAAACGTATAGAGCTTCCAATAAGTGAAATGCAAAGCATTTAGTGTAGGATATGGAGAATCTTTAGTTTTGCAGTGGCTCTCCTTCACCTATAGATTTCATAACATAATATGGCAGCAGCTTGTATGTTATGGTGTTTATTTTCATGACTTACATGTTCAAAGTTCAGACTTCAAGCTTCAAACCCTGGTTGATGTTGTGGGAATTGGGAATGTTTTTCAACTGGGGCATCTCTATATCGAAAGTCAATTCAGATTTCGGATGTTTTTAAAAAATATGGTCTTTGAGAGAGAGAGAGATTATGGGCTACGGAGTTAGAGAGGGGAAGGGTGGGGTAGCCAGTGCATGAGACTCAAAATGTGCTGGTGATCTTCCGTACTAATGTACAAGAAACTTGATTCCATTTTGGTGGAGGTTTTATATCACTTACTCATGGACTCATGATTTGGATAAGAGGTATCTATATCCCATTAACCAGGGATCTAGATCCCCATTTTTGCAGACCAAGATCTCTAAATTCGTAGAACATCTAGAATCAAGATCCCTTGTCCTGAAATGCAGGACCGAGCTTCTGGAGCTGGAGTGACCACCTTCTTGGGTGATCCTGGTAACTATGAATCACCTTCCTCCCCACTTCTGGCCTGACCAACTGATTCGGAAGCCTGTTGCTTTGGGGATATTCTCGGTTTCCTCTTTTTATGGAAGATTGCAGCTGCCTCCAGCCTTCCCCACTCGCGACCTCTCTCTCATCTCCTGTGCTTGGGTCTCATCCTTCCCTCCGAATTCAATTCTTCAGCTGGATTGCCCTGTCCGAGAGAGCCCTCACAGTTGATCAACTCCGTATGAGGGGTTTGCCGATCCCAAACAGATGAATTATGTGCAAAGAAGCGGAAGAAACCAATCTACATTGTGATGTCATTTGGGGTTTGTGGGGATTCTTGTTAGAGAAATTCAACTGGAATTGGGTGAACCCAAATCAGTCTCACATCTATTCCTTTCCTATGAACCTCCACATTATTTGAGGTCGGGCATCTTCCATTTGGTGTGTAGTTGTGACTGCAACCTTGTAGGTGGTATGGACCAAGAGGAACAACATGATCTTCAATGGAAAGGAGGCTATACCTTATGCTCTCAAAGGTCTCAATAAAACAATTGCGATTTTTTGGGCTAAGAACAATAAAATGTTTAGCCATTACCGCAACTCAGATTTCTTTCAAGATTGGTAGGTTTTGCTCAACTTTAGGCCACTGCAGATCTTTCACTTCTCTTCGTGGAGACCACCAGAACAGGCCAAACTAAGTAAATTTTGGTGACTACTCACATGGTAACCCGAGTCCTGTTGGCATCAGGGTATTTTTGGAGACCATGAGGGCAAAATTCTGCTATTGTTTTCAGGGCAAATTCACGTCGGCTCTTCCACAGCTGGGACTAGTGCTCTTCTTGTGGGCCTAGGAAGGTTTAACCAATTTTGGGGCCCATTTTGTTAATTGAGGAGGGCTCCAAAAATGTCATCTCGTGGGCGTCAGATGCTTTTCCTTGTCTGTGGAGATTGGAGCACTTTTTTGATAAAATACTTGAAATTTGCAGGCCTATGTGGTATAGTGGCCGATGCAAATTTGGCAGCATATGGCCTCACAAAGGAAAGATCTCTCAAGAATTGCGGCTGGGACTTTATTTTAGCGCCTTTTTGAGCAATGGGTCCGCAAACCTCTCTTCTTCCCTTCCCTAGAATGGCGCTCAATATTTTTTGGACAAATTATAGATTTCTAATCTTGCTTTATACGGAGCACTCATCTTGTGGGCTGCCATACCACCTTTTTATACTAAATTTTGTCTTTTTAACACTAAACATTGAATTATCTCAAAAAAGTAATCACTAACAGTGGATAAAAGAAGAAAGAATATATATAAAAGATGGGTTATTGAAAAAATTGATTTGTACCGTGAAATGTTTCAAAAAAATAAGAAACGAAAAACAGAAAATTAAAGCATATAACAATATAAAAAATCATCATAAAAAATCCAAAAATCATAAAGGTGCATAAATCATATGTGAGTGTTTTTGTTAGCAAAATTTGTGATTTTTAAGGGATATAAAAAATCAAAAAATTGTATAGGAGCATAAATCATATGTTAGTGTTTTTGGTAGCAAAATTTGTGATTTTTGGGCACATAAATTCCCCTCAGCAGGTTGCTGAGGCCGGTTACTCAAGACTTTCTGAACATTGATAATTTTACTTCAATCGATTGGAAAAATTTGTCGCCCACTAATTTATGAAGAAAAGAAACTGATCCCTTATGAGGTACCTCATTGATCCACTGTCGATTGCGTGTTTCATATGAATATTTAATTTTCTCCGTAGGTGTAAAGTATAATTTGCAGCATTTCTTTTGAAACTAGTTATTTGTCTGGAAGATCCACAAAATTTACACTCTTTACTATGATACCGCATTTTTAGAATCTCGTTGATGATTTCATTGCAACAACTTCAGTTCGACCCCAGTATACATGTCATATTTCTAGAGTCACATTTGAGACATTTTAGGTATTTGCTTTCTTATGATGAATTGGCATGTTTTATATTCATGTTAGAGATTGGTCAATCACGTAATCCAGGTCAACTGTCCAAAATAAATGAGAAGGGATTTAGTTGTTGTCGACAATGATAAGCATCACCATATTTGCATGTCCATTTTCTGGCTTGTCAACAATGATAAGCATCACCATATTTGCATGTCCATTTTCTGGGTCATTTATGTTATCAGCGGTTGTCTTAAGTTACCTTTTTTATGAAGGAAAAGTTTGTATAAGGCTAGGGCACTCGACAATCAAATTAAGGCGCACCTCAAAAATACACTAGAAGAGGTTGTTTCGATATTGAAAAACCCTCAATTCGATCATCTCGACTTCAAGATGTATGGACATGAGAAAAACTAGAATTTAAGCCTCGGAAATAGTGCATCTTCTAATGTATTATCTTGACCGTTAATGTTCAAGTGTTCATATATATGCGCGATCTACACTATTATTGAATCTTTAATTTTTATAATTAGAGATGAAAATTTAGGCTATCACAAAGATTTCTGAAACTGAAACAGCATGTTTCGGCAGTATCTGAAGGTGTGTCTTACTTCGGCCTTATACCAACCACACCCTGCTATAAATGACAACATAAATATTGATTTTCAGTTTCCTACGATTTGGCCTATCATATGTGGAATGCCCTTACTAATTCTATCTTTCCTTATCTCTTTTGGTTGCGATCTTTTGGTTGTAAATTGTTGAAATAAAATATAAAAATATAGTCCTTTTTCTAGGATTAATACTTCTATTGATCTTCAATGATTTCATGTTATTGTGAATACCTTCTGTGTTAAGTTAAACTGAGAGTTATGTGCAAGTTATGGTCTATTGTTTGGGAAGGCATCTTCCAATGATAATGTATGTGCTCTGAGTTATCAATTCAATTTACACATTTGGAACTATGAATAACGGGTTGTCTTTGGTTGCGTTGTGCTGTACACTAATATTTCTTGTTCTTAATTGGTAATGCTGTTAGGTAGTGTTTTGATTTGATGGCATTTGAAATACAGTAAGGTTGGTGAGGCCATTGAAGCAGCATTACGATCTATGGAATGCCCATTTCCTCTCCATGCTCATCAGCTTCAAGGCCTAGATTATGATGGAGTCTATCCCGTAATCCAATGGATCGTAAGTCGTGTTTTGACTATGCGAGAAGAGTTGGGGGCTGAGGTGAGACTGTGCATCAGATATGATTGCTTATGATTGTTATACCCATATAGATTGTATATTGGACATTTGTGATTTATAATGCAATATAAATTGTACACTTTGGTCACTTGAGAAATAAAGTGTATCAGTTGATTTGATCATTCATGCATAGCCAACTAATGAGAGAGGACTGCCTTCTTTGTTTGAAACAATTGTTTTCTTGTCATCTCTCGATAATACTTCTGTTGGTTTCGTTGTACGTGTCTCATTGGTGAATTCTTTATGAATTATGATGGGCCAAAACATGTAAATGATGTACCACATATATCATAGAGGTCAGACAATGAATCATAATTTGTAGTACCGTTTTTTAAACATCGCTTTAATCTTTTTAACTATTTAAGAGGCATCAAACTCAGGTTTTGAGCAAATCCCCTAAAGATTAGAGGCATGTTTGGTATGTCTGAAATCTCTCTCTAGGACAGAGATTTCCATTGACCAAGCCAATTCCTATGTTTGGTTTGTGGAAATTTCTCTCTGAGAAATCTCCATGGTGCCTGTCGCTATACAAAATCTGGGAAATCTCCGTGGTTTGGTGGGGAAGCATCTTCATGCCCAAGAAGGTATGAAGCCAGTTTCTTGGAAATCTTTCTCGTGGAGATGGATCTCCAATGAATGAAATGACCCCTAAGTTTGCCATTATAATCTACCTCTAGCATCCCCACGCATCCCATGAAAAGATTAATTCTTGACTGATTATAGTTGTCCAGTTTTATCAGTGTTGGATTCTTTTTGTTCTAAGATAACCATTTTTCTTAATGCCCTGATTCCTCTGCATTCTGCAGATTTATCCTTTTGATGTATTTATTTGATTGTCTTCTGGAGAGACAGATCCTTGGCCATGCTTGGTGGCATTTTTTAACTAAACACTGGTGTGGTTGTATTGTATTGTATTATAAATGTTGTATTGTCTATTTTAAAACAGTGCCTGGAACCAGTTCTTAGTTTCTTACAATTTTTGTTGTATCAGCTAAGGCGCTATTCACACCTACAGTTT
The DNA here is from genome assembly GCF_054954075.1 of Amborella trichopoda. Taxonomy (NCBI): domain Eukaryota; kingdom Viridiplantae; phylum Streptophyta; class Magnoliopsida; order Amborellales; family Amborellaceae; genus Amborella; species Amborella trichopoda. Next base: position 40,848,130 of record NC_142340.1, read on the forward strand.
CAAAACCACTTTGAGTTGCTTGAAGACCCTTCCAGTAATCCAGAAAGAAATGTATGTTCTCAATAACACTGTCAAATGTGGAACATGTGGTGTAGATTTCAAATTCATGATGCTTTCTATCTCTCTTGTTTCAGGATGTTTCTCCAGGGGTTAATGGATCCAGTTTTCATCAATTATTGCATCGAATGGCTCAGAAAAGGTAATGTTTGTCACCATCTAAATAATAATAATAATAATAATAGAGTTCATGACTCTATTTGCTATCCTTTCTTTCATTACTCATGAGCTTTCTAATTTTTTTACCTGTGATAGAAGCTAACTGATTGATACACATCTTCAGCGAAACATGCCCTGCTTCGGCAGAAAATGGTTCAGGAGTTCAAAGGTGATCAGTTTACCTTCCTGAATGCTATGTATTTCTACAGGGTAGCCATCGACTTTCAAGTTGGATATCTATCAACTATTGAAGACAGAAACCACTTTTATTTTAAATAAGACGATTATATCATTATCAATAAGCATTTGATGATATCATAGGAGTCTATTATATTATCACAGAGTATCTGTAGCTTTGTTTTGCATCAAGGGCCTCAAGTTCTTCAAGAATTTGTTTTTGTTCATTACTGTTTTTACTTTCAATAAGAATTTTGAATAAGAACTGCTTGGGAATCACCTAAGAATTGTGTTTGGGAATGGAAGTATCACCTCTGGAGAAGCATACTTGCTTCTAAGAGATAATATCTGGTTTCTCGCTGTTGTTTATAGTTTTCTTGCATTTTGATGTGTATAGAAATGTTTATTTCCAGAGCACCAACAGAAATTTTGCATTTGGGCAATAAACAAAGTTCATTAATGAACAGTGGCATTATTGACGGAGAATATAATGAAGATCCGCAGCATCAGGTAATTCTCCCCTTGTCACTTATGATTTTGCATGGGTGCATTATAGCTGTGTTCTGCTTCAGACAAATTACACACTCGTGCACATATGACACACATACACATCTATTCATTACTAAACTTATTTTTGATAATTGGCCAAGCCATTGGAGTATGATTCATGTAGGGATGCACCTGCAATGTATTGTGTATAGCGACAAGTGCATCTTTCCATGGTCATGCATCTGCAGTGCAAGGAATGTTCTGTAAAATAAGCCCTTGAAAATCTCATGTTTTAACTTTTTTTCCCATATCTTATGTGACAAAAGTTTAGGTTGCAGTCCTTATGTACAAAATTGAGGAGGAGAATTTTAATGTGCATCAACTTCAGGAGTTGCTAGTTGATACAGAAAAGTCCATAGAAGTGTTACATGGCAGCCTGAGTGAGCAGGTACGCTTTGGACCTATGTGTGCCCGATGTTGTACTTCTTGTATTTACAGATTGAAGCCAATTAAAACCAAATACCCAATGCTACCCTTACCCAACAATTCCTCCCCCCAGGAAAAGTAGAATGGAGGAAAGGAAACCCCTATATAATTTTCAACTTCTAGATGAAGGTCACTCTGAAAACGGGCTTGGTTCTGTTATTTTTCTTAGATTTTGTTTATGAGTTCCATTCTTATTTTCTTCATTTGTCGTCTTCTCAGATTCATATTTGTGTATTCTCACGTCACCTCTGCTTTTCCACATTACAGGATCATAGGAAAACTAGTGTCCTCAATGAGATACAACTTCTGACCCAAAAAATTGATCAAGCAGGTGCTATATCATTGTTCCAGAGGCTAATGTCGCATTTGGAGCAGCTGAAGGTATATTGCTTTAGGCCTATTTGAGATGGTACTCTCATATGTTTTGTGATTTTATTTAGATTCATAGAAGATATAGTGATATACTAAAATATGTTTACCATTAAAACAATATCTTCAATTGGAGATTCAGTATGTTAGATATTAAATCAGGACTTGTTGGACGGCAATTATGAGATTGTAGTTGTGGCTAGTAGGATTGTGAATTCAATTCATAAGAGTTAATACCTTTTTTCATAATTAAGAGAGAATTGCATATTAACCTATTGGTTATTAGTTAATGATTACATAGGAATGCTGACCATTAACTGTGTGTGCTAATGCACATTTATGTGACAATGAGGGCTCATGGAGGGGGAGATTTTAAAGTATGTCAGACAATAATTATTATCTACTGCGGGCAGCTTTCTCCAAAGAATGGTATGCTCTTTTCTCCCTGTGCCTGTGTCAACCACCGTTATCTGTACCTATATAGAAGAACTTGTTTTATGGTTGTAGATGCCTTTCAACTAGGTTAATAGTCTTGTCCGGCAAGAGTGATTCTGTGAGTACAGGACAGAGTTCTCTATAATCCATGATTCTTATTGCTAGCAAATGTTGCACTTTGTATTTATTACAGAGCTAAATGGATGAAAGTTCATGATTTCCTTTTCCCCCTCAATCAGGTATTTGGGTTATAACAGTGTTAAAGAATTCAACCGCCTAGCCTCCTAGGTGGCCAAGCTTTAAAAACCCCTAAGCCTGCCCCTAGGCAGGCACCTCGGTGGTGTAGCCTCTAGGCGCCTGCCTAGGTGGCATCTTTCTCACCTAGGTGGGCACCTTTCTCACTTAGGTGGGCACCTTTCTCGCCAAGGTGCCTTGGCCCTCTTCTTTTGTACATTTATCAGTTGTAATCATTATCATTTTTCTCCTTTCACTATTTCTCATTTTTGGCTTTTATCACCCCCACTTCACTTTACCACATGGAACACTTACATATTGCCATCTAATCTACTTATTAATCAATGCTTCACTTTTCTCTTTGGCATTTGGACCCCCACTCACTTCTCCACATGGAACATTGCCTTGCCACATATTCCACTTATAAATCAATGCTCTTCCTCTTTCTATCGCTCTGTCTCTCTCTCCTGTAAATAGGTACGAAGGCATGTAAAACAAAGGGAAAAAGAAGACAAACAAGAAGAGGACAAATAAAATTAGAGAAATAAACTATAATATTTACATAATAGGAACAATGAAGAAGGAGAAAACTCCAATTATTTGTCACTTCAGCAGGATGCATGCGTTTATTTCTTCTTATCCAGTTCCTATTACTGCTACACGTGTGTTAAATCTCCCCTTGTGATGGCGATAAAAACTCAATTTTGCTTTTTATTATGTTGTTATTTATAAAGGATAACCATTCTACATGTCTGATAATCTCTCTCTCTCTCTCTATATATATACATATATATATATATATAATTAATAGACAATTTTGGGAGGACATAGATGGAATAGTCCAAAACATACTAAATGGAGAGAGGACCTTTTTAGGAGGGGACCTAAATGGTCATGTAGGGGACTTTTGAAAGTAATTTCCAAAACCTTTATAGGCGATTTTTTGTCTGGATAAGGACGTTGCGAGCTTCTGGTGTGTCTTTAGGGGCTTGCCGAGTCTGACTCTTTTTTCTATTAGTGTAATCTGTCAGAAAATAAAAGTAAATATTTCGTTGTTTTGGTTACGCTAAAGCTTTTAATAGGGCGAAATTGTTCCCTTAACGTTATAAATCCCCCTTCTAGATTCAACCCAAAAAAACAAAAACACTTCACAAAAACTCATATATCCAAGATCTGCATTTTTCTTTTCTTTTCTTTGGTGTGTATGCGTGTGGAAAAACCCATTTTCGATCTTCAAATTGGTTGAACTGAAAAGCAATCCATTTCGAAGTTTTAGGATGAATGCTTTGGGAACAATTTGGGCAGCTCTTCAGGGTTTTGAAACTTGGAATTTTTAGGGCCAGATTTACACCATTGAATGCCAATTAGATTGTTCGTGGTCTACTTTTTGCAATCTATGCATCATTGGAATTTGTTTTCTTTACAATTTTTTATATTTGATTATTTTGAAAAACATCTAGAAATAATGAAAAAGCACAATTAGAATGATTTTAGTGCAATTCATATGTAACTATAACTTTTTTTGCCCTACTTGATTTTCCGTATTTTACCTATTTTTCAAGAATTTTCCTAGTTTTCATTATGTTTGTATTTGATTCTTTTTTTTTCTTTCTATATCTTGCACGTTTTTCTTCATTGTGTTAAGGTTTACTGACCCATTTGCATCTTTTGGTCATGGAAGTACAAAACTTTCACAAAAAATCTACAAAATTAATAATGTTACTTACAGCATATACGATTATTACCTTTATTGCGATTGATTTTAATTGTTCTGGCCAATCTTTATGCATTTGTACTCTTTAATTATTAAATTACGAACTTTTCATAAAAAATCCACAAAATAAACAATATTACTTGCATAATATTGTTTAGGAATATTACCTTTGTAGTTGTTTGTAATTGCTTAGGAAGATTTTTTTTACAAAATATTTGTAAACGCTAATTACTTAGTTACAGTTACTAATACAAGAAAAAGGTGGCATATCCCCACATTTTTGTAATTACTAATTTGTATTACTTTGTTTTTTGATAATTGGTAGTTTCCATGGTAGTTTATGCTACCTATGTCGGCTCTTAGAACATTGGTTACAAGATTTGACTTTAAATGGACTGGTTGCTGTAGTTTTAGAAGATGTCTTTTCTTCTTTTTTTTTTTATTTTTGGGAGGGGAGAAGTTCTAGCATGGCAATTCGAAGTAAGGCTAAATCCTGCCAAAAAAAAAAAAAAGATTTGTGTGAAGTTTGTATTTTATGGGAAAGATATTAGAGGCAATATCAACTATCTTAAGTATTTCCTACCGAAGGCAAGGATGTTGTCTTAAGTATTACCTGGCAAAGACAATGGTGGACCACAACTTCTGGCCACCCTCTCCATTCACCTCACCACCTCCTCACATAGCGGCCGTGCCTCCAATGTACATCCCAGGTTCCTTCTTTACGTTCTCAGAAATCATGTATCCCCAGGCTCACAAGTTCTGCTATGTCTCCATTCTTTGTCCGCACCTCTGTCGTTCATCAATGCTCTAGGACTTAACTCGTGCAATGCCTTGGTCCATTTACCACCGGATTAGTTTCTACCATCACCAATTTCCACCTTTTCACTCCTGTGTTATTCCGTTGGATAATCCTTTCCCACCTCCTCCACTCAGCTTCCATCCCTCCCTTTTGCCACCCCCAACTTTATTTCCCTCAGCTTGGCCTCAACCGCCCCAACTCTTCCCTCCACGTCCAAGCTGAAACTTGAGAAACCCCCCTGGCCCCAATTTAGCTCTTCCCAGCTGCTCCCCCAGAGCCCTCTTTCATGTCTTCCTCCCTTCTACTTCTCTGTCACCTGACTTGCCACTCCAAACCCTCTTTCATCTCCTACGACCTTGCAAGATTTCTCCTCAATCCCCATTGCCTCGAAGTTGCTCAGCCAAGCTAATGCCATTGGTTTGACATGAGACTCGGTTAGCCGCATCCCCCTTTTTCCCCTTCAGGACAACTTCGAGCTTAAGAGGATTGACAAAGAACCTTTCATCGAAAATATGCTCCACACTATGAGATTCTCGTACTATGGCCTGTCCTTGGACATTGCAGATTTTCTCAGGTCTAAATAGGACAACATAATGAGTAACTCTTCTAGTGACCGACTGTCTCCCTTGAGGTTTGACCCTTGCAGGGGTCTGAACCCTAATCTTCTTCCCCTCGTCTTCTATTCCTGATGTTCCTCCAAACGTCTGGCTTCTGCATATGTTGTTTCCAAATGAAGTTCTTTATAGGGAATAAATGTGGTCTTAGTGACCCTCACAAGAAGAGGGCCGTCCTTACTCTTCCCATATAACATTCTAGATTTTTTTGCCATCTTGGAAACAAAATCATCTTCTCATACCCTTCTTGAAATCTCAAGCGTTTGGGGCGGACACCCCTCTTAATTGGTGACCCTGGAGGCTTGTGGTGCCTCCAAGGGAATCAGTGTCATTAGAGACCCGACTGTCCATACCCTTCTATCTAAATTGGTGGGGACTTTCTCGGTTTCCCTTTTCTTGTACTGAAATTTTGACAAGTTTCTTTTGAAATTCTTGGCATCTTTGGTCCTAATAGACCCCAGCAACGATCTGCCTCTTGGGACAAACTCAATTTGATTGCCTCATCTTCACCCACTCCATGGGCGGTTGGGGGATTTCATTATACCCAATTTTTTAGTGCACGCATTCATATGGTCTGTACATCTTTATTTTGTACTATGCTTCATTAGAATATAATCTATAGTTGTATACCCTTTATTTTATATATACATATTATTTTCAATCGCTTTTTTTTTTTAATCTCTGCTATTATCAATTATTGATCAATGTCTATGCAATGGTGTATAAATTCATGAATATAGATGCACTAGTTATATCATATGTAGTTCTATAGTTTATTTTCCACTTTTTTAGTGTCAAACCAATATGTTTCATGTATTTAAAAAAAAAAGGGCCGTAACCCGGTGATGGTCTTGCCTAAGCAGGGTATCGGGAGGGGTGGGCTTGAAAGTGTCTTAACCTTTAGCTTATGCACAAAGTGCGCTCTTAGGACCCAAACCCGTGCTCTTGCACTGGCTATCCGAGCCTTTTATCGTGACACCGAGTGACGACCCCTTTAATATGTTTCATGTATTTGCATAGTAGTATTTTGTCTAACTTAGGTCTTAATTTTATTTTTGTGAGGTACTAAGGTTTTTGTTAGATTTGTGATATGCATCTAAACATAGACTTATATATTTATATTTAATTTTTTTAAGCTTTTTTTGAAGTTTTTTTCTCTAGAGAAAGCTTATGATAGAGTACCTCGAGATTTGATTTGGTGGATGTTGGAAAAGAAAGGAGTCTCTAGACACTACATCGACTTGGTGAGAGATGTACGAGGGAACTGTAACTAGTGTATGAACAACTAAGTGAGAGACAAGTGAGTTTTCAATGACAATAGGTCTACATCAAGGTTTAGCGTTGAACCCATACCTCTTTGTCTTAGTTATGGATGACTTAACTAGGAACCTAAAAGATGAGGTACAGTAGTGCATATTGTTTGTAGAGACATAATTTTGATCAATGAAACCTAGGGCGTCAACACAAAGTTAGAACTTTGGAGGGATGCTTTAGAATCTAAAGGTCTTCAAATTAGGCGGACTAAGGCAAAGTATATGGAATGCAAGTTTAGTAATAATAGGAGACGAGGAACTAGTTAAGATTGACGGTTAATAAATACCCAAACGAGTGCGCTTTCGATATCATGAATTGATACTCCAGGAAATTGGAAAGATTGAAGAAGATGTCGCATGAATTAGAGCTGGGTGGGCAAAGTGGATGTGTAATCGAAGTTTTATGTGATCGCCACATTACAAAGGAAGTTGAAAAGCAAGTTCTATAGGACAACTGTGAGGCTAGCTTTGCTTTAAGTGGCAGAATATTGGGCGGTCAAGAAACAACATACCTATAGAATGAGTGTAGCCGAGATAAGGATGTTGAGATGGATGAGTGGCAAGACATGAAGGGATATAATTTGCAATGAATATATTCGGGAGAATTTAGGTGTGGCATCAATAGGTGATAAGATGAGAGAAAGTAGACTTAGGTGGGCTGACCATGTGTGGCGCAAATCCAGTACTACATTTTTTAGGAGGTACGAGTTAGTTCTAGTGGAAGGCTCGGAAAGGGCAAGGGGTAGGCTCAAAAGGACATAGTTGGAAGCAATGAAAAAAGATATAAGGGACTTATGGTCGCATTGAGGGTATGGCCATTAATTGAGCATAATGACGGACCAAGATTCGTATAGCTGATCCTAATTAGTTGGGAAAAGACTTTGACGATAATGATGATATTTATATTCAACTTTTAATGAATTTTAGTAACTTATTATATTTATTGTACAAATAATTATCCCCTAACTAGGGATCTTCTAGCAAATAATGGTTCCCACTCCCGCTTTTTGCCCCCAACGATGATCCCAACATGTTAGATAACTTGAACAAATCCAGTCTACATTGCCCATGCAAGAAAATGACTATATCTAGTCTGCCTGACACCATATCACTAGTGCATCCTAAACTGCTAGCCCTCCTTGCATACCAATGTTGAACTCGAAGTCTCGAACTTATCTTCCTTTTCTCTTAAGTAGGAGAATGGTATTCTCTTCCGATCTCACTAATTTGATGCATTAAGAATCTACAAAAAGCAATAAATTCTCAAAAGAGGGAGAGTGCACCAACCATAAATCGAGCATCATAGCTTGAGAACTCAAAAGGTCAATTACAATCAATATTAAAAATTGTGGAGATGGCCGCCTAGTTGGCCAAAGGTCCTATCATCTAGAGAATAGAGACCCATCACCCTCACTCTCTCTCTCTCTCTCTCTATATATATATATATATATATATATATATATATATATATAGAGAGAGAGAGAGAGAGAGAGAGAGAGAGAGAGAGAGAGAGTGTGTGTGTATACAATGAGACCATTTACCTTTGGTACAAGTACAAGGTGGTCACTACTAATCTTGACCATTGGATGTAAAATTGGGTAGTAGCATTTATTCTATTGACTAAGCTCAAACTTCAAAACAAATTTTCTCGAACCTTGTGACACACCCAAGCTATCAAATTTCACATCGAATGGTTATAAGTAATTGTGACCTCCTTGTATCAAAGGTACATGGTATCATTGTATACAATCCCTATATACATAGATATCGGAAAAGTCTTAAAAACGCTTATAGGATAATTGCTACAGTGTTTTGCCCCCGTCACGAACATGCTATGTCCGTGACGGTTTTGCCCAAAAACCGCCACGTATCTACGAGAGCCGTGGCGGTCCCCGTATATTTTTTTCGTCAATTTTGCGTGAAAAAAATCCCGTCACGGACATGCTATATTCGTGACGGACTGCCATGGACATATTATGTCTGTGACGGTCTTTAATCCACGCCGTCCAAAAAAATCGGACGACGCCGAGCGTATGGGAGAAAATACTGTTTATTTTCACCCATAGGCATTTTGTAGTCTCTTCCACACACACACACACGCACACACACTCACACACACACACACACACACACACACATATATATATATATATATATATATATATATATATACATGTACATATAATCTTATGTAATAGTTTTCTATTGAAGTAACAATATTGTAGCACTATAATGTATTATTAACTTACTATGGTACTATATAATGCTCTACAATATATAACATATAGTAAATATATAGTAATATAATGGCTAATACTATACAATATATGATACTAATTTAATGTAATACTTTATAGTATAATATAATACATATTATATTATACTATGACCATATATAATATTATATACAATAAAAATATATAATTTACAAATGTAGGACCGAAGGGAGAGGGCCAAGATGTTAGGTGCCCACCTTCGTGGGTAAGGGCTGCCTACGCGGGGCGCCTAGAGACCCCTCCGGTCCCTCAGTCTAGGGTGCCTGCCTAGGGTCACGCCTAGGCATTTTTAAAGCCTAGGTGGTCAGGCGGCTGACATTTTCAACATTGATTAAAATTTCAATAAAATTTTCCATCCCCTTTACAATGGACACATAATTGTATGTTTACAAGCACTGGAACTCTAAAATTAACTTGAGATCCAAGTAAACAATTTAAGACTCTAAAATACCCCTAATAATAATACGATACCAAAAAAAACTCTTAAGTAATCCTAAAATTCATGTAGGTATATACTTTAAACCAAGATTAGAGGCCCAAAACAGCAAATTAATGAAAACAAATCCTAGAAATAGCCTTTGTAGATAATTGAGAGATCTTTGCATTGCAACTTGAAGCACAATGATAGGTTACACTGATAAAAAGTTATGATCCTCGGTAAATGACTAGATTATTCGCCCCTTTCCGGAAAGAACTCATCCTCAAGTTTGCTATGAGTTGCTCCTTTTTTTATATTGATGTTCTACATGCTTTGTGTACCTTTTGTACTTTTGACTTCACTTGTGGTAGTTGGTGTAGTTCCACCACGCTGTTTGGTTCTCCTTCATTGGATCCCCATATAATATTATGTTGTGGGGTTGAATGAAATCTTCACAAATAATAGTTGAAATTCATTAGAAAATTCTTTTAGAATAGGGTCTTCATGTTTGATGCTTTAAAATCTTTAAAATCCTTCTCATAATAAAAAGTAAGATTTCCATCAGATACCTCTTTGATCACTTGTTCTTCATATGGTTCCTTATCACATATAGGCTCACGAATTTTGTCAATAAGTGGTGATTCAATCTTGCAATCCAAAAAGACACCCGTAAATGGATTCTCTTTTGAAGGTTGTTGGAAACTATCCATGAAAGTGTAAGGTAGTTGGCACAAGTCGCATGCAACTCATACTCACTCAACATGCCTTCCGGGTTTGCAGCTCGATGGATAACCAGATCCATCAGTGGATCCAACCTTTGAGTCAAGCCTGTCATCAATTGCACAACTCGGATCTTGAGGAATTTGTGCAGCTCTCGGATCTCTAATCTGGAGCAATGAACCCTATTCTGGTACGACTTTGATTCAACAAGATCGAAGAAAGCAAAAAAATCTCAAAAGAAGGAGGGCGCAATGACCAAGCATTACAGTTTTCGAACTCAAAAGTTCAATTACAATTTCAATAAAATTTCCCATCCCCTTCATAATGGACATATAAAGTATATTTATAAACACACAAAACCCTAAAATTACCTTGAGTAAACAATTTAAGACTCTAAAATATCCCTAATTATTAAAAAAAAACTCTAGGTAATTCTAAAATTCATCACTATTTCAGGCATACACTTTAAACTAAGATTTGAGGCCCAAAACAACAAAATTATAGAAAAAAATTTAGAAATAGCCTTGTAGATGATTAAGAGATATTTGAATTGGAACTTGAAGCACTGCAATAGGACACGAGTGAAAAGTTAGGATCCTCGGATATTGACTGCATCACAATCATGCTCTGTTTTGAGGCTTTCTTGTCCTTTGCCACTGTGCTTGATCCACGCATTGATTGTGTGGCATTTGCGGTCACCTTTACATGTTAGGTGATGTTTGAGCAATTAAGCCGGTTGATACCGGCAATTGCGATGCATTTCCTTCTCAGCGAATACACCTTTGAAAGTGTCCTTCATTGTGGAATGTACCCTCTCCCATGATTGCGAAGCTGGATCCTAATTCCCTTACAATATAGTTAAGGCTTTGGTAACTAGCCTACTACTCACTTGAAATCTTGGAACCAGTATTGCTGAAACTTAGAAGTTGAATTACACTAGTAGCAATGTCTAGTTATGGGTGGGCTGGCCCCATTCGTGGCCTAGCCCTGCAGGCACAGCCCTAGCACTGGCCCATGTAGGACCAATGGGTCTGGGCCCTGGCCCAGCCCTTCCTTTGTGTTTTGGCTTGGCTGGACACTTCAAACCTGTGCAAGTTTTCTCCAACGAAGCACACCTTTTTTCCGTTTCAGTTCAAGTATGAAAACAAATATTGCTTTGTTGCTCACACAAGTTCCAATATCTCTTTCTTAAAACATAAAAAGTAATTCATTAAGAAATAAATCAGACCCCAACTTACCTAGTCCTATGTGACTCCTAATTCGCCGAATATCCCTAAAAATCCTAAAAATATAAAAAAACCCTAGGATCCCTAAGACAGCTAAAAAATATGAATGAAATTAAAATTTAAATATTTATCGTTTGAAATTAAATAGAAATAAAAGATACCTCTAATTTTATCCTAAATTTGGCTCCCCTGTTGAGAGAAACTCATCCTCGAGTTTTGAAGTGGCTAGGATGACTCCTGCCTTAAAGCCATGGTCTTTTTCAACCTTGAAGGCCTTATCACGATCCTTAATACGATATTCAAACTTTCCCATCTCTAGATACTCAACAACTCGATGGGATATGTCTTTGTGATCAATCTTCTTATTTATGAATAACAAATAAGATATGTGTTCCTCATTAACCTCCATACCTTTCTTATAATTCTTGATCACATTCTCAAAATCCTCATATGTCGCAGTCCCAGCCTCCCCCCTTTGTGCCTCCTCCTTCCTCAACTTCTTCTTGCTTTCTTCCTCTAATTTTCCGTAGGTTCTAGCTCCTTTGTGTTCAACTTTACCTCTTGCCTCTCCTCCTCTCCATTGATGAAGACATTTGAAATCGTCGCTACCTCAGGGCCAACTTCTTTCCTTTCATCTTGTTTTTCATCACAAGACCTATATCAAAGATGGAGTCAGCTTTGACATCAAGGAATGGTGATTTCAATTGAAAATCCAATCCTACATGTTCTTCACCTTCCAGTTGGTTCTTCAACAAAAGATCGGACCATCCATGAGATCAAAGTGATTTTCAATTGGAAGATCAAAACCCCTTACCCGGTTGTGGAAAAGATTCTCATTGAACTTTGAAACATCTCCAGACGGGACATGCAAGTCGCAAACGGGTTGATCGGGTTGTTGCTCAATGCAAGGCTTGATTTTCTCGCACCATTTGATTTACTTGTCTCCGTAGCTCTTGGATCATGGCAATTTTGGCTTGATTGTGCCTTCCTCTTCCATGTCCTCTAGTTTTCATGGTGGATCAATAAGCTTGCTCTGAGAATGCTTTGATGCAGCAAAAACAAAGAGGAGACAGATAGAGAGAAGAAATTCCAGCCAGAAAAAAAAGAAAAAACTAAATCAAGCGCAACACACCTAGGAAAAAGTACAAGCTTTTTTTTTGTGTTATGTATCAGCTGCGCAAGCTTTCTTCAAGGAAGCTCACTTTATATCCTGTTAATTCAAATCTGAAAGACAATATTCCTTCCTCACCCACATGAGGTCCAATATCTCTTTTAATAAATAAAAAAATGAACTGACTATGAAATAAATCAAACTCGACTTACCTAGTCTGGCATGATTCCTTATAAAGTACTCCTAAAATTCTGAAAATTTAAAAGAAACCCCATAATCCCAAAACAAAACTTTAACAACTGTAAAATTGAACCCCAACATATCAGTTCTATTGCTGATACATCCAAACTCGCGATTCAAAGAGGTTGGGGCCTCCAATCTTTGAAATGGATCTGCAAATAGGACAACCATCAACTCTTAACATTTTGAGGAAGTTGGAAATCGGATCTAGATTATCTGAAGGACACAAAGCCTTAAATGAATCCACAAAGTGAATCCGAAATTCCAAAAAATCAGATGCTTTCACTTGTTTGTTTCAATAAAAGGAGGTAGGATCTGAGATGGGGAAGTGGGCTACAATCCTTGGGACAGCCCTAAAAAACACCTCCAGTCGTTGGAAAAGTGACACTGAAGTTTCATATTTAAGGTGGTAAAAAAAGGTGTAAAAGAAAGTGATTGGATTCGCCAAGTCCCTCACGACTGGTTCAGGACTCTGGAATCGGGCTGATTTTGTCAAGGGACCATGAAGTTCATTCTCTGTAGTCTGTACAATAACTAGGATGGCTTTGTCCAGCACCCCCATCGAGTTGGGGATCCTACATAACTGGAACCTCTTCAGGCTAGGTGGACTCGAGCAAGTCCTGTTTTTCCTCACCTGTTTTTAAACACTGTATTGAACCATTTTTGACCAAACCAACTTCTCTTAAACTTTTTTCTAGTGCATCCAAGTTCATGCTTGTCCTTTCTTTGTTTTGTTTAAATCAATTTGGATGAAAGTTTCAACACGAATTTGGACATTGCAGTCCTATGAAAATTATAATATTTGATTGTTAATATTTACAGAAGATTGTCTATTCGGAGACATCTGATACTTTCAGTGCACAGAAAAGATCAAAAAAATATTTATAGAAGATTGGCTTGTTTTATGATGGAATGTTTCCCTTAAATTTCTCTAATCTTGTCATTTTTCACAAGTCCTAGTTATTGAACTCATAACATGGTCTGACATCTTGTCTTCTATTAACTTGTGTTCACATAAAAAATTACAGCTTCTGGAGAAGCAGGAAGCAGAGTTTCGGTCTCATTGTAAACAGAAGCGCTCAGATCTGCAAGATGAGGTTATCCGAGTTGAGAAAGAAGCCCCGAACAATGGTGAAAGTGAATCCGACTCTTGTGACATGGATCCTCTCATCGATGTGGCATCACGAAAGCTAGATGCAGCACATAGAGTAATACTTTTCTCCTGAGCTTCCTTGCATAAGTTTGGTACTATAATAAAATGATTGACTTCTTTGAACCTCAGCATTTTTCATTTTTATAGATACAATCTCCATTGATATTTGTTTATTTATGTGCTACTTGTATGTCCTCATCAATATTTATTCATTTGTGTCTAGCGTTCCTACTCTAAACCTTTATTTTCAAATTTTTTATGGATAATAGAACAAGGTATGAAACTATAATCCCTTTCTTAGTAAAGGAAGACATACTCGCACTAGGCTAATAGCATGATATCTCACACCCCAACCATTTCCACTGCACTAGTTTATTTAGTATTGTTAACTTTGCTCCTGACGCCGACCCTAAATAGTTGGAAAAAGGTTCTCTCATATGATGATGATAAGGATGAACTCTCCTCTTGATAGAATTTGCTTCCCGAGGCACATGAATTGCATCTATTACACAAACAGAAAAGACATTGGTCTTTCGGACTCGTTGATTGTCCTCGATCATCGTATTGTACCACCTCTAGTGGCAAAATTCATTCCTTTGAGAACTGGTTCAATCTTATTGATTTTTGCTGAAATTTTTTTAAGCTTGGATGTTGATTTCTGTTAATGTTTCCATACCAAACTGATGTCAGTTATGTTAGGATCATCATATTTGAAGTGCTTTGATTCTTGCTCGTGTGTAGTTTCCATCTATGATTGGATACATCTCCTTCATTTTCTGTTGTTTTAACTTTAAAACCGTGGTTTTATTTCCATGTATATCCTAATCAACTTTGATTTTTAGTGAGTTATTGAGTTCTATAAATGATAAATCTGTGTGTTCTCATAGGATTTTTCTGTTAAGATGAGGGCAATATCTTTGCTAAAGAGGAAGGTTGATGATGTACCTTCACAAACAGAACTTATCCAGTAAGTGCAATACATCTTAGAGTATCGGAAATTTCTAAATCTCAGTATATGCACATTCTTAATATTTATTTAGTTCTCTAAATTCTCTTCAATAGAATTATACATAGTCCATCTTTTCTAGTACTATGCTTATGATGCAAAAAGGAGTCCGGGAAATTAAATCTGGTCTTTTTTCGATCTTAAACAAGCAAAAATTCAACAATATTGGAGGGGAAAATATGGCTGTAAATCAAGCCATAGAGAAGAAGAAGCTTTATTTTTTCATTAATCAAGAAACTCTCTGCAAAAATATTCCAGTCTCCCTCAATAGGGCGTCCCCCTTCCTTTTGGTACAAGCCATGAAAAATAAAATAAAATAAAATTGAAAAGATATATATCTTTCTATCCCACTACAAAACTTTTAAGAAATATTTCCCCTCCTTTTTAAATTTCGTACCACCTATGTACTTAATCTCTAACTCTCCTAATTTCTCTCTCATCAGATCCACTTTTCTAGGATCCCTCTCCCAACACCATGTCTCTCTTTCACTCTCTCTTTCTCTCTCTCTCTCTCTCTAATATTCACGTGGTTGCCCATCCAACAATAGAGGAATGTTGCATCACGTGACTTTCCCGCATATTACCTTTCCTAAACCTATTATCTTCCCCACAAATAAAGCTCTCTACATAAATCGAAGCTTTTCCCAACTATTAAGGAAAAGATCACGTTTACCCAAAAATAACATAAAACTTCCTAACTACCCAAGACAATTAATAAAACTCCTTTTAACCCCTTCATTCAATAAAATATAAAAAAAATCTACCCATATCCCTAAAAATTAAAGTTTAAAAAATAAATATAAAAATGTGTCAATCAATTTAATTCTTGCAAACCTCGATGCAATTTGCATCATACTCCCCGGGTTGGAAAAAAAACTCGTCTCAAGTTTTTGCTGCGGCATCATCGACTTCCCTTAGTTGATGGTGAAGTCCAACATCTCCATGCAAATGTTCAGGCATGAGATTGAACACTCTAAACTCTAAAGAATGAAGAAGTTCTCCATCCACCTAGCCAATTCCAGGACAAACATCCAAACACATTCAAATATGGGTCTACGGAATATGCTTTTCGACTAATTGTATCGGCCAATTGATTCCTTATGAAAGAAATATTTTTATTCCAACCGGCTTCTTCTTCTAAGGCTTCTTCTTTGTCTTGAACTCTTGTGATAACCATGCCTTGAGTTGTATGTTATCAATTTGCTTAGAAGGTTGCAACTCCTATTGTAGATCTGACATGAGCCTCATCATTTTATTGTATCTCATTCCAAAGAGGCAAATTACTATCAAAACATGCAGCTTTCAAGGTAGTTGACATGGTTTTGCTAAAGCCTGTGTAGCCAACTATCACATCAACCGTCTTAGAAAGTTTGTTAAGGGGTGAATTTCCTTGTGTAATTTTTAGAAAAAATTTTCTTTGCAATGATAGCATAAAAATCACATAACCATATTTGGTTTTAGCAATTATTGAACCCTTGTTTTGTGGAGAATAATAACAGGGAAAAACTGGGTGAGTTTCTGTACTTCCCCCTTGAAAGTTATCACCAACGTCCTCCTTGCATTCTCCAATCATACAACTGGCATGTGTACAAATACTTTGTCGATCAACACCAAGGCTTCAAGCACACATCCAATAAACCCTTCCCATTCACATCGCAAACCAAAACGTAGATGCTTAAAACTCATATGATTGTGCCCAAGCTGACAAGTTTCCCCAAGGAAAAATTTTAACACATCAAGATAAATTTTCAAAACATGCGTGGCACATGGAGATGTTATCTCTACAGTGGCAAGATCATTGTCTCGTACAATAATTTTCTCAATCTCTACATGAGCACCTTTCATGTTATTTCCCATGGACATCAAGACTTTGACTGTAAAACCAGTCCCTTCACTTGTGGGGCCATATAAGATTTGTTTAGTTCCAACAAAACTGACAAAGAGATGACTCATATCTTATTGTGCACGGACAATAACTTCATTCACCCTTTTAATAAAACTCTCAAACAATTTAATAACTTCTTTCATGAGCCAAATGCCATCAGATGGTTTCCGTACTTGTCTAGGAGGCTTTTTTTCTAGGTAAATAACATCAAAGCTAATTCTAGTGCATTGAACAAACATCAACATACTCCCAGCGCATATTATCATCCCCACATTTCTTGAACATCCCAAATCAACAACATTAATAAGTAGATGCCACACAAAATGATGCTGTTTAAACCATACTTCAAAGATTTCACACCAATTATGATATGGTTTCAATAAACAACCAAACCATCCAAATTTATCATAACCATTCCACACATCATGGTTAGGCTTTTTCAGAATAGACAACTAATCACAACTCACCATGTTCATACCAACACTCTCATCACCTCTATTAGACAACTCCAATGCCTACACATAATTTTTACTACTGGCAACAATATTAACCACATCATCAACTACAATTTGGATATCATCAACTTTTTCCTTTATACATTACCGAATAGAGAATTGAGCCACACCCTCCTCTTTAAAAGATTCAGGTGGAGTCTTATCACTTAATGGCAACAAAGATAGTTCATGTCTAACCATCGACAATTTGTTTCGAATAAAAACCACTATCTTGGTTTTCTCATCCAATCCCAAATCCCATTTCATTGTAGTCAGGGGTTGCTCTTTCATGTTCACAAGGAGGGAATCATTTGAAAATCCAATTTTGTCTTCAACAGAATTAATGTTAAACATTCACAGTTCATTCTGATTGATACAATGCTGAATTTTCTCATTATCAGATTTAGAATTATCCATAATTTCATCAATAAAAATGCTAGGCATATCCCCAATTATCTTTTCCTTTTCAGCAGATTGATCTACGAATACATCTACTATTTTCTTACTAGATTTAGGGCCTTTTGTGTCTTTCAATGCATCAACATCTCTAGTGAAAAACTTAGGATTTTCATTGTTCAAGAAATCACATAGCTTTGTCTGTTTACTTGTGTGATGCTCAGGTCGTAGATTTGTTATAGGGATAACAACTCCCCGGGTTAGAGATGTCGGTCCCGTAGCCTGGGATGATCCTGTACCAGGGGTGGATCTGGATGTAGTAAAATTCTTTATTTGCTCACTTCTAAACTGATTTCGGTCTACTCCCCTATGCCAATCATATCGGCTTTGGGGTAGTCGGTTACCCAACTTTTCTATGCATTCATGTTCCCGTTGATGCCGTCGTGCATCTAACCCATAAGTGCGATCAAGCATAACACCAGGCCGTTCCCTCAAAAAAAAAAGAAAACACCAGGCCATTCCCTCTCAGACTCGTGCTTTGATTTGTGCTGATTTCCACTATAACTCGCACAATATGGATCTAAAACTGTAGATCTCATCTTATTCGATGTATGTTGTTGCGATCTTTGTTTCTGCAACAACTTTTCAACCATCTCCGTCAAGTTGTCGATTTTCTTGTATATTTGGTCATGCTCGGCAGTCCCTTTGGTTGCGACTTCCATGACCATCCATCGTAGTCACTAACCCTTTCGAACCATGCTCTGATACCAAATGATACAAAAAGGAGTCCGGGAAATTAAATACTGGAGGAAAAAATGTGGCTGTAAATCAAACCATGGAAAAGAAGAAGCTTTCTTTCTTCATTCGTAAAGAAACTCTCAGCAAAAATATTCCAATCACCCTCAATAGGGTGTCCCCCTTCCTTTTTGTACACGCAATGAAAAATAAAATAACATGAAATTGAAAAGATATACATCTTTCTATCCCACTACAAAACTTTTAAGAAATATTTCCCCTCCTTTCTAAATTTTGTACTACCTATGTTCTTAATCTCTAACTCTCTTGTTTTCTCTCTCCTTAGATCCACTTTTCTAGGATCCCTCTCCCAACACCATGTCTCTCTCTCTCTTTCTCTCTCTCTACTATTCACGTGGTTGCCCGTCCAACAATAGAGGAATGTGGCATCACATGACTTCCCCTCATATTACCTTTCCTAAACTTACTAACTTCCCTACAAATAAAGCACTCTACATAAATCTAAGCTTATCCCAACTATTAAGGAAAGGATCATGTTTACCCAAAAATAACATAGAACTTCCTAACTACCCAAGACAATTAATAAAACTCCTTTTAACCCCTTCATGCAATAAAATATAAAAAAAACCTATCTATATCCCTAAAAATCAAAGTTTAAAAAAAAAATAAAAAATGTGTCAATCAGTTTAATTCTTGCAAACCTCGATGCAATTTGCATCAGTTTACAAAGCCATGCCCAAAAGAAACTTACACTATTTATTCATGTTTACGAATTATAATAGATGCCACTGTTACCCAAATCTCTTACTGAAGGTCGCGATTCCGATTTGGAACCCTGATTCCGAACCCGTTCCAGTGAAGGTTTACGAATTATAATAGATGCCACTGTTACCCGAATCTTCACGGAACCCGTTCCAGTGAAGTCCAGAATTTTGATTCCTTATTTTAGGAATCTCTATTCCAACTCTTATAGAATCTCGTTTCCAATATTTATTGATTTTTGATACTGCAATTGGTGAATCTCTATTCTACACATGTTGAAACTAGTTTCCACATTTATCGGAATTCTACCACTTTTATCGGAATTCTAAGAAGTTCAAAAGTTTTCAAGGCATCAAACTTCTCGAGCTAGACACTCAATCTCAAACTAAAAAGGTGTAGTCATCTTTATTGGCGACCAATAGAAACCAAAGTGGTGGCCCACGTTCTCTACTTAATTCTTTAGGTATGCATTGTATTGATCCAATGGAGAGATTGTAACTCCAAGATGTTAGAAATAATGTAAACATTCATGTATGGTAATGTCCATCAATGAATGGTGTTGAGACATGTATTGTTTCCCTCTCAGTTCCCACTCGATTCTAAAGATGTCGGAATCTCAATTCTATAAATGAAGGAATCTCGATTTCATATTGGTTGATTTCAACTAAATTGGAAACTCGATTCCAAAGAGATCAGAATCTCGATTCCATCTATGTAGGGATCTCGATTATATTTTGGTCGAATCTCGATTCTTAGAAATAGGAATCTTGTCCCCCTCGATTCCTCTTGTACTGATGTTGACCTGAAAATAAGTATCTCCCAACTTGCAGCAATTCCGTGCTTCCGATTTCTAAGTCGATTCGGTTTCCGAATCGCTTCAGGTAGCTATGATAGATGCACTAGGAAAAAACTAGGCATCATGATTGAAGTCAGCATAATTCCACCCTGACTTATTTTTGTCATTGCCTGGCAAACGAAGTAAGCCATGTTTAAAAGCGAACTGGGATAGAGGAAAAGAGTAATTATATGCCGAAAGTCTCAAGCATTTTAATAAAGTCCACCACCCTAGAGCAAATTCCGTACAAACATAAAGATTTGCATATGTACCTACCTACATATCTGCATATGTAGATATGCATGTACATACATGCATATGTATTTTAATATACACATGCATGCATGCACACCTGTGTGTGCGGATCAGATCATCTCACCATTTCCTTTTCAACGGGGTTTAAAACACTGACTCGGGTCAGGACTTTCTGGGTTCAAGCCTGACTAGGTGGATCAAATTTGCCGAGTCTCTAACATAACTCAATTTAGAAAGAAACAGTAAATGGTTAAAAGTTCTGATCCTTAGAGTGCGTATTGTGGTATTGCCAGGGGAATGATCAGTGCCCCAAGGCAAGTTGACTGGGTGGAGTCCCTAGTCAATTCACTAGGTTCTAAGACATTGCTTCCAAGAGATGAGAAGGCAAGGAGTCATCTCTTGGAAGCAACGAAACCATGGTCCTATATATTCTTCAGCACGAATGCCCAACTTTGAATTGGCTCAGTGGTAAAAATACCACAACCTATCCAAAGCTCCTGGAAAACAACCTAATGTAGCTTTTCCAATTCTAAATTGTCAAAATATCCTTAAAGAACAATCCGAATGCCTACGTATACCCTTTGGAGCCATAAGCTGACACGTCTAGGTACCCAAAAACCCATGCCCTTCATAAATTTAACCAAAGTAGGTCAAAACCCTATACCATCTAATGTGAGCTTTCTAAAGGTTCAGGAATTCCTAAAATCTGAATTCGCATTGAAAACTATTAGTGATCTAGTGAATAAACCCATAAGAAATAAATATCAAACCAGTCCCTGCGCATACATCTTGTACCATATCAACCTTAAGATGTGCCCTCCCCCACCAATTTTGTGCAGTCTTTTGCAAGATGTTAAGGTCTAGGCCTTTCACAAAAGATCTGTTGCTGAAATCCGGTGGGCGTGAATCTATGGAGAAACTTCTAGATGCCTCTGCATATTGGATGCAGATCCAGTGGAACCTCTAGCCAGATCCCCTTTGCATATTGTATGCATTTTCATTCTCATCTAGAAACCTTAGATCAGAACCTCCGTCTATATAAGCCCTGCTACGGAAGAGATTAGGGTCCTGGTCGCCCTAAATTTTTACTCTCTAAACTTGAAGCCTTGAAGCCCTAACCGTAGCTACCGTTCATGTTTTCCTACAAAACCCTTAACTAAACCTTAAGCTATACCTCTCTTAGTTTAGAAACTCAAGGTATGTCACCTTAGACATCTACCAACTTTCCTTTGAATTGACAGGTTGGTGTTGATTCATCTCAATGCTTAGAAACTAGTAAATTGTAATGCTTTTGTTTCTAATTTTGAAGGAAAATAAGATGTTTTGAACGATGGTAGGATAAGTAGAAAGAGTAGATCAATGATGAAAGCAAGCAAAATAAGGTTAAAATAGCAGAACCAGAAAATAATAAATACCTCATTGGGCTACTGTGGGCCCAACACCTGGTGCATGCAGACCTGGATGAGCTTAGTTGGATGTTGGTTAGAATACCTATGCTAAGTTGCTTTCCTTGGTTTTGGTGCTATTGGTAGGTTTTGGCTTCTTCACTACTGAATCCAATTCAAAGTTGGGTGTTAACAAAAACATGTTATAGTGATCACTGATATTAAATCCTTATACTTCCTTAAATGATATTTTCGTTCATATCTATGTTTTTAATTTACCTTTATATATACCATGAATAATGCATTTTCGAAATGATTCATACCATGTGGTAGCATCTACCAAGTTTTTGGTCATCTTCTTGTTTTATTCTAAATTCTAATGTGAACTCTGCTAGATATGAAAGAAGGTTCGCTGAACTCTTTGGGCAAATCCAGGTACAAGATTATCTTTTGTGATCGAAAGTATTATGATAATCACTTATAAGTTATTGCCCAACTCAGGGGAAATATTTGTACCATAATTATGAACTGACGCCGTAATATGGGCATGACTTGTGTAGGATAAGCTTCGACAAACTCGTCGATATTATGGTACTTATAATGCGCTGATAGAGACAAAGGAATTGTCATTAAAGGAAATTTCATTATTGAACTCAATAAGTTCACAGGTATGTCAAATTTATTATAGGAATGGTCACTATAGATTTCTTGAGCATTCTAGCTAGTGTTTGAAAAAAGATTGATTCGGATCAGAATCGGCCTCTCTAGATCAGGAATTGTTGGGAGCCCACCCGGTTCCTAGTCAGAACCGTGGATCAGGTCAGTTGCCGAGGGAATCAGCTAATTCTTTCAGTGAACCAGGTGATCCGGTTCGTCTGGTTCCCACATTTATATTTTTTAATTTTTTCATTTATTTTTTATTGACTGATTCTCACCTAGGAGAATCTGTCAGATCACCAAGCTAGATCCGCGATTTGCTGATCAGACATGTTTCCCAGATGGCTGGTTCAGCCGGCCTATCCAGGTTTTAAACACTGATTCCAGCACTGTAAATTTGTGTAATGAATATCTCAATAAATTACAAGTTTATCAAAAATGGAAGTAGCAGAGAGCCTTGTCAAAATATTTTAGGGCCTGTATAAATTTATGTGGGACCCACTCAATTGAGTATTTGGCACAGAGCCCACAATGTATTGGTCCCATGTATATGGAAAATACCTTTTTACGGGATAAGGGCAAAACTAAATGGTTTTGCCCTTATTCTGAGTATAGCGCTTTTCTATGGTGGTTATCTGCTCCATGCAAACCCACCCTTGCCTATTGGAATGTGACTATGGAAAAACAAGCTAGCCTTGCTGTGGTCATTGCACTAGAATGGATTTATCTTATGAGGAGAATTCAATTGTGTGTTATAAAAATAAAATCACTATAAATAATTGAAATCTGTCATGAGTCAATCATTATTTCACATAATTTTTGAAAGGTGGGTATCTCCACTCGATTAGGTCCATTCAAGTATACGAGATTTTTTCTTTCTTGAGGGGTATTTTATGTGATGTGTGTTGGTCTTGAAAGCAATTAAAAATTATGGATCAATGCAATGGAAAGAACAAAAAACTTGAACATATTTATCATGTATGATGAGCAATCATCATACATGATTTTGAATTCTTTTGAATATAATTGACATATTTGTCTGGTAGTTAGATTCATCGATGAATCACTCATTTGTATGCAGTTAGGGGTGTTTGTGATCATTCCATGAAATAGAGAGAATTGTTCTCAGTTAAAAATAGTAAAGAATTTTAATTACTAAAAGAAACTATGAAGCCAGATGAGTTGGAAATAGAGAGGTTTCCTCTTTTCGCGGATGTTCTTGAAATTTACCTAGTTGAAAAGAGGGGTTTCCCTGTTTTGCAAATAGTGTTGAATTTCACCATTCATTTCTATATCAGGCTCTGATCATTGAGGTTTATTTCAATTTGATGTAACAATATAATTTTCGGACTTCTTATGTAGTTTCAAAATGCCATGGCTAGTGCAAATGGACGAAGCAAACTTATTGATTCCTTCGAGGATATTGCTAAGGGAACTCAGCAAGTAAGTTTCTGCACATCATTGCTTAAAGGTAAAAGTTTATATAGAGCCGAGGCTCTAAACAATCAAATTCGAGCCTTCCTCAAAAATTTCACTAGAAGAGGTTGTTTTGATACCCAAATATCTTCAAATTGATCATCTCGACATCAAGATGCATGGACATGAGAAAAAAATGGATTTAAAGTTTTGGAAATAGTGTACTTTGTAACGCATTTTTGGACCGTCAATTTTCAAGATTTTCAAGTTTTCATAGATCTCTCGATCTAAATTATTTGTGAAGCTTTAAACTTTATAAATAAAGATGAAAATATATTTGAAGGCTAGCAAAAAGATTTAAGAAACCACATTTCTTGACTCTATTTGAAGGTAGGCTCGAATTTGATTGTTTAGAGCCTAGGCTCTATACAAACCGTACCCTCGCTTAAAATACACTTTTTTTTTTATTGTGTGGAGGTTTTTTTTTTTTTTTGGTATTTTTTTTTGGGGGTTGGTGGGGGGTTTGGGTTTTGTTGAGTTTGAGTCAGGACCAGTTTAGGAAAAATCGGGCAGTTCAAATTCTAATCGCCCGGTTTTTGTGAGCCGGCCAGGCATTTTTAAAAAAATTCAAAAACATTATATGAAATTCAAAAAAATAAGGGATTTTGTTTGTAATGCATTTTTTAATGTTTTTCATCATTTTGGCAAAGATTGTAAATTGTTTTGGCTATTAATACTTATTTTTACATTTTCCCATCTGTTTGGATAATTTCATAAATACCCCTGAGCACAAATCGATTCTTTAAAATCCATTTTTTTCATTAATTTTCAACTCCATTTGAATGTGTTTTGTTAAATAATAATTTAAATATACTTTTCGTATTTTTATTAAATTTTTTATAATTTTTTTAACACTTTTTTTACTGCCCGAGACTTTCCCGGTTAAGCCGGTTGAGCGGCTTCCGGTCCCATGTGTGGTTAATTGTTCTGGTTTGATTTTTTCTACACTGGTTAGGACACAGAAGCCAAAGCCTTCACTAGTAATATGCGCAAACATGCATACATGCTTACATGCACACTAACTCACCATGTTAATAAGCCATCCAAAATCTGCTACCCCTGTCATCCTCTCGAGAATTAGAGTGATTAGTATCTCCACTCTTTTTGAAAATCTCTTTTAATATCGATAATATATTTAAAAAAAATGGTGGTTTCTTGAATATTACATTATTTGAGTTCATTTGAACTGAGTTGAAAATTTACTAGCAGGTCTAATCCTTAGGTGGTTCCTGCCATCTGCTAGAACTATGTTTATGCAATTGTTTTCAGTGAACTCTATAGGGTAAATCTTGTGTTTTCCATTGTTTTTTACGTAGTCCAAATTTTGACACCTTACATTTCCTTTTAAGCAAGGAATACTGTTCAAATGTCTTTGCGTGGATTTTTATGTGTTTTCATGGAGAGAGAGAGAGAGAGAGAGAGAGAGAGAGAGAGAGTTCATGCCTCTTGTCATGTCTACTAAAGTAGAGGAAACATGGAAGAGAGAGAGAGTGTGTTGACTTTCATTAATCTCTTTGACAACAGAAGCTGGAGAAAATGCAGTGTTCGTTGCAAGTGGAACAGAAGTCATGCAACTCTATCAAGGAAGTGTATGCCACAGCTGTTGCACAACAGCGACATTGTTCTGTGCTTCTAAAGGCATTTGAGGTAATATCTCTCTCTCCCCCCTCGTGTGTGCACTGGTTATTTTGATATTGCCATTGCATATGATTCAACTAGAAATTAACATTTACAGGAAGAATGTGCGAAAAATGAAAGCCTTAGGAGTTTCCAGAATTAGCATTAGATGCTCCTACAGGTGATGAGGCAAAATGTCAAAAACAATAAAAGGTCGAGAAGGTTGAGAACAATTGAAAAGCAATTAGCATTTATGCATTTTAGTAGTGTATGTATACATGCATGGACGAGAGATTAAAATTGTATTGAGGTTGTTCCATGCCTGTAGCATGGTTTTCCTTCTCTGATGCATACCATTATTTTTGAGAGAGGCCAAGTGCCATGGCTTGTGTATGTGTGCTCCATGGAGAGAGAGAGAGAGAGAGAGAGAGAGAGAGAGAGAGAGAGAGAGAGAGAGAGAGGTTTTGTTTGGCTTTAAGTTGGATTAGGGAAGAAACAGGTCTTGGTAAGGCAAATGGGATTTTTAGGTAGTGCTGGCAAGAGGCCGAGCAGCCTGGCCGTTAAAAAGTAGGGCATGGTCCACAAACTGTGGCCAAAGGGCCAACTAGGGCCAATGCCGGCCCAGCCCTTAAAAGTATGGTCTGGACAACAAACTGTGGCTTGAGGCCCTGGCTAGGGCCAATGCTGGCGCAACATGCCCTTTTTCTTTTTTTCTCGTTTATTTTTGCTTCATTTGTTTTTGGCCTAGCCTTGTCCAGGCCTAGTAGGGCTAGGGTTGGCCTGAGCTGGCCCCATGGGGACAAGGGCTGTGCCAGTGCCAAGGCTGACCTGGCCTTTGCCACCCTTATTTTTAGGTGAATAATGTCCGTGAGATGATGGGCTTTAGTGAAATTCCCTTATGGAAAGTTAAAAAGTGATGTACCCCACCACATTTATCACAATGATGATGGCTCTTGGAAGATAAGATTTCGTTGAATTTAGAGAGGGTAAATGAAACACGTATGTCGATATCCTTATAAGTAGTGGGGAATAAAAGAATATAAGTCAATGGTTCTAAGAAAATCGTAGAGTGAAAATTGCATGGAGCACAATTTTTTTAGGCAGGGGGGGACCCTTGGAGATTAATTCCTTTTTTGATGAAACAAGGGATGTTATTTCAGAGATTTTATACAATTATGTTGTTGCTTTACGGAAGGAAGCTGATGTTTTACCAAAAAAGATGGGGCATGTTAGGATTTCATGGTGGTGAATAGATTCTCGAATGGCAACTATATTTTTGTAGATCTTTTTGTTTTTAAGGAAAAGTCACACGTAACTATTTTAAAAAAGAAATGGTTTATAATAATAATAATAATAATAATAGTAATAATAATAATAGGAATTATATACTATTAAGACCATTTATTTTTAGTATAAGGAGGTTAAAATGGGGATGTAAAATATAGAGAAAATTACAAAAAACCCTAATACTACACTTTTTATGCAACTTATCTCCAATTTAACTTTTTTTTCTTACTTTTTTCTCCAAAACAAACTTTTTATGCAAATAACTTCTCAATCATTTTGTACAGATTTGACTTTGGCTTTTGGACCCTAATAGCACATTGTCGGAGCGTACCATCACATTGTTGGAGCGTACAAGTGTCGGACCGCCTTTTGCAACTGTCGGACCGTCTTTTTCAATTTTCAGACCGCATTTTACATAGTGCTGGAGCTTTATTGTCGGACCACTCTTTACACAGTGTTGGAGCTCTATTGCCAGATCGCACTATACACAGTGTCGGATCCTTACTGTTGAATCGAACTTTACGTAGCGTCGGAGCGCTATTGTCGGATCATAGTTAATTTATTGTTTGGTTGTGGGATTTTTGCATAGAAAGTATATTTTGGAGAAAAAAGTGAGAAAAAGGTTAGGTTAGGGTAAATAAGTTGCATAGAAAGTGTAGTTTTGGGGGAATTAACCCTAAAATCTACTAGATAAAAGTGTATCATAACATTCGAGAAATGTTATTATGGACTTTGTGTTCAAACAATGATACATCCTCAACCATTCAATTTCAAATCTAACGGTCATTGATGGTTGTGACCTCCTTGTATTAGATTGTATCAGAGTGAATGGTCTTCCATAATAATTAGGCAAATTTATGCCTTCATCTCCCATTTTGTTTTATATAGGGGTGAGGCTCTAAACAATCAAATTAAGGTGCATCTCAAAAATTCATTAAAACATGTTGCTTTGATGCTGAACAACCCGGAATTCGATCATCATGACTTCAAGATATATGGACATAAGAAAAAATAGATTTCAAATATTAGAAATTGTGCATCTTGTTGTGTATTATCATCTAGATTGTCAATTTTCAAGTGTTCATAAATGTTCTCGAAGTGCATTATTTTTAAATTTTAAAATTTATAATTAGAGATGAAAATAAATTTTCATAACATCAATGCTGAAAAAACATATTTTGCCACTATTTAAAGGTGCGCCCTACTTTGATTGTGTAGGACCTCGCCCTTATACAAACCACACCCTTTATCTAAAATGGTCCAACACAAGTTCAATTTAATGAAATCTCCAACACACTTTGGCATTTTTTTAATTGTTGAACTAGCTCTGGCTTGGAGATTCAGTGTCTGAACCAGTATCTTGATTGAAAAAGTAGTTTGGACATTGGATGTCTAAACGAATTTTTTTGAACTAGTATAATGGTTTTCGTCATTCATTGTCTTGAACCACTGTTTTTTACAAGAAGAAGTGGGTGAATGTCTAAATTGGGTGCTTGTCTTTTTTCTTAAGTGTTAACACCCAACCCTTCTTCTCATTCAAAGAAAATGACAAGGGACTTGTCACTTGTTTTTAGTGAAAAAAGCAGATCATTTGGACAAGAGGGGCCCTTAGAGGTTAAAGTCCATTTTGTTGGAGATCATGGAGATTAAAGTTCATTTGGTTGGAGATCATAGATGTAATTGTTCCTTTGGACATATCTTTCTTACATGTCTATAGGGAGGCAAATGATTTGAGGTGAGGATATATCAGGTTTAGTAGTTTCTGATAATGTGATCTTCTAAGTGCTTCTCTGTATCATTTTCTCACTAATTAAATTATAAAGATTGTCAAAAATAAAAAAAATAAAAAAATAAAGAAAAATAAAAATAAAAAAAATGTTGCAACGATTGGATGTACTAGTCTTTTCATTCAATCAAATGACACGTGGTAGTATAGACCTTGGATGGACTTGTCCAAACCGGTTTACATATCTAGATTACTTTTTTACACTTTCTTTTTTTTTTTTAAAAAAAAAAAACAATTTGGACATTGAATGCTTATTAGTAGTTGGGGAATTAAAAAAATGCAAGCTTACTATATTTCCCCTACTGTATAACACCTATGTACCTCTCCTTATCTAACTGTCTAATTTGAATGGACTCTCTAATCTGAATGGACGTTTGAGATGGCTCCAAGCACTATGTCATATTTATATTATTTTTTTTTTTACAAAATATTTATACCCCAAATTTTGGGCATCCATTCCTCTCTTAAACTTGCACCTATAAATTTGTTTTTTTAATACTTCTGAAATTTTTAAGGGTATTTTAGTCATTGTATTTTATCAAAAATATATTTTTAATATTTTTTTAGGTGCGCCCCATTGTGCTGATGAAACATACCAAATTTTTTTATTCATATAATTTGTAGAAAAAATTAATAATAAAATACTCTGAGACATTGGATCTAAGATCTAATGGTTAGTGGCTCACTTGATCTAAACTGAACGATTAGATGGGGGGAGGGAGAGTATATACCTTCTGTAAAGTAGAGGAAGTATAGAAACATTTCCCATAAAAAATGCTAAAAAAGGGGAACTTAAAGCAAAATAGAAATCTTGCATGGCAAGTTTTTAATAGTACAAAATAAATGGAATTTAACATAAATTTGAATAATAACAATGGCGATGATGATTATAATAAAGCTAAGAAAATGTTATATAAGGTGTCAATCTTAAACCTATCGAAAAATGTTGTTATGATGGTACAAAACCCTCCAATTAATCATCTCTACTTGAGATATATAGATATGAAAAAATATTGATCTCAAGTCCTAAAAATAATATATATATGTGACATTATCTAGACAATCAATTTTCAAGTGTTTATAAATCTACTTAATCTACACTACTTTTTGAGCTTTAAACTTCATGATGAAGGGGAAATTATATTTCCAGGAGAGGAGTTTTGGCGCTAAAACCAAGTCTTTTGTCGCAATTTGGAGACTACTTTATTTAGTTGTTTAAGATAGCCACCTTATACAAACCACGCCTATAATAATAACAATAGTAATGATAATGATGAATGTATAATAATAATGATAACGATGTAATGATGAAGATGATAATTACAACAACGACATTGATCTCATATTGATTTATGGTCAAAGTAACTAAGGGATGCACTAAAGAGAGAGGGGGAGAGATCTAGTTTTTTGCTTGGTTGAAGAGGAATCATCCTCACAATAATTTGATATCCTGGAAATACTCGTCCACAGGGTTTTACCAGAGGGAGTGAATTGATAATGTGCTTAAGTGGGAGCTAAGAGTGGCAATGGACCAAGCAGCCCGGCTTGGTCGGTCCCACCCTAAAAAATGAGGGCCAAGGCTGGCCCGATTCGGCCCAGCACAACCAGCCCAACCCTTTTTTTCTTTTCTTTTATTATTATTTTTTTTAACACGGCCCAGTCTGCCCTGCCCGGCCCTAAAAGGGCTAGGGCTGGTCTAGGCTAGGGCGTCTTGGAGCAGGGATAGAGCCCCATAAGGGTGAGTCTACCCGGCCCGCCCCATTGCCTGCCCCAGTGAGAGCATATAATATCTGGACATTTCCTTGACCAATTCTATTTTTTTCATTGGTAACCACTTATATTTTATTTGTAAGGAGAAGGTTTTGATTACAAAATTATCTAAAGGCAACATTGAGGTGTGAATGGTAGGAATTCTCGTATGGTCGTGGATGTTACCATCAAGGCAGTCTTTTTTCAGCATCATTCCCTTCCAATTCTTTAAAAAACCTTGGAGTATCTCTTGCCGGATTTTATACCTTTTTGATTCCCTCCTTTAATTAATCTATACTTATTCAATTCTTGACCTTATCTATTATATATATTAAGCGAGGGAGGTCCCATTTATAATTTTGACACATTTCTTTTTTGCTTTATTTATTCTTTTTTTGTTTTTAATAATTCTTGCTTTGTTCTTATACTTATTCTTAGTTAATCAAGACCATTGCTATTTAAATAAAAAAAATGCTTATATTTAGCCTTTATTATAATATAAACATTGTGCTTAAAATATTTATAATTTTTATCTGAATAA
Source organism: Amborella trichopoda (assembly GCF_054954075.1). Lineage (NCBI taxonomy): Eukaryota > Viridiplantae > Streptophyta > Magnoliopsida > Amborellales > Amborellaceae > Amborella > Amborella trichopoda. Next base: position 40,879,007 of record NC_142340.1, read on the forward strand.
ACCTATAATAAATGCTCACTACAATATCTCTTTCTCCCCCAACTGCTGCACCATCTCTTTCTTCCCCCAACTCATGCACGTCTCTCTCTCTCTCTCTCTCTCTCTCTCTCTCTCTCAGTGTATCACTGGCCCGTAACCCCCACTCTCTCTCTCAGTGTCTCACTGGCCCGAAACCCCCACATGCACGCCTCCCCCCCCCCCCCGGCCCCGGCCCCCCAACCTCCACATGCACGCCTCTCTCCCCCCACCCTCAAAAAAATAAAAAAAATTATGCATGTCTCCACCTCTCTTTCTCTCACAGAAAACAAAATATTTTCCAACAAATAATTGTGTAAATTATATTTGTATATACAAAACAAAAATACAATTAAAATTCAAATATTATTTATATTAAAAATAAAAAAAATTTCCTTCTCTATTTATTCGTTTATGTTTTTCTATTATCTATTTTTACATTTTTCCGTCCTTACTTTTTTACAATTCCTAAAATCCAAACCTTATTGGTATGAAAAAAGAAAAAAGCTTCCTACCTAAATAAAATATTTATTTATTTGTTTATATACTAATAATGCGTTTATTTATGAGCATGGTTTTTATGACTTCTTTTTAAATGACTCCTCCCCTCTAAAATCGATTTTAGAGATAGATTTTACATTTTAAATTTTAAGATGTAAATTTTAAAATCTCTACCATTGTGAATCCAGAAATAATAAATTTTAAAAATAAATTTTTTTTTTTAATATAATTTTGATATCATCAATTTAAATTTTTTGTGGGGGACTATTTTTTAACATCCATCTACAATATGGATGTTTAGTGTGTCAGGGGACGATATTGTAGAAGCGCATCCTCTAACGTATGTACTACTTTTCCATTTACTTATAAATAAAAATTGGATTAACTAAAATATTCCAGAATAATATTTATGTATAAGTAAATAATATATTTTTAATATAAGTAAAGACAATTTCAATTAGGAAAATTTACATATAAGTCATGTTTTGTATTAGATATTTAAAAATAGTCCCATATATTTCATAGTTTACAATGAAGTCCCATTTTGAGAATAGAAATTAATTTTTATCTTTTCTCTATATGTCATATTAAGCTTAAATTTTATACATCCAAGCATTTTACAATCATGCACCTAATGAAAATATTTACAAATAATTTACAATAAATAAAATTACTAAGCTACCCTTAGGTATTTTATAAATATTTACAAATAATTTACAATAAATAAAATTACTAAGCTACCCCTAAGTATTTTATAAATTATTTACAAATAATTTACAATAAATAAAATTACCAAGCTACCCCTAAGTATTTTATAAATATTTACTAGAAGGTGGGTGATAGTGTGAAATATATACATACTAAATCTGGACTCAATATGTTCTATAAAAGAAAAGATAAAATAGAAGTACTCTTTATGCTTAAAAAAAAAAGGGACTTGATTGAAAAATATAAAATATATGAGACTATTTTATATATATTAAAAAAGGTCTTATACATAAATTTTCCTCTCAATTAAGAGAAAGGTTTCTATGCTTCATAGAAGTTCTATCCTCCCCCTACCATCCAGCCATCCAATTTTGATCAAGAGAGCCACTCACCGTTTCATCTTAGATCCGACATCTCAAAGTATTTTATTTTTAGTTTTTTTTATAAAAATTGTATGAATATGAAAATTGGTACTTGCCATCTTCTCATTGGGGCACACCTATAAAAAATATTAAAAATATTTTTTTGATAAAATATAATAACCAAAATACCCCTTGAAATTTTCAAAGGTATTTTGGTCCTGTTATTTTATTGAAAATATTTTTTTATATTTTTCGCTAGTGTGAGTTTAATAGAAGAATGAATGTCCAAAATTTGGTGTCAAAATAGTTTATAGAAAAAATATTAAAAATAAAATAGTGTAGAGACGTGATATTGTGATTGGGACAATCTTAGCCCTCCATTCAGAATGGACGGTTAGATAAGGGGGAGGATAGAACTTCTATGATGTAGAGAAGCATAGAAATCTTGCCCATCAATTAATTTAGTAAAAGTATAATTGAGAATGTAAAAAAGAATAAAAACCACAACAAATAAAAATAACCGAATTATGGCATCATCGTTATATTAACTAATAGTACTCATATAATATAACAACAATTCTGTTTTTATTACGAATAGTACTCATTTTTTATTTTGGTTCATGGGACTTGTTAAGGAAACTATAATTTCATTGCTCTCTATTTTAACATATTTCATTTTCTTTTTCAATATTTCCCTAAATAATATTTACTTATGAGTGCATAATATACATAATAATTTACGTAAATAATATAGCCATAACAACTTTCCAGAACAATATATTTATTAATAGGAGTAAAAGTAATTTCACTAATGGCATTAAATATTATAATTAAAAAATGCAAACATAAGGAAAAAAAGACAAAAAAAGTATGCAAATTATGGTAGGTAAATAATGGAGTTGAAATTACATTGTATTAACTATTCTAGATTAATAATTACTTGAAAATATAAAAAAAAAATCCTTAATATTTTTCTTTATTTATTATTAAACTTGATTTGTAAATGCTTTTATATAATTTTTGGGTAATTAAAATGTTTCAATAATTATTATCTAATAAAACCCTACATGTGATAAAATGCTATTTCAAAGTTGAAAATTTGTTTCAATGATGAAGACTTAATATCACGTGAAGTGCTCGTGCATATCGCTAGTTTAGAGTAGTTTGCCAACTCTAAGGAAGGTAAAAAGTTGTAGGAAACACATTAGGGTTAACTTGTTCTTTAATTTTTCAAATTAAGATTGTAATTGAGTGATTTTAGCATAAGATATATTTGACAGCAAGAAAAAGGGCATCAACGTGCGGGCTTCCTCCCGAACCTTATTGGGTGGAGTCAAATCTTGATTTGATTGACAAAATGATTAAAGATTAAGGCTTAAATTTTGTCTTAAGCCAAATCTGATGTGCTAAGCTTATCTTTAATCTCAATCTTGACCTTTCAAAGCCAGCCTCCAAGCTTCACTTTCAAAGTTTAAAGTTCCCCACGTGAGCAATGGCATAAAGGTCAGAGAAAATAGAAAACACCCAAGTATTTTGTAAAGAAAAAGTTTATATAAGGTTACAATCTTATAATGTAGAATTAAAGTGCATCTAAAAAGTCCATCGGAAAATATCGTTTTAATTTTGAAAAAACCATTAATTAATTATATCGACGTCAGTATCTATGACTATAATAACAATAAATAAAAGATTTTGAGTCTAAAAATAGTAAATCTTGCTACATATTATCTAGACCGGACATTTCATTAAGATTGTCATATGTTTATATATCTACTTGATTTGAACCATTTTTTGAGTATAAAATTTTATAATTAGAGACAAAAACATATTTTCAAGTCATCCTAAGAATTTTTTACGCCACAGTTACTTGTTATGGTAAAATTTGGAGATGCACCTTAATTTGATTGGTTTGTAAAACATGTTTTCATTTTAGAAAATTTGCAAATTGATTATCTCTACCCTGACTATCATAGATATGAAAAAACTTCTTTTTTAGATCCCAAAAGCAGTTCTGATGAAGTTGAATGTTTTGGCGTCATAAAGACTAGCATCTCCACCTTGGCAATCTAGATAAGAAAAAAAAAAAAGTTCTTGAAACCCCAAAATAGTGTCATCATCATCATCCAAGTCTTATCCTAACTATTTAGGATCGGCTACACAAATTTTGTTCTACCATTCTGCTCTATCAAGGGTCATACATTATTGCCATAAGTCACTATATCTCTCTTTCTTATTACTTTCGTCCATGTCCTTTTAGATCTTCCCCTCATCATTTCAGAGCTTTCTACTTGACCAATTTACCCTCCTAACAGGTATTGTATTAAGTCTAAGCTGCACATACTCAACCTACCGATCTACTTTCTCTTTATCTTATTGCTTTATTTTGTAAAAGTTGCAATAAACCCGAATAATAGTCCAAACTTGCAATATTTTTCAAAGTTATCTACCTCAAGTCTTAATCAACACCATCTATGAGCTCCAAATTCCCTCATATATGGGTGCCATTACAAAGTTGTCTCATGTTGAATCCGATTTTTTAGGCGAGTGCGACTCTACTAAACTTCATAAAGCTGCTGTACTAACAAAACTCATCCAAAACTAAGATGCGGAGAAAATGGGTGCAGTTTGTATAGAGCCGAGGCCCTAAACAATCAAAGTAAGCGTACCTTTAAATAGTATAGACAAATGTAGTTTCAATAATGAAAATATTTGTGATAGCCTTCAACTATAATTTTAATATTTAACTATAAAATGTTAAGCATAAAAAATAGTGTAGATTGAGCAAATCTATAAAAACGAAAATTAGCTATCCAAAAATACATTACAAGATGCACTATTTCCAAAATTTGAAATCCATTTTTTTTCTCATATCCATGCATCAATGCATCTTGATATCGAGATGATCAATTTAAGGATATTTGGCTATCAAAACAATCTCATCCAGTAAAATTTTGGAGATGGGGCTTTAATTTGATTGTTTAGAGCCTCGGCTCTATATGAACTTTTTCTGGAGAAAATAGTATAACAGCTATAAAACACAACTGTAGTCATAGAGTATCATCACCATCCAATTGACGGAGATACAATGATCAGACAAAACAAAACTCCCTAAAACATGCAATGACCTAAGAAGTGGGATCTTTGTCTCCATCACCATCCATCCATCCATTATGTAGAGGATGATGACGCTCGTGACCATAGTTAGCAAGTCTTTATTCAAAAATACGATCTTTTCAAAGATCTCCAGTTTTCTAAAATCCGCTGTGAACTTTGAGTTTTTCAAAAGATATTCAAAAAATCCATTTTTTTAATAGAATATATATCAATCTATATTTTATATTTTTTCAAAAAAAAAAAAACTTCTTCTCTATTAACTTTATTTCTTCATTTATGTAATATCTTTGAATTTTCGTCAAAAATTTCCTCCATTATGTTCCACTAAGAAAAAAGGTCAAAAAGGTGCAATATATTCTCCAAAAAAATAATTCATCAAAATGATCTTATTTCTTAAAATAATAGTTAGAGTTAGATAAAGAGTAATGCAATGAAAAATCCTTTTATCCTCTAAACACAAAGCGTTACTATAAATAGTAAGTGAGGGATTAAGTGAAAACTATAGTTTTAAGCTCCTAGGAATTCAAAGTAAGCATTGAATATTTGGATTTGTTTAGGAATTTTGTTGCTTTCCTTTTGTGTACAAAAGTTTGATTGATTTCACCTTTTTTTTTTTTATAAAAAAAGTTTATATAAGGTTGCAACCTTAAAATGTAGAACTAGAGATGCACCTCAAAAATCCATCGGGAAAGGTTGTTTTAATGTTGAAGAACCCTCTAATTGATCATCTCGACACTGAGATGAATGAAAATAATAAAAAAAAAGGATTTTAAGTCTTAGAAATAGTGCATCTTACAATGCATTATCTAAATCGTCCACTTTCAAGATTTTTATATGGTTATAGATCTACTTGATTTTAACAATTTTTGGAGTTTAAAATTTTATAATTAGATATGAAAATATATTTTCTGATAATCTTAAGAATTTTTTACACCAAAAGTACATATTATGATAAAATTTGGAGTTGCGCCTTAATTAGATTGTTTAAGGTTGCAACTTATAGAAACCCTAGTTTTTTTACTTCATTAGTGTATAAAACACAACAATTTGGATGGACTACAATTTTAATTTTTTGGGTTTTTGTGTTTTAATTAACTGCAATCCTATACTAAAGGTTTTTTTTTTCTTTCAACGATAATCCCATACATTGGGTTATACTCTTATTGTTTCCTAATTTAGTTCTTGTGTTTAGTACATTTTTTGTTGTTGTCGATGACATGCTCCCACTAAATCTATTATATGATGTGTCAAGACAATAGAGTAAGCATTTGTTATTGTATTTATTGAAAGTTTAAACAAACATTTGTCAAGTATGACTCTTATGACACCAAGTAAGGACATAAAATTTAGAGTAATGATATTATGAGAACCTCCTACACTCATGTGACTAGGATCCCAAAAGATCACCATTAAATTTTGATACAGATCTCTAAAAAAGTTATCAATAAACCCATTCACCCAAGTCCCACACCCATGACATAACTTTTCTAAAGATTGCGTCAAAATTTAATAGTGATCCTTTGAGGTCCTACTCACATAGGTGTGGGAGGATCTCATAGTGTTATTACTCTAAAATTTATAGTTCAATAATTTTAATATGAGTAATGACACTATGATACTCTCCTAGCCCTATATGAGTAGGATCCCAAAAGATCATCATTAAATTTTGACACAGGTCTCTATAAAATTTATTACATGGGTGTGGGACTTGGGTGAATGGGTTTATTGGTAACTTTTATAGAGATCTGTGTCAAAATTTAATGGTGATTATTTGTGATCATACTCACATGAGTGTGAGAGAGTCTCATAGTATCATTACTCTTTTAATATATCCATACAATAACCGCAACTAATAATCTTATATTTTGTTATTGTTATATACCTAATTTGTTTTGCTTCTTTTTTTTTAGCCTAATCTAAAATATTCTCGATTCTCTTACTTAACTAATTTTGACTATCTGTATTTTTTATCCCAATTTTTTTTCCAACATTTTAAAGCGAAACCGAATCATTACCAATGTTTTAGTTTGCGTATAGAGTTACTTCCCAACTGTGACTACTACACATTCTAGGGACCTATGGATCATAGTATAATTTCCCCAAGTGTTTATTTTTGTTTGTTTATACATACAGGGGGGGCCCATGTTGTCCTGTTCATTTACACAAGTGGGGCCCATTGTTGCACGCCCTCACCAATTTTAGTACGGCCGACAGTGGGCATCCTTCCATGTGACACGTGTCACCTCACAAGAGTACATGGCCACATTTAAAGCCCACAAGAGAAAGATTTTCTCCTTGATTTGATCCCTTTCTCTCTCCTCTCACTCTTATCTTTCTCTCTCCTCTCACCACCACATAATGTCGGTTTATTTGTCCCTATGTTCACAATCGAATGCAATAATTTATTGTTATGGACAAAAGAAGGGGTAGTGGGAATTTTGTTTGGACATGCATGGTTAGGCCTGCGTCATGGGAACTAACCCAATTCACTTTCTCTCTCTAATTTTCTCCTTCCATCGCTACAAGCCAAAGCCACGACGAGTACCAAAATCAAGACCTGTGCAAAAGGTTCCATGCCAAACGACAAAAAGCAAGGCCAATACTCCCATTTTATATGATATAGACACCTTTTCATATCATCTCTAAAAACAGCTCTCAATTTTCTCTCTCTAAAAAGAGCTCACGTCCTCTCTCTCTCTAGGGGTTCCTTCTTGTATTACACTGTTCTCTCTAATGTGACTCTTGCATCACACTAGGCCGTGACTGCGAGGGGAGGAGAGAGAAAGGCTGTTGCAGCCGTGTCGAGAAGCCCGAATCCGGTAGGAGGAGAGAGAAAAGGGCATTGTTAAATAGCGTCCCTTTGATCCTGAGGTATTCTGTCCATGTCACCGAGCGGTACAGGGCCGTCGGCTCATCCGGTCCGATCAGCGGTTCGACGGTGGCCCCCGGAGACGGGAAACAAAAATAGGCGAATGACAGGCGGTGGTGGACCCTATTCACGACGGCGCGGTGCATCGAAGATCTGCACCGACCGTTCGAGAGGATGTGGAGCAGATCTCCAATGTTCACTACTAGCGCTCCATGTACCGGAGGAACTGTGACCCATTTCTGCCCAGAGGCATCCAGTAACTGGAGGCCGCTGGTGTTGCTCTGGTGGATGACCGTGAGGAGGGACGAGTCTGTGTGCGGCGCGAGCCCCATGGCCCGGGACGGCTCCGGGCACGACGGGTACGAGTTCAATTGGGTCACCCCACTTGAGTCCCCAACCTCCCAATTCAAGTCCTCTTTGCCTGCACCTACCCATTCCAGTATCAACTCCAAAAGCTTGACTGTTAAACTCTTCATCTCGCTCTGATACTCCTCTATCACCTCACTGCATGTAATGAGGAGGTCAGTAAGTTCTTACAATCTCTTTCTCTCTCTACACACACAACTCTTCATTCTTTCTAACTGTGTATGGATGTTACGCTTTAGATTTTGTGTGTGGTTAAGTGAGTGAGAGAAAGTGGTCGTACCAAAATTGCATGTGGTCATGGGGCCAGAGGCGGCGAGCCTGCTCGAGGGGCGACCCGAAGACGGTGAACCCCTCGGTCCACATGCGCTTCGGGAAGAAATGCGTGATACGGGGCGCGCCGAACCCGGCAATCTCGTCCGGCCCCCTCTCAGCCTTGAGCTTCTGATCCGGCGGGAGCGAGAAGAGGCGCCACCCTTGCTCCTCCACTCTCTTCAAAACATTATCGGGAACCCCATGGTTGACGACCTGGAACGCGCCCCAACTAGCACAAGCCCTTCCAATTTCCCTCGCAACGCCCCACCAAGGCGTCGACAAATCGATAACCGGAATGCCATCCAAATCAGACGACTCGAGTGAGAAGCCCTCCGGTTCCTGCCATGCATGGCTCTCCGGAACCGTCTTCACCGAGCCAAAGTCCACCCCACCATCCAAGGGACTGCTTAAATCGCCGCTCGATATGGAAGGCATCTGTATTTCTATCGAGGATTCTTCGACCACAACCGCAAACTCTTCTCTCCGGTAAAAACTAAACCGGAAAAGACGAATAAGGCAATCAGCTGCAAATGCTAATTGTTTCTCCTGTGGAGGAGAGAGAGAGAGAGAGCACAAATTGTTTCTCTCTCTACACCACAAATGCAATTTGTCGGAGGAGAGAGAGGGGCTAGGGACTCTTCGAACACAGAAGCTACTCATACAACGTAGGCATAACAAAGGACATATAAATACCCAAACATTGTAATTATATTCTATGTGTAAAATATGCATATGAAAACACACACAAATATTATTTATAAATAGAGTGAGAGTTGGTGATGGATAAGGGTACTGGCGGCTCCTGGTGGGATAGGTGTCGATATGCGGCCTAGGGGGGAGTGTAATGGAAGAAGGGGACAAAGAATGAGAGAAGAGGGGAGACAAAGGAAGAAACAAAAAATTGCCCCCTCCCCTCCCATCCCCCACTTTCTCTCTCTATACCAAAGCTCAAAATTGGGCCCCTACCTCTTTCTCTCTCTACACCATAACTCAAAATCGGTCCCTCTTTCTCTCTCTCACTAGACCAAAATTTGGCCTCTCCTTTCTCTCAACACCGAGTATGATCCCTCCAAAAAAAATTCTTACTCGAGAGATTTTTTCAAGGGTGTGGTTTTTATAAGGTTGAGGCTCTAAATAATTAAAATAAGGCGTGCCTTCAAATAGAGCTCAAGTATATCGATTGAGTATAAAAAAATTTATGATGGCTTGAAAATCTTTTTTCATCTTTAATTATAAAATTTAAAGATTAAAAAATAGTATACATCGAGTAAATCCATAAATAGTACAGATAATATATTACTATCGTGAACAAGACATACTATTTTTTAGATTTGAAATCTATTTTTTCTTATGTACGTACATCTTGAGGTCGAGGTGATGAAATTGAGGGTTTTTCAGCATCGAAATAACTGGTACATCTTAATTAAATTATTTAGGGCCTCATCCTTATATAAACATTTTCTTTTTTTGAATATCAAAATGGGAAATCCATTTCAAAATCAGAATGATTATTTAGAAATAGAAAAATGTGAATAGGATTTTGAGATCTTCAATACTTAGTTTTTGCTATCCAAAAATCCGATAGTTTGTGTTCAATTTTGAGATATTGTTTTTAAGCTCATGAGGGGAAGTAGACATAAATGGGCCAGTCATGTACAGTGCAAACCTATTATAACACTGGTTAGGAGGTACGATTTGGTTCAAGTAAAAGACTTTAAAATGGCAAGATGAAAACCTAAAAATACATGTGAGAAAATATATTGTGACTTATAGTCTTACTAAGGGTATGTCTCTTGATAGAGCATAATGACGGAATAAGATTCATGTAACGAACTCCAAATAGTCGGAATAAGACTCGAAAGATGATGACGATGTATTTTTTTCAAGTTCGTAGAACATATTTTTGAAATTTTCTTTGTTTGGAGTTGGTCTCAGTAGTCTTACATGTTCATCATCGCCATCTTCAGCATCACCATCATCAACCTTAACCTTATCCTAATAATTTGAAGTCTCTTGAGTCCTACAAAATACATCCCTAAAATTTAGCGTCCCAAGAGTTCCCCTAGACACATTGCTCTTGCAGGAGCTTCTTAATTTTTGAGAAGGGGCTCAAATGCTACCCATGTGCCATGGTCTTGTCCTTGAGTATAGAGACATTCTCTCTCTACACCAAAAACCCATTTCCTTGGGGTAGGGGCACCTAAGCAAGCAAGGGGCCTCAAACTCTCCCCATGTGCCATGGTCTTGTCCTTAAGTAGAGAAACATCCATATCATGCTCTAAGTCACTTTGTTAGTACTTGAAACCATGACACCATGACATTGCTCTCACGTGCCTTAGGGCCTAATGTCACACACATAGAGCCAATGGTTAGGTGTCTTTTAGATTGTCCTCATGTTTAGCGTTTCGGATTATGCGATGGTTTTGGATTCGGGTGGGAACCTTTGATTCGGTTTTTGGACCCAGTGTTGGCGCAAGTCCTTTTCTTTCTCTCTCAAATTGGTTATAAAAAAATGTTTTGGTTTTTTTATTTTTAGTTTTGATGTGATTGGAAATGGCTAAAATTCAAAATATTGGCATCTTTGAAGCGACCGAGGTCACCCAGCGGGGCCTGTAAAGCCTAGGGTTTAGAATAAAAGATATAGGTGTATTACCAAATTTCGAAACTTACCTAAAATTGTAGTTATTTTACCATATATTTCGAAACTTACCTAAAATTTCGAAGCTTACCAAATTTCGAAAGTTTCCTAAAATTTCGAAACTTACCAAATTTCGAAACTTTCCTAAAATTTCGAAACTTACCTAAAATTTCCGAACTTACCAAATTTCACGTGTTTGTACTGTTTTGAAACTTCAAATTTTACGATCAAGGATAAAATTTGATTTTCAATTCGAGTCGATATGAGAACCGCAATTTTTTAGTGGGATTTCAAGGAGCGACTTTACTTTTCATCCTAAACCCCCTAGGGCTTCCACAAACTACACCCATAAAAATTTGTCCTGATTTATGTCTCTAGGAAGATTGCAAGATCTATGAAATAGTGGCTTGTTCACGATGATAAGCACTTTTTCCTTTGAAAAACACAGTTTGTCTTAGCCCCACATGGGTTATATAAGGATCAAATAAATATGCCCTTTAATTATACTGTGTAAATGTTTTAAAATATATACTTCTTTAAAATTTTAAGTAAACTTTATGTAGATATTACATAGTGCATATAAAATACTACTATATGACCTTGTAAATTCGACTGGCTAAACTGGGCTGTGTTCTATGCCCTTTTGGACCACATTCGAAGTTATATAAAAAAGAGGGGCCCGGCAGGCCTTCTTGGGTTGGCCCGGCTCTAACCTTCTATCGTAAGGGCCATCGAGCTGTACATTTCAGGCCTAAACCCGGGTTAAAAATGGACCTGATCTCAAACTTCGGACCTAAGCCCAACCTGTGAGCATAATAGTGAGGCCCAAGGGCCCGTGGGCCGATCTGCACGATTGCACGAGTACTCCTTTGTAATGAGAAAATGACAAAGTACGATAAATTAAAAAAAAATTTGCAAGGAAAGCCAGAAAATATGGATATTTAAAACTCGAATGGTACAATTATTTTCTTTATTGAGACCCACAACCCAAATAATTTCTGTTGATAGTGATATCAAACACATTTTGACAACTGACTGAAACTTGTACTCTTTGGCATTTCAAAGTCATATGAGTAACTGCACAATGATTTGACCCCCAACGACCCCCCCCCCCTCCCCCGGGCCCCCCAAAACAAAAATAAAGAGGAATTAACTTTGAGTAATTTAAAGTAAATGATTCCATAAATTTTCAAATTTGTGAAGTGAAAATACCTTGAATCATTAAAAGTAAGTAGACCAACGGGAAGAAAATAGGGTAATGAATTGATGGTTACATAAATGCATGCATGCCTACCTACTTAAATTGTTATGGGGTTCATCTAGACATATCATTTATTTTTTTGTATATAAATGTCATAATTATTTTTATCTTTTAAATTTTAAAGTGAGTGGTTGTAAAAATGTTGTTAAATAGACACCAAATTATGAAAAACAAAATTTTTTCAGGGACTCACACCATCCAACCAATTTGACATCTAATGAACGAGAATGATTGTGATCTCCATATACAAAATATAAATCGTCTTTTTGTAGATAATCCCAAAGTTATAATGTATAGTTTCGTCTATAACAAAAAGAAGATGTGTGCATTTATATATGTGTTTTAAGTATACGTTTGTGTACGTATGCTTGCATGTGTAAATACTCACATTTTTACATTAGTGAGGGGAAAGGGCATTTTGGCCTTCGTTGTGGGTATGAGAGGGATTCCCTCCCCATATTCCTCTTGGCTTCTATTATTATAAACTTTGTATAACATGTTCTTGTAGGGGCACATTGTATATCTATTGCTTCAGGCAAAAATCTGATTTGGGAATATTTTTCGATCTCAAATTTCGTCATTTGTTCAAAATCACCAAGTAAGTAATATTAAAAAAAAAAAAAGGATTTTGAGTTGTTAAACACCTAGAAAAGAAGCCGTTATAAAGCACTATTTTTGTTACTCTTAAAATGTTGATTTTTAAGCACACATATAGGTTTCTCTTCTTTCCTTTTCTCATATCAATCACAGGTTTGAAGAAGTTACATCCTGAAATTTGAAGAAATACTCGGATATGGTGATACCGAAACTCACCCCCATAAGGAAATCTCATATTAAAATGGTATTAATATTGATATTGATATTGACATTGATAAGTTTCTTAAGTTAGTTGAGATACCTATTAAAGTCCAACTCGATAATGATTCCTATCTATAATGGGATGCATGATTTCATATATATATATATTCTCTAGAGATAGAGGAGCAAGAATCTCTTATAAAAGAGGCTATGCCTGTACAAAAAGAGAATAATGATATTCTTATGAAGAAAAACAATGTGATAGTGCCTCCTGCGGAGAGATGTTAGTTTCTTGTTTAGAGACATCTATAATGGAGATTTTGGGTGGTATCTTCTTTTAGCAAGAAAACGTTTTTGTTGCGCTCAAGGTTATCTTTCTAGATAGTAGTTTAATTGTGGAATAGATATGAGAGATCAACGGACGATTTCAGTCCGAAGAGTGGGTGTAAAACGTTTGTTCGACTGGGTGGTGTCAAGTCTTTGAGAGGTAACTATGTGTCTCAAAATCTATAATATCTCTTTAGTATAGGTTTTAGCTTGGTTTGTTCATGGATATAACCCTTTTGAGGTGAACTACATAAATATTTGTATTTTTGTAGTGTGTATTTTATGATTTATTTCTTGTACTACCTGGTTAAGTATAGGTCCTAGTGGATCCAACATACAGGATTCTAGATTCCATGTGTAAGGAATTTCTTGAATCCAACATGATTGAAATTCTATGATAGGAAGCGACTCTTCAGTGTTAGATGTGCTCCAGCAGGAGCATGCGATCTTCTCGTAATCAATACTAACCTATATTGAATACACAAAGTACATGAATAAGCCTCGAAAACCACGGGCACAAGCTAAGCGTGTACGGACAAAGGTGCACATGCATGATTCCATGGACATACCAACATGCACATGCCTTTCTACAAGCACTTGTCTTGTGTTTCTTATTTGCCCTACATAAATGCATACATGCATATCTTGCATTCAAAAAAGCTATGCCTTGAAAAGATTTGGAGCAAAAATAGGGATTATATATGATTAGACCATTCGCCTTTCGCACATGGATGCTACCATATGAAGGTTTGTGCATGTCAAAAAATTTGAAAAAATTTCTTTTAAACTTTGAAATTAGTCCATAGAATAGTAAAAAATTAATTGTGATCACTTTGTATCAAAAAGGTAAATGGTCTCATTGTATACTTTACCTTATAAATATCTTTAGAGCTAAGTTTTGGCAAATAGTCGTTCAACATAGTGACAATCTAAAAACACAAGAGACGCAATTTCTATAGGATGCAGTTTTTATAGAGCCGAGACTCTGAATAATCAAAGAAAATCGCATCTTTAAATAGTATCGAGAAATGTCGTTTCAATTATAGAAATCTTTGTGATAGCCTTGAAATATATTTTCATATTTTATTATAAAATTTAAAGCTTAAAAAATAGTGTAGATTGAACAAATATATGAAAACATGAAAATCTTGAAAATTGATGGTCCAAAAAGGTGTTACAAGATGCACTATTTCCAACACTTGAAATTCATTTTTTTTCTCATGTCATGCATATTGATATCGAGATAATCAATTTGAGGATATTTAAGCATAAAAACAACCTCTTCTAGTGAAATTTTTTAGGTGGGATCTAATTTGATGGTTTCGAGCCTTGGCACTATATAAACTTTTTCCATTTCTAAAAAGCTTAGGTATTATCATTTTGGGTATCAAAAATCTGTATGATGGCTGTAAAATCAATTTCCAATACCAACTATGAAATTTGAAGATCAAGAAATAGTACAAATCTTGTAGATCCGTAAATACTTAATCTAAATCACAAATCTCCAAATAAGTAATTTTTTGCCCTGGCTTGAGGGAGCACATAGAACTTTTCGCTACCAGGGGAGCATAATCCATTACTCAAACATGAAAAATTAAAAATCACAGCTTAGGTCACTAGAAAAGACAATGGCAAATTTGTGGAGAATTCTTTGTAAGAGTACCAATTAGTGCAACGAGATATCTTAATCTCTTTTTTATTTTGGTTAGTAAGCGGCTGGATTCAAAGTTGGAATATAAGTTTTGATATCTTAGTCAGAAAAAATGTACAAACATATAACAGGAAAGGGAAATTTGCACCAATATCTTTTATTTTCTTGGAATTAAAAATATATCCTTATATCTTCTAATTTATGCTCATCTTCCTATTTCTAATTTATGGTCACGTTCCTTTTTCTTTTTTTCTTTTACGTTTTCCCAAATTCCATCGGTCCAGGTTTTCAAAATCTAAACCAATTACTTTTTTTCACGAATAAGATTTTGGCAAAAGTTCTAGCTAATAGGCTGAAGAAGGCAACTCGTGAGGTCATTCAAGGCTCACAAACAACTTTCATCAAGCGCAGGCAAATCAGGATAGCATTTTAATTGCACATGAACTTATCCACTCCACCCATAATCAAGGAAGAAAAGGTGTTATGCTGAAGATAGATTTTGAGAAGGCATATGATAAGGTGGAATAGAATTATTTGGATAAAATTATGAAGTTATTGGGTTTCGTTGAAAGGTGGAGAAAGTGGATCAATGGTCGCATGTCTACTGCCCATTTCTTAGTCATTATCAATGGCAAAGCCTACAGATATTTCAGGACATCGAGGGGCTTCATACAAGGGGGCACTTTGTCACCATTCCTCTAAACTCTTGTGGCTGAGTCATTTAGCCTAATGCTAGCCGGTGTAGTCCACAAAGATCTTATCAGATGACTTACCATTACTACTTGAGGCCCACTCTTAACTCATTTCCAATATGTTGACGATACCTTGCTAGTAGTAGAGGGGGACATGGTACCACCTTTGGTTATTCCTTAAATATTATGAGGCAGTCTTCTTAAGTGCTATGAGGTGGTGTCAGGGGCAAAAGTTAATCTGCACAAGACAATGTTAATGGGTATTAATTGTGCAAAAGAGGAATTACGAGATTGGGCTAATTGGATGGAATGGCAAGTGGATAGCCTACTTGCAAAATGCCTAGGGATCCCACTCATGGACGGTCGGCTACCAAGGGATCCAATCATCCAAAGATTTCAAAATAAGTTATATGGGTAGAAATGTAGGTACTTCGTCTTTTGGGGCACATGTAACCTTGATTAAAGCTACGATGTTCAATCTTCCCATTTATTATTTTTCCTTATTTAGGCCCTCACAATTTGTTATCAACCTCCTTGAATCGTATTATGATGAGAGTTTTCTTGTGTAAACTTCATTTGGTAAGGTGGCAGACTTTGTGCCTTCCCAGACCGGAAGGGGGACTGTGTATTTGCAAGCATCGAGCATTTAATGGTGCCCTCCTCACCAAATGGTTGTGGAGAGCTTCCACTTCACCATCACATCTCTGGTTGCAGGTCATCATTGATAAGTATGGGTGGGATTCAGTGTGCTTGGCCTCGAGGAATTTACCGAGGGGCCGCTTAGTGTCCTCAGTATGGAGGGGTATTAATTCAGTGAGGATTTTGTTTCTGGGTCATAAGAGGATTCTGGTGGGGATAATGTCAATACATTGTTTTGGAATTCGAAATTGGAAATTGCTCTCTCAAGCTTCAGTTCTCAGAACTTCACACGAAATCAACATAGAAGAATGACAAAGTCAAGGACGTAATGCCATATCAAGGTGGTCAAGTGCTGTGGAATTTGATGTTGAATGTTTGAAGGGTTAATCGGATGGAGGAACATTAGTATTCCACTCTGATGAGCATGTTAAATAAATTATTGTGATTTCCCAGCTAGAGGTGATAGAGTGGTTTGGGAACTGGAGGTGAGGGGGTATCTTCTCCGTAAAATCTCTGTACAAATGCCTTGTAGAAGATCGATTCATCAGTGGTTCAAAAGAATATGGAGTTGCAAGGGGCCACCGAGATTGAAAGCTTTTATTTTGGAAATAGTGCTTCTTGTAACTCATTTTTGAACAGTCAATTTTCAAGTTTTTATAGATCTACTCCATCTATATTAGTTTTTAAGTTTTAAATTTTATAATTAGAGGTAAAAATATATTTTAAAGTTATCACAAAGATTTCCAATATTGAAACCACATTTCTCATCATTATTTGAAGTTGGGCTTTAATTTGATTGTTTAGAGCCTCGACTCTATACAAACCGCACTCTTAAAAAAATCATGTTTTATTTTTAAAATTTAAAAATGATATAACGTATTTCACTTGTTACATTCAAGTCCACCTTTAGAAATGCATATAATGTATTTTAATTTTATCTTCTTTTTTTTCTCTGTGGATTGGATTACACTTAAATTAGATATGATCATACTTCTTTACATCACACACCTATAAAAAGTATTACAAGTAATTTAAATTAAAACGAAGTTACCAAAATAGCCCTGAATGTTGTAGGGGTATTTTACTGAGGCTGGAACTTGCGGGTATCAACAATGGGAAAGAACAACCAAATGGAAACAACAACTAACTATGGCTCTTGGCCCACACATTTTTATATTTTACACTCAAGTCCCACTTATTGCATGAAGTACGGTTTAATTTTATCTCTTTACATCAAATTAAGCTCAAATTTGGTATATTCATAATTTTCACTATCACACACCAATAAAAATATTTAAAAATAATATAAAAATAATAAATAACCATTATACCCTTGTAATATCTATGGATATTGGATTATTTTATTTATTTAAAATAATCGTTTAAATATTTTATGTAGATATGCAATAGTGAGAAGTATAAACATGTCAAATTTAAGTCTAATCAAATGTGTAAAAAAAAGATGGAAGTCATACACACTATATGCTTTAAAAAAAGTGAAGCTTCAATGTAAAATATGAAAATATAAGAGGTTCTATTTTAATCTGAAAATAAACTTAATTTCTGTCAATTTTCCAAAATAAAATAAAATTTTCTATACATTTTCCAAAAGAAGAATTTGTAACATATGAACTTTAAATAATGAAGATGGTAAGCGAATGTTTATACTTTCTGTGTGGCAGTAAATTTGGGTGGTAAGGTTTTGTTCTATCATGAAATAAAGAACGTTAGAACGTTACCGAACATCATTTGAAAAAACAAAAATAAAAACAAGAAATACTTATTCAAAACAAAAATAAAAACAAGAAATACTTATCTATGAGATTTGTGTGTGTAGAGAGATAATAATTGAGGTCAAACATAAAATATTAAATTAAGGTGCTATTTTAAATATAAAAAAAGTTTATAGAGGGTTACCACCACTTTACACTCAAATTTACGTCAATCTCAGGGTGAGATAAACTCAAATATCTTGCGAAACGAGTTAAATTTTAGAGATTAGTGGAGAGAGTGGGATCGCTCAAATTATAAATTTAAGGGCATAACAAATCTTTGCAGAACTGGTTATCTTCTAAGCCTGGAAGCACCAACTGCAAAATGTGTTTATGAGACCTTAAAAAGCTTCTAATTCTTAACTAAAATGTAGTATTTAGGTCTTAGAATTGAGGCTTCTGAAAATTCTATTAGCCAATATGTCAGAAGTTCTATTTGTAGGAATTACCATTTTTTAGACTCTCTTAAAAGAAGTGCTAAATTTATACTATCTGACTAAAATACAATGCCACAATCTTACTTTTACAAGTAAGTTTGTAACCTTATATAAACTGTACCCTTTAAATATTGCTAAAAGATGTAATTTTGGCGGTAGAAACCCCTAGACCTAAAAATCGATTTTGAACCATAATTATAAAATTTTAAAATCCAAAATGGTATATAGGTCGAACAAATCTCCAAATACTTAAAATTTTTAAATTTTGATATTCTCGATAAGGTATTACAAAGACAAATTTGAAGACTTGAAATCATTTTTTTATGTCATATACATACATCTCGAGTTCCAGATATCAATTGCAGTATTTTTCTCAACATTGGAACAACCTTTTTTGAGTGGAATATTTAGTTGCACATTTTTTCTATAATATAAAGTTGGCACCCTATATAAACCTTTTCCAAATTTTTGGAAAGCTATCTTGTGCCCAAATGCTCTCAAAGAAGGAGAAAGAAACATTGAAAATATGGCGCCGCCTTGCCAATGCTTCCAATTTACTACTTCTCTACGTTTAGGGCTTATGCGATCATTAAGAAGCTGAAAAGGTTGACGAGAGAATTCTTTTGGAGTGGAGAAATGGAGAAAGTAAAATTTCAATTTGATCCATTAGAATTCTGTGTGTTTACCAATGAATTGGATGACCTTGCCATAAGGAGAGTACATTATTGAAAGTAAAGCGCACCTTCAAATAGCGTCGAGAAATGTGGTTTCAATATTGAAAATCTCTGTGATAGCCTTAAAATATATTTTTATTTTTAATTATAAAATTTAAAGCTTAAAAAATAGTATAAATCGAACAAATCTATAGAAAAATCTTGAAAATTGACGGTCCAAAAATGCGTTACAAGATGCACTATTTCCAAAACTTGAAATTCACTTTTTTTCTCATGTCCATACATCTTGATGTCGAGATGATTAATTTGGAGATATTTGGGTATCAAAACAACCTCTTCTTTGAGGTGGGCTCTAATTTGATTGTTTAGAGCCTTGAAGCTATACAAACTTTTTCTTTTATTTATTTGTTACAATCAATGGTTTAAAAAATGGATCGGTGCCCCGGATCGGGCACCCCAACAACCCATTTGTATCGGTGAATCGGTGTTTCAGATCGGGAATTGGCCTTAAAAAATCTAAAAAAATATATGAAAATCATTATAAATGTTGTTTTTTGGAAATCCAATAAGAAATATGAGTACTATATTAATAACTTTCATTTTTTTGCATCAATATGCGAATATTGAGATGTTCTTTCTCTGTATGAACTATTGTCAACTATTAAATTAATTGGCAAGCTTTTTATGCTTCCCCTACAACATAGAAATTTTGTCCTCCCCCTTATCCAACCGTTCATTCTGAATGGAGCGCTAATATTGCCCCAATCACAATATCATGTCTTTATATTATTTTATTTTTAATTTTTTTCTATATACTATTTTGATACCAAATTTTGGACGTCCACTCCTCTATTAAACTCGCACTAGCGAAACATATAAAAAAAATATTTTCAATAAAATAAAATGACCAAAATACGATTGAAAGTTTCAAGGGGTATTTTGGTCATTATATTTTATCAAAAAATTATTTTTAGTATTTTTTATAGATGCGTCCCAATGAGAATATGGTACGTACCAAATTTCATATTCATACAATTTGTATAAAAAAAACTAAAAATAAAATACTTTGAGACGTCGGATCTAAGATCAAACGATGAGTGGCTCTCTTGATCAAAATTGGGCGACTAGATGGTAAGGGGAGGATAGAACTTCTATGCTATAGGGGAAGCATAGAAACCTTTCCCTAAATTTAATATCATAATTTAATTTTGCATCAAAATGATTAAAAAAATTTTAAAAAAATCCATTTTGTATGATTAAAAAAATAATATCCCTTATTGATTAGTATCACATTAAATATTGATTACTTATCTTTGCTCATCTAAAATTATAACGACTAACTAGCTATAGTATTATATATTGACATTAGAGTTATTAAATTATATTTTATAGTTATTTTATTATACAAATTAGAATAAATTTAAATTTTGTTTTATAATATCATGTTAAGTTAAAAAATCTCATTTACAACTACATATAAAAAAAAAAAGTACATAACTATAATACCATGAAAATAATACATTACATAACTATAATACAAAGAATTTATTACATTACATAACTATAAATAGGATACACGAGAGGGAGATTGTTAATAAAATAGGAGTTTAGAGAGAGACCCAAAGTTTTAGAGTTAAGGCGTTAGAGAGGGAGAGAAACCAATGTTTTTTTTTTAAATAAATAAATATTATTAATATTAAAAAATTTTATTTTTTTGATTATTTCATGTAGACAAATCTAAATGAGAGAGAGAGCTAGCATCCTAAGGTGTAAAATAACTACCGTTGGGCATCCAATGAACGAGCTTCCAAAGTTTTTACCCAATTAAATGCCACTCCCATTTGACAAGCAATAACGAATTTGTCCTTGGAATGTAGAAAGCTAAAAGTCCCACATAAAAGGTGGTCTCTATGTCATCATTAACATAAAGAAGCCTTTGAGGTGAGCACGATGTGAAAGTTGGGTCTTCTAACCAATGAGACATGTGTAATTCAAATGCGATAGGTGTCTATAATTTTATAAGAAAGCTAATTCAAAAATCATGTTCAATGTAGCAACTCGGCTTCTATGACGTGGATCGTGGCGAATCCTGTTTTTTCATTGAAATCGAAACGTGCTAAGCGATACTCAGTCCGGATCCCCCGATTCCGAATCAGGTTGTCGATTTTTCAAACACTAGTTACAATAGAATGATTGTTAGCAATGGAGAAAGTAGGAGCTTTTGCAATAATCAATGGATTGGCAATATTCTGCTAAAAATTTAGTCTCTTGAGTGTCGTTTGCTGCACAAAAAGGTATGATCTTCTAATTTGGGTATTGAATTTCTCCAGGGAATTTTCAGTGAAATCCGGATATAAAAATTGGTTGATTCATGTTTTATTAGACAGAGGTAGGAAGTTAACAAAACTTAGAGTTTACTGGTCTTGTAGCAAACTAAGGTTTTATTTCGCTTGTCATTAGTTGCACTATAGATAGGAACAGGGGAAGTGGGGTCCGTTTCTTACTAGTGTCAACTAAGTGGCATCCTATTGACCACAAAGTTATAGTTAACCGAGATGTTATTTTCAATAAAAATTACCTGCACAAGAAGAAAGATGTGCCAAATGCAAAACCTGTTGAGGTGGAATGCTCACATGGGAACCAGCGAGATAGTGGGAAGGACCAAGAACCTGAAGTTGTCTAAGAGCTTGAAGAATATTTAGGTGATATTGAATTAAGAAGATCTGATCGACCTAAAAGGCTTCTGTGAGGCTTAACGACTTTGTCTTATCTCATGCTTGCCTAACATAAGATGGTCAGCCAATTTCTTTTCGTGAAGCATGTGAGTCGACGAAGCCAATCAATGGAAAGTATCTATGGAAGAAGAGACGGAGGCCTTGCGAAAAAGTAAAACATAGGACCTCGTCGAACTACCAAAGAAGTGAAAGGCAATTCGTTGCAGGTGGGTCTTTAAGAAGAAGAAAGGTCTTGATGATATTGTTAAAAGGTACAGAGCTCGATTGGTTGTGAAAAGGTAAGCTCAGAAATCAAGTATTAATTTTGATGAGATTTTTTCTCTTGTTGGGTACATGTCCATTATTAGAGTTGTTTTTATGTGACTGTTGTTCTTGATTTAGAGTTAGAACAATTAGATGTGAAAACTGCATTTTTGCATGGTGACTTAAAAAAATAAATTTATATGGCCAAACCTAAGGGTTTTATTGAGGAAGGTAAAGGGAATTTGGTTTGTAGGGTCAAGAAATCGTTGCACGGGTTGATGTAAGCACTGCGGTGTTGGTACAAAAGATTTGACTCGTTCATATTGAGCTTGAATTTTAATAGATGTGAAGCTGACCATTATGCCTATTTTCAAGTATGTGGTGATGAAAGCTTTATTATCTTGTTGTTATATGTTGATGACATGATCGTTGCAGGACCAAATAAGGATAATATTGCAACACTCAAAGCTCAATCGGCTAGGGAATTTGAGATGAAAGAATTGGAAGCCGTTAACCAAATTCTTCGGATGAGTGTATATAGAGACAAAAAAAATAGAGAAATATGGTTAATTCAAAAGAGTTATGTGGAGAGGGTTTTGCGGCGCTTCAATATGGATAATGTCAAACCAGTTAGTACCTCATTTCTTGTGATATGAAGTTGTTTCAAAAAAATGTCCTAAACACCGAAGCAGGGAAGACACATATGTCTCAAGTACCGTATTCATTTGTAGTAGGGAGCCTCATGTTTGCTATGGTTAACACCAGATTTGACATACACAAAAAGTGGGATTTGTAAGCAGATATATGGCAAATCCTGGGATTTGTGAGCAGATATATGGCAAATCCTGGCCATGATCACTGGACCACTATGAAATGTTTCCTTTAGTATTTGAAGGGAACTTGCGATGCTAGTATTTGTTATAGTGGAATGGATTTGAAAGTCACTGGTTATGTCGATGTCGACTTTGCAAGTGAATTAAATAAAAGAAGGTCTACTATCGGATATGTTTTTTTCTTTGGGAGGTGGTACAGTAAGTTGGTTATCAAGGTTGCTGAGTGTATATCACTTATGCATCTAAAGAACCAATTTGGCTAAACAGGTTACTTGGTGAGTTCCGAGTTATGCAATAGGGTATTTCGCTTCATTGTGATAATCAGAGTGCCTTATTTCTACTAAGGAATCTAGCCTTCCATGATAGGACTAAACATATTGATGTTCAATATTACTTTATTCATAATGTGGTAGAAGTTGAAAAAAATTATTGCATAAAATTCATACTGATGACAATCCAGCGAATATGTTGACTAAGCCCATTGGGAAGGGGAAGTTCACTTGGTGCATAACTTCTTTAGGGCTTGTGGTTACTTGAAAATTAGTAACTGGTGGGTAGCAATTTCTTGAAGTAGACTAATCGGAATGGAAACATGTCTTCAAATGAGAGAATGTTGGTTATACGGTGAAACCCATATTTTGTAGGATATAATATTTACTTGATATCTTTTGTTATGAAGTTTCCTATATTTGTGGGATGTCATGTGATCACCTATGTGTGGTTCCTTATTATGTGGGGTGTGAATCCAAGTAAGAAGGGATGAGGAAGATTCCTTCTTTGATAAGGAGTGTCACGTGATTTCATAGAGAGATAAACTTCCCTACTCCTTAAAAGATGAGAAATAGATCCTAGTAGATTTAGGAAACCTAATTGAATTAGGAATTGGAGAGAGAGTCACGTTGTGGTTTTTCTTAGGTATTTTTCTTTATAAAAGTATGTTTTGTAGAAAGAGAATATTATACAAGGACATCCAAAGAAAGAAGGGTTAGTTCTTTAGTGCTTTCGGGTGGGTATTCTTGAGAGAGAAGACAATATTTTAGGGCTTGAGACAGAGAGAGAGCTTGTAATGCCTTCTCCATGCTTGCACGGTGTTTTTCTGATTAGTGGAAGAGAACTTTGCTGCCTTGTGGACGTAAGCAATTTGTCGATCCATATAAATATTTGTGTTTCTGTTCTTTTATTTTTCTACAATATTTTTTCTTTCTTTATTTTTAACAAACCTTGATTTTTATCTACAATTGGTATCAGAGCCTTAGGGTTGTTTAATGTTATTATTGGGTATAAGGTTTGTGACAGATCACATATCTTTGAAGATGGTTGCCGGAAGTTAAATCAAATATGAAATTCTAAATTCTGACGGTTCGGATTTCTCTAGTGGAAGAATAAAGATGCATGCGGTGTTGGTAAAAGATGGCTTTGTAGTGGCATTAAAAAGCAGAAAAAATAAACCATAAAAGATAAATGAAAATGAATTTCATGATAATTATGAATTGGTCAGGGCGGATATTTTCTAGGCGCTTGATGAGTCCATTTTATTCAGTGTCTCCTCATAAACTTCTGCGAAATATTTATTGGACATGTTAAAAAATGCTTACGAAGGTGAGTCTCTTCTTAATAAAATTTTTCTTCGTCATAAACTTTACAATCTCAAGATAAGTAATGGTGCATCTTTGCAAAGGGCATTTAAATGATTTTAATGCCTTGATTAGCAAGTTGATGTCACTGGATGTCAAGATCAATGAAGAAGACAAAACAATTATTTTACTTTGTTCTATGCCGGAATCTTGGAATTGATTAATTACGAATCTTAGTAATACAAAATCTCTTGAATTTGATTATGTTTTTCTAGTACTTCTAACATAGGAGTTTAGGTGAAAGCATCGTAAAGATTCCTCTGGGAATGTGTTTGTAGCATGGGAAAGATCACCGGTAGAGATCAGTCAAGATCCAATTCAAGATGGCACAAAAAAGTAAAGTGTTGGAGCTATGGAAAGTTAGGCCATATGAGGAAAGATTGTAAGACACAAAAAGGGAACCAGGAAGCCGCTAAATCTAGTTCTAATGAGAAGCCTAGTTCAAGTGGTTCTCAAGAAAATCTACTAGAAGAAATTGAGTTTTCTAAAGATGGATAAGTTTTGTCTGTTGATAGGGATGAAGGTTTGCAGTATTGGCTATTTGATTCAAGTGCATCCTTTCACATGACTCCACGTATGATTTGGTTCTATAGGTACCAACTATGTGATGCACGTATTGTTTACATAGGAAATAATGACTCATGTAAAATACTGAGAGTTGAAGATGTAAGAATCAAGATGTTCAATGAAGACATATGCATCATCCCAAGTGTCAGACATGTTCCGGGTCTCAGAAGAAGTATCTTATCCTTGAGAAAATTTGATGAGCAAGGTTTTAAGTTTGCAGGTGAAAAAGGATGTCTGAAAATTTCAAAAGGAGCACTAGTGGTTGTGAAAGGAGAGTTCGCAGGCAATTGTACATACTTGTTGGTGAAACAGTATTAGGAGAGGCCGATATTGTAGAGGTGGACTCTATCACGACATGGCACGCACGTTTGGGTCATATGAATGAGCGCAAACTCAAGGTATCTCTCAATAAAAACCTTCTCCCTAGTTTAAAATCTTTTAATTTAGATTTTTGTGAGTTATGCTTATTTGGAAAGCGAAACAAATTGCATTTTGTTTTATCCACTGCTAAAAGTACAGATTTTTTGGAATTGATTCATTTGGACAAGTGGAAACCACTTATTTCTTTGGGGGGAGCGTGTTGCATATTTTGTCTCTTTTATTTATGATTTTTCAAGAAAAATGTGGTTATATGCTGAAAAATAAATCAGATGCCTACAGTTGTTTCCAAAAGTATAAGGCATTGGTAGAAAATCGAAAAGGCAAGAGCATCAAGTGTTTAAGAACTGATAATGGGGGAGAATTTTATTCTTGTGAGTTTAATCATTTGTGTAGTGAGCATGGTATTCCTAGGCAGTTGATAGTTCCTGGAAAGCCTCAGCAAAATAATGTTGCTAAGAGGATGAATTGTACAATTATGGAGCGTGTCAGATGTATTGTGAGATCCTACTCATCACAAGGTTATAGTTAGCTTAGATGTTATTTTCAAT
This sequence comes from Amborella trichopoda, assembly GCF_054954075.1. NCBI lineage: Eukaryota > Viridiplantae > Streptophyta > Magnoliopsida > Amborellales > Amborellaceae > Amborella > Amborella trichopoda. Next base: position 40,905,084 of record NC_142340.1, read on the forward strand.
GGAAATTTCATGCAGAAGAAGAAAGATGTGTCATATGCAAAATTTGCTGAGGTGGAATACACACATGGCAACCAAAGAAGTGTGTTTTTCTTGGCCATGTTGATGGTACAAAAGGGTATATATTGTGAGATCCTACTCATCACAAGGTTATAGTTAGCTTAGATGTTATTTTCAATGAAAATTTCATGCAGAAGAAGAAAGATGTGTCATATGCAAAATTTGCTGAGGTGGAATACACACATGACAACCAAAGAGATGGTGGTAAGGACCAAGAATCTGAAATTGTCCAAGAGCTTGAAGAATATTTAGGTGGTCTCGAATTAAGAAGATCAGATAGACCTAAAAATGCTATTGTGAGGCTTAACGACTATGTCTTATCCTATGCTTGGCTAACAGAAGATGGTGAGCCAATTTCTTTTCATGAGGCATGTGAGGTCGTTGAAGCCGATCAATGGAGAGTATCAGTGGAAGAAGAGATGGAGACCCTGTGGAAAAATAAAACATAAGACCTCGTCGAACTACTAGATAATTGAAAGACTATTGGTTGCAGGTGTATCTTCAAGAAGAAGAAAGGTCCTGATGATACTGTTAAAAGGTACAAAGCTCGATTGGTTGTAAAAAGGTATGCTAAAAAATCATTTATTGATTTTGATAAGATATTTTCTTCTGTCGTGCGCATGTCAACTATTAGAGTTGTTTTGGCTATGGTTGTTGTTCTTGATTTAGAGTTGGAACAATTAGATGTGAAAACTGCATTTTTGCACGGTGACTTAAAAGAAGAAATTTATATGACCCAACCTGAGGGTTTTATTGAGGAAGATTAAGAGAATTTGGTTTGTAGGCTCAAGAAATCATTACACGAGGTGAAGTAGGCACCAGTGTTGGTACAAATGATTTCTCTTTCATGTTGAGCTTGAATTTAATAAATGTGAAGCTGACCATTGTGCCTATTTTCGAGGCTGTAGTGATGGAAGCTTTATTATCTTGTTGTTATATGTCGATAGCATGATCGTTGTAGAACCAAACAAGGATAATAGAGCAACACTTGAAGCTCAGTTGGCTAGGGAATTTAAGATGAAAAAATTGGGAGTTGTTAACTGAATTCTTGGGATGAGTGTACATAGAGACAAAAACAATAGGAAAATCTGGTTAAGTTAAAAGGAGAAGGTTCTGTGCCATTTCAATACACAGAATGCCAAACAAGTCAGCACCCCATTTCCTGTGATATAAAGTTGTTTTCGAAACAATTTCTTAGCACCGAAGCAGGGAAGACACAGATGTCTCGAGTCTGTATTCATCTATAGTAGGGAGTCCCATGTTTATTATGGTTAGCATCAAACTTGATATACACAAGCAGTGGGAGTTGTGAGCAGATATATGGCAAATCCTGGCTATGATCACTGTACCGCTGTGATATGGGAATGGAGTGGAATGGATTTGAAAGTCACTAGTTATATCGATGCCGACTTTGTTGGTGACTTGGATAAAAGAAGATCTACTATCGGATATGTTTTTTCTTTGGAAGGTACTGCAGTAAGTTGGTTATCAAGGTTGCAGCTTGTGGTGGTGTTGTCTTTTACAGAGGCTGAGTATATGTCACTTACTCATACATCTAATCAAGCAATTTGGTTAAATAGGTTACTTGGTGAGTTCCAAGTTGTGTAAGAGGGTATTCTGCTTCATTGTGATAACCAGAGTGCCTTGTTTCTAGTAAGGAATCCAAACTTCCATGACATAGCTAAATATATTAATGTTCAATGTCACTTTATTCATGATGTGGTAGAAGATAGAAAAAAATTATTGCAAAAAATTCATATTGATGACAATCCAGTTGATATGTTGACTGAGCACATTGGGAAGGGGAAGTTCACTTGGTATAAGACTTCCTTGGGGATTGTGGTTACTTGACGATTAGTTATTGGTGAGCAGCAATTTCTTGAAGTATACTAGTCACAAGGGAAACATGTCTTTAAGTGGGAGAATGTTGGATATGCAGTGAAACCCATGTTTGTGGGATACAATATTTACTTGATATCTGTTGTTATGAAGTTTCCTATATTTGTGGGATGTCAAGTGTGATATCATAAAGAGATAAACTTCCCTACTCCTTAAAAGATGGAAAATAGATCCTAGTAGATTTAGGACACTAAGTGAATTACGAATTGGAGAGAGAGTCATGTGGTGACTTCTCTTGAGTGTTTCTCTTTATAAAAGTATGCTTTGTAGAGATAGAATATTATACAAGGAAATCGAAAGAGATAAAGGTTAGTTATTTAGTCATTTTGGATGGATATTCTTGAGAAAGAAAGATCATGTTTTAGGGCTTCAGAGGGAGAGCTTGTATTCTCTTGTAATGCTTGCATGGTGTTTTTCTGATTGGTGGAAGAGAACTTTACTGTCCCGTGGACTAGGGCAATTTGCCAAACCACGTAAATCTTTATGTTTCTGTTCTTTTATTTTTCTGCACTATTTTTCTTTTCTTTATTTTTAATAAACCTTGGTTTTTATCCTCGACAATATATACATGAGTTTGTGTCTGCTCTGTATGTCTTATTTCCTTGCATGAAGCACGAGATAGCTCTTGCGTTACGTGGCAATCAAGAATTGCTTCACATGCTTGGCCGGTATAAAGATCTATTTTTTGTGGCTCTTTTGAAAATTAAAAATTTATGTAGCACTTTATGTTGGAACTTAGGGAAAGCTAATAAACACCAACAAAATTATTATGCATGTAACAACATAATATAGCTGTTGATGTGAACATAAAAATTTCAATAGTTGTACCTTCCCTTAGTTACACACTCCATTGGTTTTTAAAAATCGAAAATTTACTCTTTTTTTCTTCTTCTAAATACTCATGTGATTAAAAAGATAAGATTTAAATTTTAGATCAATAAAATATTGATGAGAAGTTCTTTTTTATTGGATTAAGTATATATTATGCTCCTCCTAGAGTATTTAAATTTAAGGATTGTATATAATGAAACCATTTACTTTTGATACTAGGTGGTCGCAATTACTTACAACCATCCGATGTAAAATTTGGTAGCTTGGATTTGTTACAAAGTTTGAGAAAATTTCTTTTGAAGTTTGATCTTGGTCAATAGAATAATTGCAGTCACCCAATTTCACATCTAATAGTCAAGATTAATGCGACCACCTTGTACCAAAAGTAAATGGTCTCATTTTATGCTTTTCCTTAAATTTATAATTTATTTCACTTGCGTGGATGCAAGCTTACTTTTACAAATGCATCATAAATGTAATTAAGATTCTCAAAAATTTACAATTATACTGTTTACAATTATATAAACAATAAATTGTAAAAAATTAAGATCCTAAATTGTAATAGGATTGAATGTAGACCGTTACTTTTTTTTTTTTTTTTTTGATAGTGATATCTAAGAGTTTAGAATATTAAAAGTTTTTTTTTTTTTTTTTTGTGGGTTACACCTATCGAGTTATTTTAAAGTGAATCCAAGAATCAAAGTAGTCCTAAATAGATCTTTAATATGATTAAGGATATAATATAAATTTAAATAATTTAACATTAAGGTATAATTTAAAAGTTGTAACGGATCAACTTTATTGATTAAGTCAATAAAATTATATTTAAATTATATCTATTTTATCATCAATGATTAAACAGGGTAACTCACATTTTCAATACTCTGCCAAGCACTTTAGATATATGAGCAGTAATAAGTCATATTGCTAGATGTGATCCCATAATCAAAAGCAACAAAGAAAAACAGGAATGGGTAAAAGTACTCACTTCAATATAATGTTAAATTTTTAATTAATAATTTTAATAATATTAATATTACTTTTTTTAATATAAATAATAAATTATTAATTATTTATTTTAAAATTATAATTATGAACTTCAAAATATAATTATCTTATCTTTAATTAATTAATAATAAATATGAATTTAAATGATAGTTATTTGTAATTGTTAAAGGAGAACATAAGATCCCTCGCATTTTCAATTGTCTAACCAACACTTTAGGCAGTCAAATTAGTAGTTATATTAGTATTGCCACTCGGAAATAAATTATTAAAACTGTGCACGGCTATAATTATTTTAATTTGTAAACTGTTAAATTTTGCTCTATTTTTAATATTTCTCTTTGCGATTTACAATACAATGTTAATAAAAAAAATTGAATTTAGTAAAGTTGACTATAAACATTTAGTTAAAAAATTCGGTATTAATTTTATTTTAATTAAATTTGACTAATTTTACATATATTGATAAAATTTCCATAATCGGATGAGAGATAAAAGTTTCTCTTTCAATTTATAATGGTTTTATAATGGGTCATTATATTGTTTTGAAAAGCATAGTATATTACACCATATGGTATATAAATGTCAAATACCTAATATACTACATCTCACATGAATTCCAATTAGTCTCTTAATTATCATATGATACTACAGGGCTATCGTATGATACTGAAGGGCTTTGACCAAATTTTCTTTATGAAATTGTTAATTACATATACTTTGATTTATTTATTTTTCATTCTCCAATCAACATAAAGTTTTACTTGTGTGTGAACTTGGGTCTAACTGAATTCGTAAAGCTCTATTCATGCGTACAATTAGATTTTACATGCTTTTACAGGAATTAATATTTTGTCTTTTAAAGTACAACTATATAAGCAGATGTGTCTGTATATGCGTGTGTGTGCGCATGTAGGGGGAAAGAGAGATTTTTTATGTCGTTAATAAATTTCCTTGAGAGTTGAGAGTATGGGCTTAAGGGGGAGAGCTGAAATTTCCTTTTGCAAAGAGGGTAGGTGGGTCGGTGGGTAGGCGACGAAGAGGAAGTGTTATTTTTCATCAAATTTGATATATTTTGTCAACTTCTATGACAATGGTCCAACATTTTTATAAAGAAGCGAATGAAGATGTCGATGTTTTTGCCAAATGAGAAATTCATACTCCATCTCTGTTGGTTACTTCATTTCTATAATCATGTATCTTTGCTTAAACATCTTGTATTTTATATTTGAAATAATGATAAGTCATACAGTACTATTCAAAAAAAATCATGTATCTTTGCTTAAACATCTTGTATTTTATATTTGAAATAATGATAAGTCATACAGTACTATTAAAAAAAAAGAGAGATGTAGAGGAAGTGGAAGAAAGGGTGAGAGAAAAGAGATTTGGGGAAAAAGAAATCCCCGATGCACCCCTTGATTCAAAGAGAGAGAGTTCACTGGAGAATGATGGAGAGAGTGTGTGTTTGTTGGGGAATGGGAAAGAGAGAGAAGAGAGAGAGAGAATGGGAGAGGGAGGGGAATGCACAGAAGAGAGAGAGGGTGGTGCAGGTTAAGTAATGAGAGAGGAGAGAATACCTAAAAAATGCAAGCATGAGGGAATGATCATAAAGAGGAGCGGCGAAGCGAGGGATGCAAAGCTGGGAAAGGTTTATATGTAGCCTAGGCTCTAAACAATCAAATTAGAGTCTACCTGGACACTAAAAGAGGTTGTTTTGAAGTTCAAATATCATCAAATTGATCAACTGGACATCAAGATGGATGGACATGAGAAAAAAATGGATTTCAAGTTTTGCAGATGGTGCATCTTGTAATGCATTTTTGGGCCGTTAACTTTCAAGATTTCACGTTTTCATAGAACCATATTTCTCGACACTATTTGAAAGTGGGCTCCAAGTGGATTGTTTAGAGCCTCGGCTCTATACAAACAGCACCCTTTTCTACCTTCAAATATGTTGGATGGAAATGAAGTTGTAAAATTGGGTCCACATGAATACCCACTTAAAGGAGGCGCCAATCCACATAGTCTGGAGTACGCATCTCCATGTTTTAGGCCCTAAAATGTGGATACACCATTCAATGGGAGATGTATAGCCATGCCCTTTTTGTGATCCAAACTCAAGCGATCAATGGAATCATATCTCCCATAGAATCATTTTCAAGAATTCAAACAGGCCTTCGGAGTTGATACCTAAACTCATAATGCAAGTTGAGCGATCAGCACAATATGGTACGACCACAAACATAACGCATTGCACTACTCTAAACGGTCATGTACTTATGTAAGAAAATGATTCATAGCTAGGGACATTTAAAAGAAGGAAAAAGTTTATATAAGGTCTTTACTTTATACTCTACCCATAAGGTGCACCTAAAAAACCCACTAGTGAAGGTTGTTTTTTTTGCTAGAAAACCCTCATATGGATCATCTCTACCTTGATACTCATAGACATGAAAAAAGGGGATTTCTAGTGTTAAAAATAGCTCATCTTCTAACACATTATCTGGACCATTCATTTTCAAGATTTTCAAATATTTATAGATCTACTTGATCATCACTATTTCTAGAACTTTAAATTTCCTAATGGGCAATAAATTTTCATTTAATCACAAGGCTTTGCAGCACCGAAACTGCATTTAGTTTTGAGGCGCACCTTAGTTCTATAGTATAAGGTTGACACTATGTACAAACCTCACCCTTAAAAGAATCCAAAAAAAGGAAAATATAAAAATAAAATGTATGTCAAGAAAAACTCACTAATCTTTGCATAAAACATCCAAATTACATACAAAAAATTTATACATTGATTCTTCTCTATTCTTCTTATATGCCTGGATTTGTGTACTCTGAGTAACTTAGCTCGCCAAGTGGACTCGGCCGAGTTTGAAAGCACCAGTAGAAAGCTATTGAGCTGGATATTGGGACCATTTAAGGCAAGTTGGGTGACACCTCGATCTTAGTCATTTATTTGTACAATAAAGCTCAATGTTACTAAAGGAAATATCCTCTTATGATATACTACAATTATTGATGGCACATTTAGAAAGCGATAAATAAAAGAACCTTTGAGGGAGATGTTGGCTATGTGGAGTAAGTCAAAGCAAAGACCTTAGATTATGGACAAGGAAAAGTAGAGTTTGTCGGCGTTAGGACTTTGCATGAAAGAATTGTACCATAAATTCTATATCTTTTTGTAACATTTTTACTTATCAATGAAAAACATGTAGAGACCTAAATCTCCACTGAATTACACAAATAAAAAAAAAAGAGAATATAATCAATCAACAGCTCAAAGCAGGTTGCAATAGTGAAGTCAAGAAGGTGCGCAAATCCAATAGATGGGTCCTCTACCAATTCTTTAGTTGAAGTTAAAATTTCAAAAGAGGTGATTTGAGTAGGCTTAAATTTGATTGTTTAGAGTCTCAACTCTCTATAAACTTTTTCCTTTAAAAATAGCCACCAGACTAGGTAATTAGATTGGTGAAATGTCACAACATAATATCTTGAGTTCCATTCTTGCTATGAATAGATGACTATTTCCCTACAAAACTACTTAAAAAAACACTTTGACTTTTGCTTCAATATTAGTAAAATGAAGTGGAGTTCCTGGCTCAATAACATGGACTGCTAAGATTGTACCCAATTTGAAGGTGGCTCTACTAATATCATTTCATATTGCAATTAAGGATTTGGATCTCTAGTATACATGAAATTAAGCATGCTTTCAGAGGTAGGAAGGTTAGGTTCCATAAATCAATGGAGTGAGAGTAGTGTTTGAAAAAGCGTTGTTCCATCGTTTAAATCTCCCAAGAAAACATATCATAGTTTGAAAAGAAAAGCAGTAGTAGATTACATATGGTTTTAGTTATCATGGCCAGTAATGGTGCCACTGGTGGCGTTCATTGCAGCCTAGGGGACTGCCTCCATCCCTCCCTCTCTCTCTCTCTCTCTAAACCAAAGAACAGAAAAACTACTTTGGTGACTCTTTTGCGGAGGTCGTGGCCCATTGACATGCGCAATGGTACCAATATGTAGGTAACAATATGTCCACAAGGGTCACGGTAGCTAGTAGTGTTAGAATTAGAAGTTAGAACTAGCAGAATCGGATTAGCTATCAAAACATTAAGGGGTTCAATCTACTCAAAATCAGTCTAAACATATAGTGAATACCGTTCGACTAGATTTTTAAAATCAATTTAATAATTAGTTCAAAAGTATAAAGAATATTACAGCAAAAATTACCCAACGTGGTATAACTGCCTGATCAGTCAAAACTAATAGACAAAGTGATGAAAACCAATCAAATATTAATTTTGATTAATTTTTTACTAGACTCAATTTTTACTTTAGAAAAAACAAACTACAGCACCCAATATGAATGATCAAACTGGGCAATCCAATCTTGTCTTAATAATCATAAGTCGCGATTCGATCTTAATAATGACTAGTCGATAACTACGATGGTAACCGTATGTTCACATGGGTCATTAAGGTCCCATCACGATGATTGATTGATAATAAGTGTATGATATCACCATAACAAAGTGTACGGGTGGCAACGAGCGGGGTATGGGCCAAGTTACCCCTGGCCCTCGTCCCCATAAGGCCGGGCCAAATTAAATGAAAAATAAAAAAAACTAAGAAAAGAGGATAGCGGGAACCAGGCTAGCCTTGGCTATGATTACCCAGCCCTGGCCTGACCCTCAAGCCACATTTCATGACTCATGTCCTAGTTTTTTAAGGCCAAACCGAACCGCCTGGTGCATTGGCACCCTTGACCAAGGGTTGGGTTGGTGATAGAGGGAGAGCGACAACTCAATTAAAGAAATTGAATCGGACTACACCCATTACCATCCAACCCTTTCATTATTGGTGATAAACCTTAAGATATGGTTTGTATAAAGCCGAAGTTTTGAACAATCAAAATAAAGCACACCTTCAAACCTTCAAATAGTGTCAAGAGTATAGTTTCAATATTGGAAATCTTTATGAAAGCCTTAAAATATATTTTCATCTTTAATTATAAAATTTAAAGCTTCAAAAATAATGTAGATCAAGCAAAACTATAAAAACTTGAAAATTAACCGTCCAAAAATACATCACAAGATGCACTATTTTTAAAACTTGAAATCCACTTTTTTCTTATGTCCATGCATCTTGAGATCGACGTGATCAACTTGAGAATATTTGGGCATCAAAACAACCTCTTCTACTGAAATTTTTGAGGCACGCCCTAATTTGATTGTTTAGAGACTTGCACTAATATAAACTGTTTCCTAAACCTTATGACCATAAACATTATCATGACGAGTTAGTTTGGGCTTGGAGGGCCAGGCAAAATTCAAATCTCATATAACCTAAATCGAGATGCAAAACAAAGCTTAAGCGAACTGAACTGTTTTCCAACAGGAAACAAACGTGTAACACACACTCCCCCAGCACGTTACATGTCATCTCCATCGTCCACATTTAGTGGATGATGACGATGACTTTCTTTTACTCCATTCTAAGATTGACCCGGTTTCTATGTGTGCTTTAATTTCAAATTCCAATCAAAAGACACATAATCATGAGTTGAAATAGTTGCAAAACTGCGAGATACTTAATACTACATACCTCATGGGTAATTTCCCAAAAATAAGTGGAAGATTCATATACCCCCAAATGGACTGCTCAGATTACAGGTCATTAACTAGCTCTTCCACTAAGAAAATCCAAACCGTTGAACTAAAATATACAGAGCATAGCCCACATTTACTATACTAGTGCTTGTGCTTTAGAAAGGAAGAGATGAGAGTGAGTCCATATCAGACTTCCACAAAAATTAATTCATCTCAAAAAGTTTGTACTAACCCAAAAAGATTACAAAGAAGGGGAAAAAACAAAAGATAAAAAGATAAATACTAAAGGAAAATGACAGGAAACCAAAATTACATTTTCTGTACCTCTTTTTGGCTTTCACACTTAGGATCCATTGCCTGTACAGCCTGTTTGTCATCATTCAGAGTATTGCCACCCCCTGATGTCAAAAATTATAAACAGTGAATAAAAATAGTGTCCACTGGAGGGAGAAAAGAAAAGATAATTTCCTGACTTATGTACAAAGCAAAGAGAGAGCACAAACAGTAAATAAAACAACAGTGAACACTAGAGGGAGAAAACAAAGATAATTTCCTAACTTATGTACAAAGAGATTGAGAGAGAGAGAGATGGTGTTGACGAAGTTCACCCATTTCCTTCAAGTGAAAGATTTGTTGTGAGTTCCCAAAAGATCAAAAAGAAACATAGTTCTTTAGCTTTCTTTGGAACCTGAGGCTCATTACATACTTCGATAACAATTCTCCCTTATGATCCTAATTAAATACTTTCTTTAGGTTTCTTTGGAACCTGAGGCTAATTAAATACTTTGATAACAACTTGCAGTGTCAAGATTGAAAAATTGTGCTGCATGGCACTGCATAAAAAATGAGCTAATGCCACTTATGCAACAGACCCAAGAAATAGTCCCACTCGCCGTAATAGAGTCAACAGTGAAAACCAACAACTCTCTCCCTCTCAACCCAAGAAATAGCCCCACTCACCCTAATAGAGCCAACAGTGAAAACCAACAACTCTCTCTCTCTCTCTCTCTCTGTAAGAGGGATCTGCATGTTGCAGTTTTAATGCCCGGACAACAAAGCCAAGAGACACAATCCTAACTCTTTTGATACTTATAAAAGGAGGAAAAAGAAGTCTTTCCAAAAATTCTGGACAACCCAATGAAGAGATTCTTTGAGTTAGTTCAATATATACCATGACTAGTATTGGGCATGATGGGCGCCCGCCTTTGTATATCACCAATCACATTTCCTCCATGAAACACGTTTTCTTTACTTGGGGAAGCTTGGAGATCAGATTTTGAGGAGAGGGCCGTCGACCATGATCTTCCACTTGAACCCGCCAAGGACATGATTGCATCCGCCTGTGAGAAACACAAACACGTATATCAAATCGGTGAATTATACGCTCTCTCTCTCTCTTTCTCTCTCACTCTCTCTACAATCCGCCTGTGAGAAGCACAAAGATCATGCACTTAGACCCATTGTTGCGAAAAATTAATGCGTGCTGATGCACCTAAACACCTCTATGGCATTCAATGGTGGAAAGAACAAGGAGCAAGGTATATAAATGGAAACATACCTTTCTCTATATCAAATCAGTCAATTATACTCTCTCTGCAATCTGCCTGTGAGAAGCACAAAGATCATGCACTTACTGTTGCGGATTGATGTCTTGTATTATGAGGAAATAGATCTACCAATGTGGAGTCAAAAGGACGACTCCGGAGGGCCGTTAAAAGCTCGAAGGGCTTGATATATCTGAGATTCTATATATATTTGTATATAGGGTATTTCGGTAATTTGTACAATCTATCTGGGACTCAATATATATTGTTGCGATGGGGTTTTTTTGGGTTAAGGGAAAAACACAGATCTTTTATAATCAGAGAGAGAACAGAGAGACGTGAGGAAGAGAGCTATTGTAACCCTATTCTCCATTGCCAGTAAAGAAGCTCTCATCTCCCATGGACGTAGACACGTTGCCGAACCACGTATATCTTTGTGTTGTGGTTGGTTGTATTTTTCTTTTGTATTCGTTTCTTCTTTCTTGTTTTCGTGGATTGTTTTTCGTTTCTACACTTACACCCTTTGTTGGGAAAAAAATAATCTGTGCTGATGTAACTAAACACCTTTATGGCATTCGATGGTGGAAAGAATAAGGAGCAAGGTATATAAATGGAACCATGCCATCCTCGAGAGGAAGGTTTAGGCTTCTAAAGGAATCTTTTTGTTTTTAGTTGGAGGGTAATGCTTCTAAAGGATATCGTCTGTGGTCATTTATTGATAAATTGATTTGTCTAGCCTTCCCTCTTTACTAGGTGAAGCAAGGGGCGAGTAAGTGAAATAGTAGATCACTTATCAGTGGACTATCACTTGACATGGAAAATTGGTGGCTCATCTAAGTCACATACAGCATCACTTGGGTGCTCCCAAATTCATTGAGGATTCATTAAAGTTGGAATAAGTGAGCTACAATCATAGAGGACCTCTGGTATGCCAAGTTTCCATTCCCATTATTCGACAAAGAATTTGGAAAGACAAGTTCATTTCAAAGGCATTGCATGAGCAAGGGGTGACGTGTGCTCAGCAATGGAAGTTAGCAAGAATTTGGTTCAATCAGCCAAGAGATATTCTTATTTGCTACGGGAAATTGGATAAACCTCAGAAGCAAACCATAGTTGCAGAAGTTTCGGAGCAAGAAGGGATAGATGCAAGAGTTATGAACCTATCAGGTTTGTTGAGTCATCAAGTGGGAAGAACATGGCATTCCTAAGAGGGCTACAAACAAATAAGAATACGTTGGATGTAAACTGTGTAGTGAACAAGCACAGATTTTGTAGTGAATTGTAGAGCAAAAGGTACAGCATAGTCACTCCAGTCTAACTTTCTAGTTCTCTTGTTTTAATTCCACCACCAGATTTATAAATCTAGAATAGTCATGTACCCATATGTGAGATTCTTTTGTCTCCTAATCTAAATTGCTGCATAGAGAGTTTCCAATCGAGCAATGGAAATATCTAGACATTTTCAACCCCTAATGAACATTAGGATGCCGACAGGATCGCTCCTTACTGCTTGTTCGACCTCAATAATGTCATATATATATATATATATATATATATATATATATATATATATATATATATATATATAAGATCTTGTCAGCCCATAGGCTAATGGAATAGTGTAAGCCCTACGAAGGTCACGATTGCATTTTGTATTTGAATTTTAATTTTTTTTTCTACAAATTCAAATTACATGAAATTTGAGACGGCCACTCTTCTCATTAAGGCACACCTAATAAAAATATTAAAAAACTTATTCGCAAACAACAAATTTACCAAAATACCCCTAATAATTTCAAGGGTATTTGGGTCTCTTTAATTTTTGTGAATAAAGTGTTTGATATTTTTATTAGATTCGCCTATTGTTTAAGAATAGAAGCTCCAAATTGCAAGTAATTTGGATTCGTACAAATAAAGCTAAAATTCAAATACGAATTGAAATCATGACCATTGATCTGGGCCCAGATTCAATCTGGGCCATTGGTCGTTTTAATGTAGCTATCAACTAGTGGGCTAACATCATACTGCTCTTATATATCTATGGGTGTGTGTGTCTTTGTGTTTCAATCTTCATCATTCATTTATTGTTTATAGCGTTTCATCCCAAATACCCAACAGTTCATTGGCTAGCTTAGCTTTAAGTCTCACCTAGTACATACAGTACATTTCATCAGATCTACATAAACTTATCCAGGACTTTTGAGAATAGGAATAATTGATTTGTATATCTTCCCTATGCAACACTCAAGGTTACTTACACTCACACCTTGACCATCATGTGCCAAGGAACATCTACAAGCATCTTAATATGAAGTCTTCAAGCCAATTTACCCTTACCTACAAAGCATATGAACATGCTCCAAGAGGGACAGATGTCTCTATCTCATGTCTCGTGGCCCCTAATATATAAGGAACACTCAATAAAAGGACATAAGTCCAATACCTAAACCAATCAATAATCATAATCATCGTCATTATACGAGCTTTAACCCAACTACTTGAGGTTGGCTACATGAATCCTGTTTGGCCATTCCACTCTATTAAGGACCATACCCTCAATCAAACTATAAGTGACAATATCTTATTACTACTTTAATACAAGTTCTTTGAAGCCTTTCCATTGTCCTTTCTAGAGCCTCCCACTTGAACCAAATCACCCTCCCAACTAGTGTTGTTCTAGTTGACGCTGCACATGATTAGACCACCAAATATACTTTCCCTCATTTTATCGCCTATTGGAGCTACCCTTGAGTTCCCTCAAATGTAATAATTTTCTTCTAACCCTATTTTGTCACTCATCCATCTTAACATCCTCATCTCAACTACACTCATTCTACGAATATGTTGTTTCTTCACCGCCAAACATTCCGTCCCATAAAGAAAGATGGTAATGACCTAAAAAAAATAGGGAAAAAATCTCAAAAGTAAAACGAATCAACATGTTGTTAGAATAATATTGGATATGCAATGTGCAGTAATTCAGAGGACAAGATTCTTCTTTGGAGATTATGTTTCCCTGAATAATGAGCTTACCATAGAATAGGGACCAAAAAGTGGGTCCATCTATCTCCTGGAAAATGGGAGCACGGTTTGGATACCTAATTTAAAGCAGCAGACTAAAGAACCCATTAAACTACCTGTAAGATTGGTGCACATTTCTTTTGGGTAGGGTTACGTTTGTGCGCATGATAGAGGTAAAATAAAGAATAGCTTGGCGTGCATGCGTGTGTGTGTAATTTGTTGGGTTGCCTTCAATGAAGTTCGTGTATAGACTTTCAATAAAGAATGCTGGAGATCTCATAAAAAGTAGATATTTTATAATGATAACTGATATTCTTTCCAGTAGTTAATGATGTTAAGAAAAGATGGCAGTAAGATTCTCTTCAATTGGAGAGCAAACTCACTATTGAATACCCAAGTTTATGATCAGGTGATAAAGAACTTTGGATCGCATACCATGTTTAAATATATTAGTTTCAGCAATTAATAAGTTCGGCTGGAACATTGTAAATTCATCCAGAAAAGCTAAACCAGTATCCAAAGCAAACATTACTGCATCTTTAACTTTGGATTGCATACCATGTTTAAATATATTAGTTTCAGCAATTAATAAGTTCGGCTGGAACATTGTTAATTCATCCACAAAAGCTAAACCAGTATCCAAAGCAAACATTACTGCATCTTTTTTTATAAGATCAAACTAGTTTTAAAAATTCACTTGAAGTAAGATAGTTATAAGAAAGAAAAAACACAACATAGAAAATAAATACATACACATTCTTTGGCAGTTAGACACATCAAGGGATAGCTCCTAGATGCACGAGATCAAGCACACAATCTCTTGAAATAATGTCTTACAAACTCAAGGTTCTTCCCACTTTATTAGCCTCAGTTATCCAGCACATAATTGTTGGAGGCAGGGGCAGGTTCAGGAGCGGAACTAGTTCAAAGAACACCAACCGCCATAAGGTGGAAGCTCCATAGGATCAGGATTGACGTACATACATTCGACAAGTTAAGGAGCTAGATCCTAGGATACCTGGGAGCGAGATCCCATGCACTGGGATTGAGGTTTTGCCTTGGAGGGAACAAAGCTCAACTACGCATAAATGAGATCAATTAATAGTATATGATAAAATTAGGATCAAGACATGCCTGCTCAATCAATTATCATACACCTTAGCTTACTAACAATCCAATCGTTATAATACTGAAATTCACTGCAATAATATAGTTTAATAATATCATAAATTGGCTTACTATGAAATTAAACTATAGTTTTTCAATATCATAATTATAGTATACCACGATATGATATGTACCTTTTTTTAACATAACTCTAAATATATAAATCTATCATACTAAGGAGAGGAGCACTAATTCAATTAATTGTATAACTCATGTCCTAGGAGGGATCCTAAAAGCATGTAGATTGAGATCCCATTTTGAAGGGAGAGAGAGCTCCCATATCTCTAAACCCAGCTCCCTCTAAGATTCCTTAAGAGGAACCGCAAGATCAAGTTCCTAAGGTGGGACCATGGCCTTACCCCCAAAGTTCCAGCAACTATGATCCGGCATAAGCATTAGAAAGGAACCCTATATGGAATTCTTATAGACATTCCTAGTTTAGAACTTCTAGAAGCTCCGGAACACAAAGTTTTCCATAGACCCAAAAAAACCATTTCAGCCTTCTTAAGACTTTTCCATTTAAGACTCCAGTAGAGGTCCCAAAACAGAATTAAAATTTCTTTAGACGTGTTTGATAGTTATACTATCCAATTGAACCACAACTAAGACCCCTCAACAAAGCCCGTTTTCTTAGTTGAACTACGGTACTCCTACCAAGTGTGGGCCATGAGTAGATGCACCGAATTAAACCCATATGTGATCCCTTAACCACTTTCACTTCATATTAATAATAAATCACCCTACCAAAAAGAGTAGGCCTCACCATGCACAAGCAAACCAATCACCCCAATAGGTCACTAAGAATAGTGGTTAAGTCACATAGGGTGCACCAGAGAGTTAGGCGCGAGCCCTCATAAATTTTATGGGGATCTGCTCAAAGCTAAGAAATATTGAGAAATTTGCATAATCTTGTACTCTAATATAATAAAACTCAAGAAGACTTGCCTATTGGGAAGTCAAGTACCAGACTTCAATTGTCATATTAGGAAAGTTCAATACAACGAGGTACAGGGAAACTAAAGTTGATGCTCGAAGCAAGTCACTACCAAGTCAGGTAGAACTGGATCAAGACAGGATAGAATCCAGTAGAGTCATGGGCTCAAATGATTTCGGACATAGGGGATTGGTGACCCAGGTTGACTCATGCAAGTCTCAATTCACATCAGAAGGAAAAAGAAGAAAAGGAAAAACCAATATTGACAAATATGTCATAAGGCATAATTGCAATGACAAGGCCTAACTTTTTTACTAAAGACCATGATTAATTCATGGAAGCCCCAATATTATGGCAAACATCAAAAGAAAATTCCAGCCTCCTCAATGGCACTTGTGAGTTTTGCAAGGCATGTGCTCTGA
This sequence comes from Amborella trichopoda, assembly GCF_054954075.1. NCBI lineage: Eukaryota > Viridiplantae > Streptophyta > Magnoliopsida > Amborellales > Amborellaceae > Amborella > Amborella trichopoda. The sequence goes on from NC_142340.1 coordinate 40,921,588, forward strand.
AATGGTACTTTTATTCACTAATCTAACAAAAAAACCAACTTTTCAATTCGCAATTGTCATTTCATGTTGGCTGACATTTTTCATGGATCCAGACAATTAAAGGATCTATTGAGGATCATGTCAATGTTAAGAGGTCCTTGTTCAACTTATCCATGACACCAAGTTACCAACAAAAGGAACAAGGTCTTTTGAATAAGAGAAACAATTTACAAAGGCCAACAAAACCAGATATGAGCAGGATCAAGAACCACAAATCCCAAATATCTTTAATAGAAAGAAGTCTTATATAGACAGTGCACTAGAGTCATAAACTGACCTTTTTTGGGTGCACGTCATCAAAGACATGGGCTTGGCCAGCATAAAAAATAGTCATCTGCCGACTAGCAGATGCAGGAACCTGTTGACTGGCAGACAAAAAGTAGAAGCACTTTAATGAACTCCTCGACAAGGACTATAACCAAGAAAAGAATTAAAAAATAAAAACATGACACAAGCAATTTATCCTCAAGAAAGTACACTAATCCATTTGAGTACAGAAAACCAAAGATCATTGCGTTCATCACTGTCCAATGATATGATGGACAGTTATGGAGAAAGAAACAGAGAGCGGAATCCACTATTGGGATCATGTAGTGTTATGGTGGTTTATCACTCTCCATCCATGACCTTCCATCATCTCATTGGGCAATGATAAGCCAAGATGGGTTTTGGTTTCCATAGTCAACCAATTTATAGCATACTCTCCCTTCTCCAAAACAAATGAAAAATTAAGGAAAAAAAAACAAGAGGTAATAAGTGCAAGACAATAAATGCTTAACCTAGAGGGGCCAGCTGATTCAGGATTAATGCCTTGAGTCCCGGCTTTTAATCGATTGCATCCTAGAAGAACATTGCCTGAGTTTCTATCACCTGGAGAGGCTGATATGATATTTGAGATTCCAGAACCTATTTTTCCTGTTCTAGAACCTTCATCAGCAGCTGGTGGTGAAATAAGAGAAGGACCAGCATTGGTATCCCTATAATTTGAGCAAATCTTATCTGGGTATCCTCTGTATTGGTTGAAGCGAGAAGGGAGGCAAGCAAATTGAGGTGTATGCAATTGTGCGTAACGGTCCCAGTTGTAGTTAACTAAATTGGATTGGTTACTCATTTGAGTTTGAACTAATGCTGGGCCGGTAGAGGTTGGCCTAGGCGGTTGCTTACTGTAAAGAAATTCATTGTCAATTTGGCTCACCCTTCTATCGTCCTGTGCCTCATTGCGAAAGATCTGTTTTTCAGAAAATGGAGCATCATACAACAAAGTGATATTTGTCATTGATTTGGTAGCTCAAAGATGAGAGTGGGGCATTTTATAAATATCTGGAGGAAATACAAAGAAACATTGGAATAATAAACTAGGAAAAATCCAAAATTTTGTCAACCAAAAAATATCAAAGGAACTCATGAAATGTTATCCTAAGTTTAGAGGTGGAGGATTGGTTCCTTGCTTGCAATAACATGGTAACTGAGAAAGATAAGGATTTTCAAAATACTGCATATAATTGAGTGTAGTTCCAAAGGAAAAAATTTTAGAAAACCATGCTTTAGGGAAAGGATTATTCGCTTTTCTTAATAAATAACTCTTTGCATTGATAGGTAAGCATCATCATCATCATCATAGCCTTTTCCCAATTATTTGGGGTCGGCTGCATTGATAGTTAACCATTTCCTCAAAAAAAAAAGAACTCTTTGCAATGATAATGTACTCTTGTACAGTTTCTCCTGAAGTACCTTCATCAGATGTGAGTTTTCAAGTGCATCTGTTCCAACTTGAAGCACCCTATCCCTCATTGACCCCATATGAGCAGAATCTGAGCCACTCCTTTTCCGCCCTGAACACTGGTTATCAATCTCGGGCCCGGTGAAGTCACTCCTAGAACCATGTAATTGAACTTCCTTGTAATTGCTAGCTGGATGCCTCTCTATTCCACAAAAAGGAAAAAAGATAAACCCAAGAATTGTGTGTGAGAGAGACAAGGTCACTGAATTTAGAACCATGCTTTGTAAAAAAATATTAACATTTCTAAAAAGTCGATAAAAGATGAATGCCATCTATGGTGATCAACGATCACGAAAAAGAAAACTACAAAGTGTCCACAATTTAACATGCTCAATTTATTTTTCAAGAGGATAAGCATTCCCAAAACAGAGAGCAACAAAATGCATAAGAGAATCCAAGTCAATCAAAGTGAGATAGGTTACATTTCAAATAATCATCTCAACAACAAAGAACATGTAATAAGAACTCATCCACAAAAAAGGAAAGAAAAAGGGCAAACTAATTTCTTAACGTAAAAAAGATTACCGAATGCATAAAATAAAAAAGGAAAAAAAATGAAAGCATAACCCTATGATCAAGGTGGCAAACAGCCAGGTAAACTCAGGAGACTGAAAAAGGCAAAGTGCAGCAACAATCAACATTTGAAAATTGAAAGGAAATATGCAATTACAGGACAAGAGGAAAAGTAAATTGAGAACATTTATGCAGCTAAAAGAACGTCACAGTAGATTAAACAGAGAAAGCTATCTCCATTTTCCTTTTTTTTTTTAATAAAGCTATCTCCATTTCTGCATGCTAATTACTGTTAAAAAGAATGAAGCTACAAGATTACTACAAAAGAAAAAAAAAAGGAGAAGGGGAGAGGGGGACATAGAAATCCAAGTGTAAATGTGAAGCCACTCATGCATTACCATAAACTCCAGAAAAGCACAACAACAGGCAAAAGCAGAAAGAAAGAAATACAGGAAATCCCAAAAGCAAAACTGAATCTCTGTACAACCATTTTACTCATAGAAACAAATATGCCCATCAGATATGGAAAAAAGGGACAAAAGAAACACCCAGATCCACTAAGAAGTAACCTCGACGTCCCCGGTTCTAGTCCTCAATCATTCACAGCGAGAGCGAGAGAGAGACCACCATCATGGTATTTGAAAAACAAAAACATAAAAAGAGTATGACTTAGAGATAGGAAGAGACCAACCAGCCATCTATGCAAAAGCAATGGGGGAAAGAGACAGAGAGAGAGAGGGAGAGAGAAGGAGACCCATCATTGAATTCACCAAGAGAGAGAAGAGAGAGCAACTAACATTTCATTTAAAAATGAAATTGAATTGACAGAGAGGGAGAGAGACCAACCACCCAGCCACTAAAAAAATTAGAGAGAGAAAGACAGAGAGCCAACCTTCAATTAGAGGAAAAATAGAGAGAGAAAGGCACCTGAAGCAAGATCTGAGCTAGAAGGGTTGCAGAGCTCTCCACTAAATCCACCATTCTTAGCTAAAACAGCTGAGTCACTGCTACAACTCATCCCTAGAAAGTCATGGAACACTGGCTGGCCTTCACTCGCCATCATCACACTCGCCATTCTCACTCTAAAAACCCACACCAATGCATCAACAGTTTCATTCCCTCTCTATTATCTACAGGCCCAAAACAAAGCAGAAACTGAAGAGAGAGAAAGAGGGAGATAAAGGTCAAGAAATGCAGCAGGCTTTACTCAGAACTGTGAAGCAGAAGACCCTAAAAAACAAAAACACAATAACCCAAAAGCAAAAGGCAAAAGGAAAATGGAAAACAGGGCCCTTCTAGAGACAGAGAGGGGTAAATCACAGTCCATGTTCCATTTTCCGTTCTTTTAAGAGTGTCCTTCTTTTAAGAGAGAGGAAGGGAGAGATTCTTTTCTGCTTTACTCATCAGCTGTTCCAGTAGAGAGAGAAAGGAGAGAGAGAGAGAGAGAGAAGAGAGAGAATGGTTTGGAGTTTGGAGTAGAGAGAGAGAGAGGGGGGGGGAAGGAGACAGTGGTTTGGAGTTTGGAAAAAGTATTCGTTGGTTTTTATATGGGATTGGCACGTGTGAGTATCATGGTACCTACGTTTTCTGGCTTGGTACGCGTGGAGATCTATAGTTTAGAACACGTGGTGATACCCTATTGGAGAAGAGAGGAACCAGTCATTCCCCACTAAAGAGGCGTGAATTATTCTTGACTCCTAGGGGACCTCCTTTTGACCGCTGTGTTAGAGACACAGGCGGCGGGGTGCAAAACAAGGTGGACATGTAAATAAGGCGCTATAGTGAAGTCTCGCGGGAGCCTCATGTACATCTACTTTTTCTCTAGTAAAAAACTTAGTGAGAAATTTTTTAAAGCCTTTTTACTCATTGGAAAGGGGATGCGGTCACGGTGGTCGTACCCCCATACCTGATCATTACGGTTTAGATTTCATTCACACTGGCACCACTACATTAATATCTTCAAAAAAAGCTGACTCTTAAATTGTTTGAAAAAAAAACGAAAGAGTTTATATAATGATGCTTGTAAAACTACGGATGCCCTTAAAAAATCTATCGAAAAATATAGTTTTAATGTTGAAAAACCCATTAATTGATCATTGAGATTTATGACTATGAAAAATAAAAATATGTCAAGTCTCAGTACATTTTACAACATATTATCTGTACTGTCTATTTTCAAGATTTTCATATGTGCATAGATCTACTTGATTTTAACCATTTTTTAAATTTAAAATTTTATTATTAGATATAAAAATAGATTTTGAGATATTCCTAATAACATTTTATATCAAAATTATATACCATGATAAAATTTGAAGGTGCACCTTATCTCTACACCTACGGATGCATCCGTATGCAAACTGCACCCTTAAAAAAATAGATAGGCCTATCTTCCTCAAATAATTATCTAAAACAACCATGGTTTGTTATTCTGGTCTATCAAGGATCATACCTTAAGTAAAGCTATAAATCTTATTTATTTTTTCACTACTTACAACCATATCCTTCTGGGCCTACCTACTTTTTACCCTTTTTTAACCTTCCACTTGAACCAATTTACATCTCCTAACCAGTGTTGTACTGAGTCTACACCGCACATAACCAATCCACCTAAGTCTATTTTCTCTCATCCTATCACCTATTGGAACTACACATAAGTTCTCCCTAATGTATTCATTTTGAATTTTATTACTTCTTATCTTGTCACTCATCATTTTGAATGCATATTAGAAATCACTCTATATGAGTATTGCTTTAAAAGAAAATTGGATTTTGTGACATCCTTGTACTTGCAGTAAAAAATCAAACATTCTCTATCCTTTCTTAGGAAAATATATACAATGAGACCATTTACTTTTGATATAAGAATGTCACAATTATTATTGAACATTGGATGTGAAACCGGATGGTTGGGAATGTATAATTGGGCACAAAGTCCAAAGTAAAATTTCTCAAATGTTAGGGCACACTTCAATCTATTAAATTCACATCCAATGGTTAAAAATGGTTGTCACATCCTCTTGCCAAAAATAAATGATCTCCTAGTGTACAATCCCTTGGTGTTTTTATGAGGGAAGAATTTTTCTTTTGTTTTTTTTTTTAGGTTTCACTGGTAAGAGGAATTACATCTTCCAAATTTAAAGTCATAAGAATTATGAAAGATTTTCGTTCAATTGGTTTATGCAATGTGTTGTATAAAATAATTAATAAAACCATTTCTAATCGCCTATGGGTAGTGCTAAGTGATATGATTGACCCTAGACATGCTGCCTTTCTGAAAGATAAACTTATTACAGATAACATCCTCATGGCAAATGAACTCATATCTATCTGCAATAAGTATTCTAATAGGACAAAAATGTGCTTGCAATTAGATTCAAGCAGTACTTAGGATAAAGTGTCTTGGCCCTTATTATTGCTCGTATGAATGCTTTGGGATTTCCATATGCTTTTATATCTTGGGTTCGTTTATGCATATCTACTTCTTTCTTCTCTGTGTTGCGTAATGGTTCTCCTAATGGTTATTTTAAAGGAAAAAGATATTTGAGACAAGGGGATCCCTTATCTCCTTATCTTTTTCTACTGGTGATAGATTTCTTGAGTAGACAATTGGATTATGCTATCAAGCAAGGTATAATTACTATGGCTTTTCCTTAGAGTTGTGATTATGAAATATCACATCTTTTTTATGCGGATGATGCTGTGATTTTTTGTATTGCTTCAATTAATAATGTTGTTACTTTGAAGTCAGTCCTCTCTATTTTTTAAGAAACCACAAGACAAGAACTTAGTATTGCAAAAAGTGAAGCTTTCTTTTTTGGTGTCTCGCAAGACAATAAATCTTTGATTCTTAAGGAACTTGGCTTTGGCGCAGGGTCCCTTCCAGTCCATTACCTAGGGCTACCTTTGTTTCATGATCATTTGAAGCATAGTCAGTGTCATACTTTGGTTGGAAAAGTTATTGAAAAGACAAGTTGGCAGGCGTTGACTTTGTCTTATGCAATGCGTCTCCAACTGTTGAAATCAATTCTATGTGCTTCTTCTATATTCTGGATTCTATCATTTATTTTACTAAAAAGAATCTGTAATATGATTGAACGGTTGCAGAGAAACTTCCTATGGCCAGGTATGGCTGGAAAGAAGGGGGTTCATCTAGTTAAATGAAACACAATCTATCTACCTCAAGCAGAATGGGGTTTAGGGATATGTAATATAGTCGATTTCAATATTGTAGGGATGATGAAATTGGCATGGAGAATATTGGCAGAGCCTTCATCTTTATTTGCTCAATTGTTTAGGCATCGTTACTTCAAGAATTCTTCCATATGGGAGACTAAATACAAAAGATACTCATCTTACATTGGGAAGCGTATCCGACTCAAGTTATCTCATTTGAAGGATAATGTCTGATGGGTTATTGGTGATGGTCGGCTTGTGGACTTCTGGGCAGAGCCGTGGTAATCACAAAAGTCAATATAGGACTCGTATGGTACGAGTGTTCATCAGGACCTTGAGGTTGTTATGCCAAAGGTCTCTAATCATATTGGAGATGTTCTTCAATCTTGGGTCTTACCCCTGCCTACGTCAGGCTTTTTGACACAGATATGGAAGGAGGTTCAGAATATTATCCTTATACTATAGCCATATAGGGATTTTTTTGTATGGATTAATTCTGCGAGTGGTTTGTTCTCAATTAAAGAAGTTTGGGAGCATATTCCTAATAAGGGAACTTCTCAACCGATATTCAAAACCTTGTGGTCAGCAAAATATCACCCCTGAGTGAAATGGTTTTCTTGGTTAGCCCTCCATCATTAGTTACCTATTACTTCTTTCTTGCAGCAACGTGTGATTGCTATGGCTCCTCATGTATGTCCCTTTTGCAAAAATAGTGATAACAGTTCATGTCATCTATTATTTCTTTGTGACTTGTCACAGGCTATATGGAGGTCGGTTACCTACCAATGCGGTAAACGCTTCATCTCTGACAGTTCTATTCGTATGATATTGAGAAAATGGTTATCATTCAGATTCAAATCAAATGGTTTATTCAATATCTGAACGCCTTTATTCTTCACAATTATATGATTCTTATGGTGGAACGCAACCGGAGAGTTTTCCAGGATAAGTTGACCAGAAGGGAACAATTAGTCAAACAGATCATTTATCATGTTCGAGAGTTAGCTATTGCTAAATCCTGGACGTTCCATTTGTCATAAAATGCGATCATTGATAACTTACAGTTCAAATGGTATCAGCAAAGGGATAAAAATACTATTCCAATGGCATGGTCATTTCCTAACCCTAATCACTTCAATATAAACATTGATGGGGCTTCCTTGCATAGCCCAGGGCAAGCAAGGGGAGGTGGTGTTATTAAGAATTCTGATGGTACTTTTATTGCAGCATTTGCCAAACCTTTTAGATTCGCCTTTAATAATTATATGGAATTTTGCGCTTTAGAAGAAGGATTAATCATAGCTAATCAGCTACCCATTTAAGATTGAAAGTGACTCAGCATTGCTCGTTAATATTATTCATGAACGCTGGCGACGTCCATGGAAGTTACATATAGTGGCAATAAAATGTCGACAACGTCTCTCTAAGTGTGGGTGGTCCATTTCCTATATCTTTTGTGAAGCCAATATGGTGGCTGATATTCTTGCAAATATGACTACATCTTATCAAAGAGCTACTGTATGGCGTTCTCGTTCGCCGGATTTTATTTGCCTTACTTTAACTCATGATTTGGCACAAATGCCATGTTCTAGGGTTTTACGGTAATGAACTGTAAACTTTTTATTTCTTACTTATTAATAAAAAACGGGTAAGGGGCCTTCTCCCCCACTGACTTACCCCAAAAAAAAAAAGTCATAAGAATACTCAAATAAGGTCTTACCGAAAGGAGTAAATCTTGGATTTGTCCCTACATGAGCATAAAGTCTTTGGCATTAGAGAGAGAGAAAAGAGGTCCCCATAAATGGGAAAGCTTTTTATGTTCCCCCTACACCATAGAAGTTCTATGTTCCCCCTTATCCAATCGTCCATTTTTTAATGGAGGACTAAGATTGCCCCAATCACAATGTCATGTCTTTACACTGTTTTATTTTTAATTTTTTTTCTATAAACTTTTTTGACACCAAATTTTGGACGTCCATTCTTCTATTAAACTCGATTTAACAAAAAATATAAAAAAAAATATTTTCAATAATTTAAATGACCAAAATATCCCTAAAAATTGTAAGGGGTATTTTGGTCATTATTTTTTATCGAAAAATTATTGTTAATATTTTTTATAGGTGCGCCCCAATGAGAAGATGACACGTACCAAATTTCATATTCAGAAAAATTGTATTAAAAAATTTAAAATAAAATACTTTTAAGACTTCAGATCTAAGATCAAACAATGAGTGGCTCTCTTGATAAAAAATGGACGGTTGGATGATAGGGGGAACATAGAAAGCTTTCCCCTCATAAATAAAAATAGATGTATAAATTAGATTTTTGTGACGTAGGGAAGAGGTAGTTCTTTAAAAAGTATATATAAGACACTATTTACATCACAATTATTTTTTTCTGTCAAATTTGAAAATCTTTATCTGTCAAATTTCAAATTGGGTGGTTTGTAAGAGTGCTATTGACTAGACTCAAAGTTCAAAACGAAATTTCTTGAACTTCGTAAAATATTTCACACCATCCAATTTGACATCTAATAGTTAAGAATAATTATAATCTCCTTATAACAAAGACAAATAGCCTTCTAATGTACAATCCCTTCTCTTATTGTGATGACAAGGGTACTTTGAACTATTTAAAAAAAAAAAAGTTGGGTCATTTTCTTCCTTTTCTAGAACTATTAGGCATGAGCCAAATGTCCAAAGTGACAATCTTTGGAATTTTGTATTCAAGAGTCTTGGTTTTAAGGTTTGGATCCAAAAGAGTTGAGGCTATAAATTTGCAGGATTCAACTTTGACGCCCAGCATCTAATGAGTTATGACTCAAATCCAACATTTCCTTTCATTTGCCAAGCCAAAGGTTATTGAAATTTGTAATCATGACATTACCATCTACAATTATGTTTTCGTGCACAATATGTAAACTTTTGTTTTGGCCTTTAGCCTTTCAAAGAAATGACTCAATTTTCATGTTCAAAGGGATAACATAAAAAACATAACACGCTTAACATAAAATAAGAAGAAAATAAGAAGAAGATGGACTAAACTTGTTTCTTCTTTTGTAATTTATTTTAACTTTTACCTCTTACAATCCCCACACCTTGGTGGACATTCTAACTGGTGATAACGAACCACCATCCAATTGAGTAATTTTTAGCTCTTTTTTTCTTCAAAAAGAAAAAAAAAATGAAATATTTATAGGAAAAAGCCTACACGTGGGCAGCCCGCATGGTAACTCCCCATCACCACTGTCCAACTTGTTGGTTGGAAATTCGGTTGGATGAAGAAAAAAAAGAGAGGCAAAAGATAGTACAAATGAACGAATTGAAGCTTGAATCCTTTTTGTTTAGCGTTATCTCAAGACTCCATTTGTCATCTTTTAATAATGTAATAGATGTGTATAAGAAGGGCAACTCATCTTTATGATACAAGAAAACAGATAGGTCTCTTTTGAAGCGTATAAGTAGACATCAATGTCTTATGTTGCTATAGAGAGATAGAGAGATAGAGAGAAACAAGCAGAGAGAAATGAGTTCACTGTTATGCTCTGAAATTTCATATAGAAAGGTGTGTTTAAGAGAGTTGCAAAAGTATATTTTCATATGGGAAGAAGGACTCTTATTATAAAGCTTCTAGAGGCTACCCATTTACTGTAGGAGTTGTTACATTCTCCACCAATAGTCACAAGTTACATGCACGTCCTTAACTTGATGACTATTGTTATCATTGAATGTCTACACAAGACATATGCTCACAAAAAGACATCACGCCCTTAACTTGATGACTATTGTTATCGTTGAATGTCCTACACAAGACATATGCTCACAAAAAGATATCGAGCCTCAAGCTTGACCCACAAACATGCTCAGGCGAGGGGCGCCTCAAGTGCAAACTGCAAAGTGCGTCATCAAGTACCCACCAACAGTTACAAGTTATATGCATGCCATATAACGCCCTTAACTTGATGACTATTGTTACCGTTGAATGTCCTACACGAGACATATGCTCACAAAAAGACATCGAGCCTCAAGCCTGGCCCATAAACGTGTTCAGGAGAGGGGCACCTCAAGTACAAACTGCAAAGTGCACCATCAAGTACCCACGCACACGCGCATCCGCATATACACCATCTCTCTCACTTTTATACTAAGAGAATACCTACACTTAAATCTACTCAATCTATACTCTTTTGTTCAATATGGGATTAAAAACCTACAACTTTTTCTCTCTACAAAATACAACTTAACGAAAACCGCACAGAACCACATTGTTATTTTGAAATATACACAAATATTTTTCAAAACAAAAAATACCATCAGTTGGAGGATGGCGTTGAACGGTGGTGATGGGGACTTACCGTGTGGACTGCCCACACGCTAACCGAGTCCATCTTTAAATTAGATGATCTTATAATATGGTTTTCTTCTTAAATAATTCATATTTTATTACAATGTAATACTACTTGTTGGTCTATACCACTGCACAACATTATTCAGGGGAAGTTCCATTGAGATGCAGTGATAGGTGAAAGGGGAATGATTACATAGACAGATCTCATGTAGAAATTTTTTTTTTTTCTTAATTGCAATTTGGAAAAGACTCATGTTATTACAATAGAGCATATGGACCGTCCAATTTTATGATCCTCCAATCTAATGACGTATTGGGTGAGTGTGTTTTTCAATGATGAGGAGGCCCACACTATTTCATATAATTATTTATAGAAATAGATGGTTTAAATGTGACCTTTAATAGATCATAATAGCGAATCGAGATTCGTGTAACCGCGTCCAATTAATTGAAAAAAAACTATGATGATGAAATGGTCTACATGTGCCAAGTCTATAAGAGGCGTTAAAAGCATGACTATATATTCATTTCCCATCCAAAAGTGTAATTTTAAGTAGTGAAAGGTTAATAAAAGAAGGGAACATATTTTCTAAAGTTTGAGGCTTCATCTGCACTTCAAATATCATCGAAAAATGCAAATTTGGCAAAATCTGTATATCTTTCTCTTTTAACATATTGGAAAATATGTATATGAAATATTTCTGCCTCGACAATCATGAACCTGAATAAAAAATGAATTTAAATCCTTAAAATAGTTCATCTTACAAGACCTTTCTCAAATCCATTTAAGATCTTGACAAATCAGTCAATTATGCAACACAATGGAGCTTCAAAATCCACGGTCAATGACGGAATTGGATTTGCCAGTCATCACAAGTTTTCTCGACATCAAATCTAGCTTTTTTGGTAGAGTTTTGATGCACAACTTTACCAAAATTCGTAAAGCCGTGACCTCATCAAAGCCTCACCAATAAGAAAAAGAACCCACGGAGAAAACAGGATTTCAAATATTAATTAATTAATTGATTTAATTAATTAATTACTAAATTTATTAGTTAATTAATTAAGAAATCCGTAATGAAACATTTGAGGGTATTTTCTAAGAAGAGGAAACTATTTGTAAGGAAATCATATTTTTTGAGTCTTCTTTTGAACAAGTGAACATTTTTAACTTTGTTTTCGTGCTTGAATTGCAATGCTTCTTTATTGTTATGCAACCTTGAGGTCCCGTTTGTTTGGCCACTAAATGCGTTTGGCTCAGTATGAGTGTGTTTGTCCTTATTCACTTTTAGCTTGCTTGTTTGGAAAAAACCAGGTTCTTAAGAAACACCGATTGGGATTTGCATTGCTCAAACCACATTGAGGATTGATGGGACCAACCCGGTTTCCATTATATCGGGAACAAATTTGGCCCCACCTTCTGTATTTTATTATTTTAAATTTTTATTTTATTTTTTATGTTTTATTTTTTATTGGCCAATTCACTCAGTCAGATCCCCAATCCAGATCAATTTTTAGGGAAGCCTCTCCATCCAACCTTTCCGTTCCTTCAAACGCCAAAACAAAAAACCATATATAAACCCATTTAACCCCGCTTGGTGAACCTTAAGTTCTTTTCCTTTCCTTTTTTAAAATGTTAACTGAATTTCATTAATTTTACAAAATTACATTACATACTTCAGGATCCAATCGTGGCAAAACAGGAGAGACACCATTAGAACAAGGTCTGGGCCTCCCAACCAGAGAGAGCTAGATAAATTGTAAATCCTTGAAATGGGGACCTTGAGCTTTTGACTTTGGTTAGTTCAATAGAGTTAAATATTTGCCAAAGCCTCCACTCTCTATATCGTGCCCTAGCCCCTAAGAGACCTCTCACAATTCACAAGTAGGGCTCGCAATGGGTCGGGTGGCCGGCCTTGCTCGGTCGGCCTGGCTCGAAAAAACTAAGCCTGGGCTACAAAATCTAGCCTGAGGGCCAGCCTAGGCAAGCCAAGACATGCCCGTTTGGATTCGGCCCGGCTCAGCCTGGCCCTTATTTTTTTCATATTTATTGTTTATTTTCTTTTAAATTACCTGGCCAGCCCGGCTTTGATAAAATCAGGGTTGGGCTTAAGCCGGCACTCAAGGGAATAGGGCCAAGCAACGATTAGGCTGGCCCGGGCGAAACGCAGCCTATTGTCAGCCCTATTCACAAGATTTCTCTCTCTCTAGCCCCTAAGAGACCTATCACAATATTTCTCTCTCTAATCTCTGCAATGCAAAAAAAGTAAAAAGTAAAATAATAGTTTGCGGAATCTTATGAAAATCCCAATGTGGATGTCACCTCCCAATTAAGACATAAACAAATAAGGGATGTCAGGATAGCATCATTATAGTGGACGTGGTCCACAAAACTATAAAAAGAACAAAAAGCCCTTGTCATTAAAAATATTAACCTTAACTCTCTTTAATCTATGGGGATTCCCCATATGTTCACACTTTGTGTATTTTAAAATGAGACATTCTACACTTAAGAATGGCACACTCATGTAAGGGTCACAACAGGACAGGTCGGGTCTAGATCAAGTAGGACCCGAACTCACACCCAATGGGATCCAACCCAAAATTAAAATATTTCCGTTTTTTAATTATATTTAAATATATTTTATATATTCATACCAAAAAAATATTACCGAATCCAAACCCGAACCTAGATAATGCTTCGACCAAGATTTGGATGCAGACTTGACCGTCAAGACTGGACCTAGACCCAGACCCAAACAAGTCTACCGCTCAAGTCCCGAGTCGGGTCCGGGTCCATTGTCACACCTAACTCTTAGCCGCTAGATGCCGATTTGAATGGCTTGAGGTGTCACAAAATTTAAGAAAACTTTTTACTTTGAATCCAATTAATGATATTTACAACTACCTAATTTAAAATTTAAAAAAGATAAGTGATTGCAACCTCTTTATATTAAAAATAAATGGCCTATGTACTTTTCCTTAACTACGGCCTTGATAGGCAGTTTCAATTTAATGACTAAATTTCACATCAAATGGTTGGAAGGAAATGTGACCATGTTTCAAAAGTAAATGGTCAACTGTGCTCTTTACACTAGAAAACACCTTACTCTCATACTAAGTTCAATCCATTTTGGTAAATTTTACCGGTGTTTCTTTACCAAAAAACGATAGTTATGCAAGGTAACTTTGCTGAATTTGTTTTCAATGCCAAACATTTTGGAGAGGGAGAGAGAAAAATGAGATACCCAAACCACCCGTTCCCATTCTGATATGACCAATATGGACACCCAAACCAGTCATTCTGATATAACACAAAGACCACCTATTGTGATATTCATCCGGTACCAAATTTCACAATTTGATTTCCAATTTTTAAGTAGCTTTCTTATATGTATCCAGGACTTCCATGTGTCTCAGAGAGAGAGAGTGGTGGGGGGGGGGGGGGGGGGGACTGAAACCAAAGAATGTGCACGACAGATATGGGGGCAGACACCAAAACCAAATAATTTGTGTGAGACAACACCCTAAAACCAAAGAATGTATGAGAGAGAGAGTAACCAAATAATATGGATGAGAGAGGACACACTAGAAGCAAAGAATGTATGAGAGAGAGAGAGCAACTCAAACTGAGAAGTAGCACGTGAAACATCATGCACAAATCGATTCAAGAAACCATTCAGACCAACCTACAGACCCACATGCATCTCAAGACAAGAGCGCTTTTACTCACTTATTGCTCAACTTTCTTGTCCCAAGACATATCAAACACAACATTTTAACATTTCTCTCACTAAATAAAAATACCTATTGACAAGCCGAACATATTTTCTCACCTCTTTTGGAAGTTAAAGGATTTGATTGAGAAGGCGAAAACCACAGCGAAGACCACTGCAAATCCAACAACAACAATCCCTGCCACATCAAGAAGCCGATGCTCAAATCCAAAGTACTCTTCGAGGAAATGCGATAATGGCATTGTGCGCTTTCCATCTGCTAGCATTATGCGTTCCTCAAGGTCACCATATTGGGATGTCAAAAGCCCATAAAGACTCCATGCAATGGGGTTTGCCCAATAGTACCATCTCCACCACCCAGGTATCCTCTAGAGAGAGGAAAATTTCATTTCAGTTTATTGAACGAAAAAAGATTATTACTCACAGAAAGACAAGGAGTCAATACCTCATTTGACAGCAACCATCAAAGAAGATAAGGGCATTCCGTAGCATGCAAACACTTGGAAATTCTTTTGAATGAAAATGATCAGGTAGCCACGCGGATTCAAATTACTTAATTGGACTTATGGGAACAAAGAGGATCCAAAGGACGCCAAAGCTCCCGAATCATATTTATCTCACGATAAGAATGAAGTAAGAAAAATTAGAACTCGAGACTCCAAGATCATCTTCCTAACTAGGTGTTGGTCGCGGTTGCAGGTCCAAATGTATATTTTGGACCTGTGGAATCACTATATATGCAACCCTTTCTAGTATTTGACAATTGACATAATGATTAGCAGTCAAGCAAAATGGTAAAAGGTCAATAAATAAGCAGCAAAAAAAGAGAACCTTGACAAAACAAACTGACCTAATACTTTTAATGAAAGTTCTATCAAACATTTACATGGCTACAACCTTTGCAGTGTCATTTCAAGTTTGAACACCCTTAACACTCGTCAGCCACTGACACGAGTGACAATGGCCATAAACATTTTTAATTGACACTTAAAACACCTTTTCAATTTCAACATTAACTTCAATTATTCATAAACAAGAACTAAAGAGCCCAAGAGGAATGGTCAAGCCACACTTCAAATGGATTTTCCAATACCCATGCAATTTCAAAGTCAGCAACTACAATCCTCTCCCTAGCTCCCGCTCAAGGGATTTCTGTTACCATACCTCATATTTCAGGATGAATAAGAAAATCAACATTGGTTTTGTAGCAGCAGAGGCAATTGCTACAATATTTAAGAACGAGAGAACTCATTGCTTCCAAAAACTAGAAAAAATTTGCGGAAGTTCCAATCCAAATTGTAGGCATTTATAAGGCTCTCAAAACAGTAAATGGAAAAGAAAAGGCAATGGATTTCAAGAAGTTACCTTATGAGGGATCATGAACCCACTGAAGAGGTTCCACAGCATATAGAAAGGTGCCGCAATGATAGAGGCCACATTATGGTTGGGCGTGACTGCTATTGTCATCATGCCAAAGAAGGTGAAGTAGAGGAGGGTGAAATACATGAAGCATATGTACCAAATAAATTTCACAGCCACCCATTCAAATGATGCCAAAGAATAGAAAATTGTTCCATAGATCAGGGTCTGTACAAGCACATAGGGGAACTCAATTGCCACCTGCAAAAAAGAGAACCACATTTCAAGGTGTCAACAGAGTTAAAAATATGTTGAAATTCAGCGGAAAAGGGAAATATGACCACAGTGAGTTAAACTGTGTTTCCCAACAAGAAATAAGTCAAAACTCCATACAATATTTCTTTTCCAATAAATGGAAACTCCATACAATATTTTAGAATTTATTCTTTCAGGACAGGTGTTGCATTTGTCTGTTCTCAAATTAGGCTGATATAAAACAAAACTCAGAGGTTTTTCCTGAATTCCAGCCTAAGGAATATAAATACATAATTCACAATAACCGATTGCTAGCAGAGAGGCCTAAACATTTACGTAGCCAACATCTTCCAATTTCATAAGAATGACCATCATGACACAATTTTTAATGAGTTTTCTCATCAACATTTCCAAATAATATGAAGTCCTTTTGTAGTAATATGGAAGGAATGAAAGGATTGAGATGTCAAGCCTTCATTTCAAATACAAAAGAAAATGCCCAGCCATGAAATATCACCTTTTCCAAATGCAGATCAAATGAAACATTTGCCTCTCGAATTTTCACAATATTGAATTCCAGCATGTTTTCTTAGACTTCTAAATCAAATAAAAGTGCCACTAGTTTGTAGCTGAAGCAGAAGAATGGACATGCTGAGTCAAGAAGCCTGGGGCCATTGATCAAAAGGGAAAGAACAGCCATCATTTGCATATTCTGGGGCATTTCAATCACTTTTAGAAATGATCAGAGTATCCATTATCCAGGGGTCTTTGGTCTTTAATTCAATTTCATTTCACCCTACAAATCACAGGAAGAAGTGCAAGAGAAGACCTGTGCAAAGGCGAAAGCCAGAGCAGAGTACATTCCAGCTGCTCTTTCCCGGTATGATACCAGCCTCTCCACTGAAACCACAGGCTGAACAGCAGTTGCATTGGTGATGCCAATAAACAGTACTGCAGCATACATGGATCCCATGGCATTAAAGATATCCTGCTGTGTTCCCCTGAAAATGTAAGTTGTCACCAGCCAAATAAAAAGATAGTTTATCTAGACTGCCGATTATAGAGGCCATTCGTGAAAAATGTTTAGCGAGTAAGCATTAATCTAAATGGTTTGGAAATATGGCCCAAGTAGGATACCTTTTAGAACCAAATCTCCAGCAGATTGTACCGAACATCAAAGAAATGATGACAGTATAGAAGAACCGTACTGCAGTGTATTGAGGGTTTCTCCAATAGGACCAGTGCTGCTTCCAGAGACAGGCCACAAATTGGACGGAGAAGGGCTGAGAATATTTGGTAGGGAAGCTTAGCTCTTTCGAGTCACAATTTGGCCTTCTCAGATTTTCAACCATCTCCCTGTTCTGCCTATACCAACAGAAATAGACAATTATTACATAACTTTCAAGACCCAGCCAAAAGATTTTTTTGTCTTTTTTTATTGGGAACTGGAGTTGAGCACACAACTAGTGCACGAGTAATACATCAAAAGCATTAAGTTACTTGTTTCTCTTTTAATCCAAATAAAACCACTAGGCTAATGGGTTTCTTCTTTTGTCTAAGAAATAAAAAAGGCATTAGATTACTAGGATTCACCGAAAAACCGAAACTGGCACCCAAATACTACTTACTGGTACAACGTTGACGATTTGTAGATTTCAGCAAAGTCAACACCAAGGCGACTTTCCTCAGAAGAGGAAGTGACATCTAGCATCCATGCTGCGGGGTTATAACCCTCTTTGATTTTTGGCACTCCTTCAACTGCCTACAAGTGCAAAGAAAGACCCCAAAAATATATCACCATAAATATGAGCTCCAAAAAAATCCCGCAAAGACGTACTGCCTTCTAGAGCTTCATAAGATAATTTTGTTCTATTTTCTGATACAACAAATAACTATTTCTTCAGTGTATATCAACTTATACTTTACATGCTAATATTGTTTTATTAATGGTATGACACGGGTATACTGAAATATACAAGTGAAGTGTTCATTGATGCTTGTTTTGCACTACAATAGGTAGATTGTTATGTCAACAACATTATCCCCCCCTCCTTACATAGATGAATCACTTGAACGCAAATGTATACATGTAGCAATATGCCAACTGCATTATTCTATTTTAAGCAAAGTCATTGCCCAAGTATTCAGGATACCAGATAAAGGCATAAGACACAGCAAGATTGTCAACCACTAAGATCAGCAATAACCATAGCTTACCTCAAAAAACTCAATCAGCTTCTGAGAATGTAGGCCGAGGGGACCAGCATAAATTAACTGCCCTCCACGCTTCATAAACAAAAGCTGCAAAACATGGGCCACAAGAGTTACTTCTATAACCTACTTAACATTCACTGGATACTTATTACCTTTGCTTTGTAATACAAAAATGTTTTGAGCAAGGTCATTTTTTGGTCCTTATTGAGTAAAGTAAATATATTTATAGAAAGATAATGACATTTTGTTAGTTGTTCGAAAGTATTAATGCTCCATATGGGTGATATCTCATCCCATGTGGGTGATTTCACATCATAGTTAATAAATGCTTTCATTTACACTTAATTAATCACCTAAAATACCGCAAGCAAAAAGTCACTGCATGGTAAAGTAAGGGCATCAAGTGTCAAAAACTATTGAATATGTTAAGGAACTACTCCATTAAGAGAGACTAGCCTAACATATGTGTGTGCATGTGCACTCAAGAGCGTGTATGTATTTCCCTGCATTGTGACCCTATTGCCACCCTATAATGAAACAACTAGTTATACAAACTTTTAGAAGTATCATGGGCAAAGATGCAAGGAGTACCTCATCAAATGATTCGAAGATGTCGATGCTTGGCTGATGAATGGTGCACACAATTGTCCTTCCAGTGTTCACAATATTTCTCACAGTTCTCATGACAATGGCTGCTGCTCTGGCATCCAATCCTGAAGTGGGTTCATCCATGAAAACAATGGATGGGTTCGCGACAAGCTCCACAGCAATGGTCAACCTTTTACGCTGCTCTGTTGACAAGCCATCTATTCCCGGTAGACCAACAAGAGCTCCACTTAGAGGGGTAAGTTCCACAAGCTCCATCACCTCATCCACAAAAGTCTGCAACTCCGCCACAAAATAAGCTTCTTTTAATAACAAGTATGCTACATAAACCCCACTGTAATCTCCCTCCAAGACATACATCAGGATAAGAAAACAAAGGGAAAGTAAAAAGAAAAAGAAAAGAAAAGAAAATCCAAGGGACTTTATATAAAGCATAATCTATTTGATCATCAATAACTAATGACAGGGACATGATGGAGAGTGGAACTTGTGGGTCCCACTGCCTCTCCACTAACAACCATCATTTTAGTGGGATGGTGATGATCAAATGGAGTAGAATTTCACAATTATTCAATGCAATGCCCCCTAAAACCAGGAGAGCAGTAGAAAGTGAAGCTGCTGAAGAATTTACCCTCTGAGTTTCCAAATCAACATGAGAAGGTAATCGAAGCCATGCAGAATAGATGAGAGATTCATGGACGGTCAGACAAGGAGAATGGATGTCATTCTGCTCACAATAGCCAGATATTCTTGCAAAGGTTTCCTGCCTTTTCGGGTAGCCGGATATACTTATGGTCCCTTCTATGTGCCCACCAGTTTTTCTCCCGGAAAGAACATCCATGAGGGTGGTTTTACCAGCACCACTCACGCCAACCAATGCAGTAAGAATACCTGGTCTGAATGCTCCAGTAACATCAACCAACAACTGCAACCGGTCCTCTAAGACACCTTGTTGTTTCAGTTCCTTGAGGGAAAGCCACTAGAATTAGTTGGGACACTATTACTTACCAAAACGGGAATGAGATCAAGTGACAATCATTTCAAACATACCACGGGAACATCAACATAGTAACTAATGTTGCTGAAGCACATAGACAACGGATGAAAAGGAAGGACCATTCCTCTTCTTTCAGTTCCTATTGTTCCTGCACCAAATTATGAGCATGTAAAAATAACTTGTATGAAGAAAAATAATAGAACCGATCGAATCCTGATGCAATTTATATCCCCTGAACATCTTAAGAGGTTTTCTCTTTATAGGTACCTTTTATAGTTCTTGAACGCAAGTAATCACTTAACTGAAGCTGACCTCCTTTCTTCCTGTCATTCCTCTGCTTAAGCTCTTCTTTTGATAGCACTGCCTGTTGCTTCCCGAGAGCTGTTTAAAATTTAAGATTATCTTACTCACAGTAGTCCATAACTCCATGAATTCATGTAGTTTTTAATAGTCCATTCAGAATATTGCTTACGATTAAGATATGTCAGGAAAAAAGTGAACAGCAGGTTGAATAGGATTGAATAACCGAGCAGGGCCCCAGCACCAATCCAATACCAGTATTCCTCGGGGAATAGTCCACGTGTTTTGATAAGTAATATACCTAATGACTCATTACTGTGGTGGGTGGCTTTCTGCAACACAATAAAAGCCACCAAAATGTTACATCCAAAGTGACCAAATACAATATAACAACAACAACAACAATAAGAATCATGCTTCTCGGTAAAAAGTTCTGAATACTTTTAAGATAATACAAACTTTTTGTTAGTCTGGTAGGATTTCCAAAGGGATTAAGATTATACTACATTTCTTTCATCTAACATTTGGAAAGAACTTAGCATTATACCATATTTCCAAAGCACTTACGATGGTTTGTTGGTAACGCTCTCATTAAAGCAACAGCATTACATTATATAGCTCAACGTGGTAGAAAATTACTACCCATATATCATATATCAAAGAGGAATCTAGCTGCTATACTTCCATCCCTAAGAGAGGACCTACATTTGCTCTAGTCATAGTAAGATGAATCTTGTTGCAGCACCCTAAATCTCCATAAAAATATAAATTCTGACACCATCTAAAAATTTAATCACATTGCCCCTGTCAACAAATTCCGGGTATGAAAGGAGGCCAAGGGTAAAGTGAAAACCTAACAAAAGACAGAAGCCCAGTGCCCTTGGCCTCACCATCCAACATGCCCTAACACCCGTATAAGTCTTATATACATTGATCCTGCTTTAGCTGATTTGTGTTCACCTTCAAGTTGGTTTATTTTTTGTTTCTGTCTGCATCTCGGATACAACTTGATGTGCACTTTGTATAAGTATTTGTAAAGTTCTATGTTCTGAATAATCTTTCTCGATCATTTATAAAAGCTGGCCACGTGACACGATACATGTAAAACTCAACAACTCACTTTCACTCTTACTAATCAATGACAAAATTTTAGTGCCGAGTCTCTAATTCCAAAAAGAAAGGGAAAAAAAATTCATGCTCTATTGCTTGTACCATAAATCCCATCCTATTTTCCTGCAGAACTGCACTACCATGGCATTTCTTTGGGTCCATGAGATCTTTGTATTTCCATCCTCAATCAGGACTTCAGAGGAACAAAAAAATGAAATTTGTTGAAGTGGAGAGAAAGACAAAAACCTGAAGACTTAAGGGTAACGAGCGAACCTTACACGAGCGGCTATTTTTAAAATACACCCCAGTCCACAAGTCACAAGGACACAAGCATACCGTGAAATGCCTCGGGGAACATCACACCCAAAAACAAAGTTGGATACCTTTTGGCTAGGTTTTTGCATTCTTAGACCTCGTAGATCCAATAAAAATGATCTAAGAGACTCCTTAGGGGTTCTAAACCTAAAAACTTTTCCCTCTACTATAAGAATAACTTATTCGAAAATTCCTTAACCTGTATGAACGTTTTCTGCCCACTGAAAGAGAGTAACCTAGATTGACTCCCGAGCTTTAGAGATGGCCCAACCCTTGCCAAGTTTCTTCTACCTCATTACTGGGCAGCCACCTGTAAACCCAGGTAGTCATTTTTCACTACAATAAATGTACTCTCTATAATTATGTTATTTTTTTGGTGTTACATTGCATGGGACCAACCACAGTTGAGATAGACTTGATGGCAAGAATTGTATCGGATTATTGTTGTAATAGCAGCAGAAATAAAAAGGACAGAAAATGTTGACAATCTCGCTCCAACACAGTTCCATAAATCTTCCTTAATTGGGTCCAGCAACAAGGACTTTAAAGTCACAAAGATCAAAAAATACACACTTCGAGAAAAGTGCCAGCACCAATTGACATAAACCTACACCAACTACCCAACACCACATATTAAAATTGACAATAAATAACAAAAATGTTCCCATAATCAAGAGTGCAATTCACTAGCTAAACGCTGCAATTATTCTCCAATATTTGTCATTTGGGATTAGATCAACGTCAAGTTTCTGCATAGACAAACCAGAAAAAGAGGATCCAAATTTACTATAGGATATTAGTCCCCCATGGCCAGTCCCAAGCCCAGAGAAATGAGAAGAGTCATGTTAGATTGGTACCAAGAGCAAAACATTTGCCACATCTATTTCATGAATTCACAATCAATGTTATATGCTCATGCTAGGGCATTCCCAGTAGAGCTTTTAAAAGGCAAGAGAAGGCCCAAAAGGAAATGGATGGAAATAGTAAGAAGGGATAAAGTGACCTATGATCTAACTGGGGGTATGAACTTGATAGATCGGAATGATGGAACAAGATTCATGTAGTTGATTCCAAATAGTTAGGATAAGGCTCAGATGATGACGATCTGTCCCCTCAATTTTTTCGTTTTACTGCAATTATTAGAAGAAATTCATAACAAATCTTCCGCAGTAGAAACTGAAATGCCAGAAATTAGTGCCTGACAGAATTATATACAAAACTCTTGCATATGTTGAAACAAAGCATCAAAATCTGATGTAACCAGCAAGTTAACCAAAGAATCAACATTAGCTTCATTATCAGAAAAAAAAGATTAGCTTCATGCTGATCACATAGGAATCTTCTATTCTCAAAATCTGATGAACATGAAAAAACTTCAAAAGAAACAGTGCCCAAGTTGATTTCTAAAGTCAAACAGGCTTTGTGGATGAAAGATCTTCGGTAATCCTCCCAACGGATTAAAGGATGAGTCAGTATAAGGGGACCAACTCAATTGAAGTATTGTGTAACTACTCACTAATGAATAACAAATTTTTGTTTCTAACCAAGAACAGTTAGTAATAAAATAAGAGAGAGTAGCTATTATTCACACTGATCACTTAAGCGATGTAATTGACAATAAATCTCTTCCAGATGGATTAAGCAGCAACGTTTTCGAAAAAACTCGAGCTGAGGGATAAAATTACCTTATGCCATGAGTTTCCAAGAAACTCATTTGCAGAAGCTGCATTCTGAGCATACATCAAAGGTGAAAACCAGTACCCCCACATCCACCAGCTTCTGATGTTATCTGTATGAATCAAAATGATAAATGTAACCCAGTGGTGCAGTCCAAAAAAAGAGGGACAATAAAAGAATTCGTAGCAGATAACTAACCTCTAGAAATTATATATCCTCCAAGAACCATGACAACTAACATAGCAAATGACCCAAATGTGTTGGCAACTATCATATTTCGACCCAAGGATGCCATCAGTCGGAAAAGACTTATAGACATCTGGTGCAAAAAGAAATATAACAGAAACTGTCGAAAGAATCTGAAGAAAAAAACTAAACGTAATTAGTTCATTACATCAAATAAAAATAGAAAATAAAATGAATCGAAACAACTTAAGTCTGCAGTATAAATAAAAGCCCTGACCTTGATATTTCAGGGTCAAAGCCAATCACGTAGTATGTGACTGCCACCCACATACCAGACTCCATGAGGGAGGTTGGAATGCTCAGGAGCCAGGAGGGAAGCGTGTAAACCCAACAAGGGTAGAAGTGCAAATCTCTATGCTTATAAATCACAGGAAGCTTGGCTATCAGCATAGGGACCTCCGTAAACCCATTAAATAAAATCATCAGTATGCCAAAGTACAATGCTCCAAGATAAACCCCACCATCATCCACTGTGTTATGATGCATCCTTGTTCGGAAGAACACAGTCATTGAGATCACAGCAACAAAAAACAGCTGCAAGAGATGCATCTCAAAATATGATACATCATAATAAATGTTTTAGAAATCGCACGAGACCATCCAATTCAACTAGTTGGACAGGGAAGTGGGACTGATATCACAATGGTTGAACATTCTGAACCATTTTGAATGGTTTTGAATGGGCCGTTTAAAACAGGCTAGACCTGCTCGAAGTAGGTTGAACTGGATGATTTACACTTTTTATTTATTTTTATATTTTAAATGACTTTTCACCCATCGAACCAGATTTAACCAAAGTGGCCCCTTCTTTAAGCCATTGAACCATTTTGAATAGTTTTAATGTTTTGATTTGCATTGGACGAGTCATTGTGGCAGGGAAGACCAGTTTGAAGTCTGCTGAACCAGCTGGTTTGCATTTTTTTTTTTTTTTAATTTCTTCTCTAACCCATAGAATCAGATTGATCCAAATCGGACCCTTCTCAGGCTCCACCATTCCATTTTTCAAAACATAGCCCATAACATATCTCAATAATGATGGATAACCAAACATTTCACTTGGGTCAAAACCAGATTTCAAAATTACCTGAATAAACTTGAAGACGTATATGAATGAATTCCTCTTCATCAATAGCATCTGCCAGTAAAAACTGGCCTTGAGAAGCACAGATTTTCTGACCCCATAGTTAGAAGTTGACAGGGCTGCTGGATGATTATTTCGTTTGTCATATGGAACAGCTAGCTCCTCAGACAAATGCCTCCCAACAGAAAATGAGCGAAAAGCTTCCACAAACTTTACCACAGGTACATATTGGTAAGGATGATGTGAAGACCAGTACTGCTGCTGATCCTTCTTTGAAGTAACCTGAAATCAAGAAGAATGCAAAAACTTATCATGATAATTATTGATTAAAAGACTTATAATTATTGATTGAAGAAGAGGAGGAGGAGGAGAAGCAGCAGCAGGAGGAGGAGGAAAAGCAGAGGAAAAGAAGGAAAAGCAGCAGAGCAGGAAGACGAGGGGGGAGAGGAGGAGGTGGAGGGTACTAATGATGATGATGATGATAATACTACTAGTAATAATAATGATACTAATAACAATAATAATTAGAAGAAGAACCAACTTTTAAGTCGCAGTTCACAAATCGTTGAGTCTAAACAAATAAGGACTTACTTCTTGCAAGAAGTCAGCCACATTTTTCCTCTCTGGACAGCGAAATCCCATTAACTCAAAGAAGCTAAGGACATATTCGCGAGGTCCTTGATAAACAATCTGACCTTCAGAAAGGAGTATGACATCATCAAACAATTCGTAAGTTTCTGGTGCTGGTTGCAAAAGGGATATTACAGTAGTGCCATCTAGTGCATGGACCGAATGCCTCAGATATCTAATTATTTGGTATGTGGTTGAACTATCAAGACCAGTTGATATCTCATCCATGAACAACACTCGAGCTGGGCCAACTAGTAATTCACCTGAAAAGTCCATGTACCACTACATTTTCAAGAATTCGAAGCAACATATTTAAACAGAAGCTGTAAAGAAAAGAAACCGAAATATGAGATGTGTTAAATACCCGTAGTAAGACGTTTCTTTTGACCCCCAGATATCCCTTTAATCATTTCATCTCCCACCAAAGTATCAGCACATATGTTTAGTCCCAACATCTGTGCTAGTAGTAATATAAGACATCAGTAACCACCAAGTAGCACATTAGGTGATCCAACAAAGATGCATCTCCTATTTTTCTAAGCTATATTTATACCTTCATTATGTATTCTGTCACGAGGCTAGTTTCTTGACCCTCCAAAGCCAATGCCTGAACAACAAGAATTCATCCAGGTAATCTAGAGGCATGTTTACAGAAAATGACCGTTGACTGAATCTTTGATGACAGCTACTTTTGTCGAGCACTTGTGATGTTAACTATCAAAATAATAATTAATAAATGTCTATAAAAAAAGTCACAATCTATTCCAATCATCATTTTCCATTGAATTGAGGTAAAGTGATGGGGAGAGTATAGGACCCGCCAGAATAAGAAATGAACCACCAGTCTCTCTTAATCACCATCCATCACCTCAATGGACAGTGATGAGTTAATGTAGAACAGTTTCTCAGGAGTCACTGGATTATTTACAGACCTAGTAACAATAACAATAATCATCGCCATCATAACGATAATGATAGATAGGCCACTGTATCCAAGGAACATAAGACCTATCATTGCATGCACAATGTACCTTCATAAGAAGATCAAGGTCTTCATCGGGCTTGACTCCAGCACTCTTTTCCCTTCTTGCCAGTTCCAAGAGCATATCTACCGCAGCAATTCATACATCATATTCATTGCAAAAGACATTAACTTTATTAAGGAAGAGTGTTGCACTACTAACCATATTTTATTCCAACACCTTGGCAACGTCCTGAAAATTCTAAAATTTCTCTCACTGTCATCTCCCCCACATGCGCTTCCTGCTGACTCACATATGCTGATGTTCTCTGAGGCACAAACTCGCTCAGCTTGTGTCCGTTATATGTTATACTGCCTGACACCTGTAGCATTGCACAGTAACGATTTATAGGAAAGTACAATACTTAAAGAAACAGACCATTTTCCACCTAAGTTCATCGCTAGGAAAATTATTTCATGATTTCATGCCATGCACAAAGAAAGCTCCCTGATTTTTAGAATTCTATTTGGTATAAACATCAAGATCGATAACTACATTAACTAGAAGACAGAGCAACAAAGCCTGACTGTTGCATGCCGTGCACAAAGAAAGCTCCCTGATTTTTAGAATTCTATTTGGTGTAAGCATCAAGATCGATAACCACATTAACTGGAATACAGAGCAACAAAGCCTGACTGTGAAAACACTGCTAGTTCTATGAGAAACTAACAGCTACCCCTAAATCTTAATTTATTTAGCTTAAAAGGGCCCATGCTATTGATAATGACTTGACCATAATGCCAATCACCCACTAACAGTTGCTACCTGCTCTACCCAAACCAAATGATCTTTATCACAAATAGTATAGACTGTCAGCCTATTATGCATAGGATACTTCGCAATGGATGCAGTATCCATATCAGATACTTCAAATTTTATTAACAGGAACTTCATGTTTTAGCTGTGTTGAAAGCTGTATCTGCGCATCATAACCTTTGTTGTTTCCCTTCCAGGCTTTCCAATAAAAACCCCCCTCTTGTGATCTCAAGTTTCTGTGCCACCCTAGGCACCATCTGAAGCAAATACATGTGATGCACTTGCACATTGCAGTATGGATCCAGCTAGAATTCTTGGAGGACATCTATGTGGGCTTTTTTTTCAATTGTTTGTGTCAAACATCATTTGGTATGTTGGGGAATGAGGGAGCATTCTCATAGTTTCAAGGTTATTCTGTATCTTTTTTTTATTTTTTTGAATAAGAAGGTTGTTCTGTATCTTTTTCAATTAAGAAAACTAAATGTGCACATGGGCCCCTGGTTTCTTTGTGTTTGATATATACATATCTGAGAGTATTCAATGGCCACCACCACCATATATCAGTACAATATTTCAGGCAAGTAGGGACAAAAAAAGCTAATTGGTGTGTACATTCTCATGCCATCAAACGGTCAAACCTGCAAGTACTTTTAAGAAGCTTAGTCCAAGATTGCCATGTAATGAGAAAATATAACGAAAGAAGTTTGCAGACCTGCAAATCTGATCCAAGCCTTCCAGCGAGAGCCAAGAGCAATGTTGTTTTCCCGGAGCTTGGAGGACCCAAAAGCAATGTCAATCTAAAAATAAAAGCAAATCAGTCATTAAAAGTACTAAGACAAACCACCTTAATGTCAGTAACTCAAATCTCGCAGAATTTCACCTGGAAGGTCTAATGATCCCACTGAGGCTGTCCAGTACTGAGAGTCGCTTTTTTCTGCTTGGGAAAACCCGGAATTGCCTTAAGAAGGCCTTGCGAGAAAATGTTCCATAAATCAAAGAGAAGAAAAAATTCACAGAAGCACAAAAATTCCAAATTCTTTGTATTCGAAAAAAGCCACTCTTTCCTACCTCGGTCATGTTAAAAATGAAGTTGGGAATAGTAGGTAGAGCTCTACTTCCTACATGGACAAATGCATCTACTTTTAGCTGCTGAAACCGAACCTCGATTTTTGGAAATTCCAACCCAACTCTGCAAATTTCATAATAAAACAAATGATAATCATTAGTGGATCACATAAATTTCCAAATGTGCAGAAAAAAACGCACATCACAGTTATAATTCCTTAGAAGTCATAGATGCCTTCAACAACATTAGCAGACAGAAACGATAACTGATGAAAAACTTACACTCCCAACAACCAAAAGAAGTCCAAAAGAATATTGATAACCATTACAAAAAGACAAATAGCTCATCCACAATGATCCATAATAGATCTTTCAGCTCTTAGTGAATTAGGAAAGTACTAGATTTTTATTTTGATGATCAATATATTCCGTATACTTCCGTTCAATAATTACAAGTATGCGAAAGATTTTCTTTCAACAATGAGGTTTTCAATAGATCATCATAGGTGTTTATGATTGTTAAATCGTAAAGCCATAGCAAAATCAAGAATAGCATCACCCATCTCATTCGTAACCCCAAATCCATATCCTCCATGTACCATTTAATACCCTCTACTACCTTTTCATACATGACCATTTAAACTCCTTCCTAAAAATGTCCTCTTTCCATTTGTTATTCCAGGGACCAGTCCATTTATATCCTTCCATAATTGTCTTTTAATTCTATCCTCCAATCCTACATGTGGCGGCGTATGAGCACTAATTGCATTAATTATCTCCTCTCCTAACACAGGTTTAATTAACAAGAGCCTATCACCTACTCTCTTAACATCTACTAATTTTCAATAGATATTGAATAACATTTTGAAACTAACAAATAAGTTTCCCATGAGTTAAGTTCATAGGGAAAAGGACTCCCACCCACAA
This sequence comes from Amborella trichopoda, assembly GCF_054954075.1. Classification (NCBI taxonomy): domain Eukaryota; kingdom Viridiplantae; phylum Streptophyta; class Magnoliopsida; order Amborellales; family Amborellaceae; genus Amborella; species Amborella trichopoda. The sequence goes on from NC_142340.1 coordinate 40,950,740, forward strand.
GAAGTAGAAAACACCACTAGCGACTTCAAGTAAAACAGAAAAATCATAGGCAATGGAGACAAACAGGTTTTCACAAGAACAATTAAAAAAAAAGACTATTTTTTTTCCTTTGGATTACTCCATAGCAAGTACCGACAAACTCCACAAGAAAATAAACTTAACTACCCCTATCAATTGGAGAAACTACAAATTTCTCTGGCCTGCCCAGGAAACATAAAGCATTCCCCTGTGTAATCAATTATGAACACCGATTTCTTACAAAAAGAGAGAGAGGAAGATAGAGACAGTGTGTGTGCGAGTATGAATATGTGGTGGAATGAAATTGCATGATAAAAAAGAAAATAGTATACCTATCGAATCGACTTCGCATTTGTGCAAGGAACCGCTCAGAATCCTTATCCAATATGCTAAAGAGCCTATCGAGAACCAGCTGTCGATCCTGATACCCTAGACTTGCTACATCGATCTCACTGTGCTCCCCAACAATGTTTTTGAAAAGACCCCTTCGTACCCGAGCATAAGTGGGCAATCTCTCGAGTGCTGCCCACTTCAAAGCTTGCTCATCATCATCTTCTCGAAAAGAGTTCATTCTCTCAAAAACATTATCAGAGGAATTCCATAAACCAGAAGCATAATTCCCACCAATCTCCATCCCAGACCCCCAGTGCCAAAAAACCTAGAATCTAAATTCCCTGATTCCAAACACTAAAATCATTACTGCAGAATATGGCCCTTTAAACCAGCCGATTTTAAGATGAAGAACCTGAATTCATTTCAAAAATTAAAAATTCACATAACTTGAATAGAACTCGAGAATTATTATGCAGATAATGAGTCATAAAAAATGTAATTCGAAATTCCCAAATGCCAAGCACTAATTTGACCCTAAAAACTTAGAAACATTAATGGGGAATGGATAAAAACTTCAGTCTCTGAGCTTTTGTGCCAAAACAAGCTAATGCACAACTCAAAACATGTAGCTGCTTAGCCATTGCTTCAAACACCGAACACTAATTTACCCACAAACTCTGGGATTTTTCCAGTACACATAGATGTTTAAAATTTGAGTATGACAACCAGAGACTAGGAGCCAAAAGCTATCTCATGAGAAAACCCACTGTAATTGAAAACATAGATGAAACTCTGAGAAGCAAAGAACCAGATAAGCTCATTACCAAAGACTCAAATCCACAGCCCGAACACAAGTACATCCAAAACAGCAAATGCATCCACACTAGAGTATGCGAAAACTGTAACTACTATAAATGAAAACTGTAACTACTATAAATGCAGCTAAAATAGCTTGAAAATTCAGGCGGAAAAATTGAAATATTTACAACCACTTAATCCTAGTTCATCATAAAATGCAATACATTCCAAATAGATTTATCAAGTGATAATGCATGACTTAGACACACAAAAATCAACACACTCGCCCGAAAACAAGAAGCTCTGAAATCAACAAGAGGTAATATATATGAAAAAATAATAATAAATAAATAAACACCACAGTGGAAATTACTGAAAAAATAAAGCTCTCCCAAAAATACAGTAGCTCTCTGACCACTAGGCCCTATTTCCCAGATCCTAAACCCTGATTCATCCAAAACCAGGGGACACTGCCTACATATCAGAGCATTCAAGCTCTGAAAATTATGTACGCAAAGATGAGAACGATTAAGAAGAGCAACTCGGAATTTGCAGGTGAAGAACAATGATGTGCTTGTTTCTAGAGGGGGAGAAGGTTGGATGGGGAATTTAAGGGGCTATTGTGGACGTGGGGTGGGGATTAAAAATGGAGCCATTTTCCTGGTGGTTGAAACCATTCAACAACTTTGCAGGCTGGAAGGGTACAGCATTAATGGCAGCTCTCTCTCTCTCTCTCTAATTTGTTCTAATGCAGCCAATAAACCTAATGGCAGCTTTTCCCTCTATCCAGATTTACTCTCTCTCCGCTTCTCCCTGTACAACAACGTTCGCGCCGTTCTCTCTTTAATTTGCTGTATAATAACATTCCCGCCGTTGAGGGTGGTGGCCCGGCTGCCCCCGAAAGCCCGTCCTAAAAAATGTGGGCCCGGCTCAAGAAATGTACCTAAGGCTGGGCTAGGGCAACCACAACCTTAGGGTAGGGCCGGGCCTGGGGCTAAGCTACTTGAGTTCAATCCAACTCGTCCTCTTTTTTCTTTAGCTTTTTTTTGTATTATTTTTTATATTATTTGGCCGAGCCAGATGGGGCTAGGGCTGGGTCTAGGCATGGGCTTTTATAGCTTAGGGCTGGGGCCTAGGCGAACACTATACAGACTAGTGTAGGGCTAGGGCAGGGGTAGCCTCAATGCCAACCCTTCCCGTCATCTCTCATTTATCACCTCTCTCACTCTTCTCTCATATTTCTGTCTCTATTTTTTTTTTTTTTTTTTTTTTTTTTTTTTTTTTTTTTTTTTTTTTTTTGGGCAATGTCTTGTAATTTTATTGATCAAAAAAGGTTACAAAGCAATCAAACAAAGAATCACACAACATTCCTACATCCCCTGTAATTTAGTGATTTTCAAACCTTGAACCACAGCTAGCATTTTCGTTTCATTCGTTGTTTTGACATCACACGGACCTGCAAAACATAAGATACAAACACCTACGTGGTTCCTTATCACGCCCCCCCAACTCCTGTTGGTTCAAGAACTCCGACAGACTTCCATGACAATTCACTACCCAACACACGAGCAGCCCATCACCCTTTCTGTCGAATCTTAACCACCGTTTGTACCATTAAGTTCCTAACATTCATATTCATGTCCGCTTTAGACATACCAAATCCTTCCTTCATAATAGAGAACCAACTCAACATTCTATGGTGTATTCTCTTATTAACCAAGTTTCCCTATCTCATTATCATCCTTTAAAAAACTCATATATTTCTCTCCAATCAAATCTCCCACACCACTGCAACCTTTCCGATCTGAAAAATCAATTTACCCACCTTTGGCAGCCCATCAAAAGACATTCTCAATAATGTTAGTATGACTTTGAGGTAGCAGACCATCAACACCCAAGTTGCTAAAAAACCAACACCATATGTAATGTGAGTGCAGGTTTTTTGGATATGGAAAAGTATCATGTCTACATCATGTGGACTAGTGGAAGGATGCACCCTTCTAATAGTTGAGTTCTCATATGGCCAATATCCAACGATCGAAAATTAACCTCATTTTTATTTTCTTAATATAAGATATTTATCTAAATTTTATGTGTATATGTATTTTTATTAAATAATTAAAAAATAATTTAAATAAATAATTATTAAAATATTTCTAAATATATTTTGGTCCACATTTTTATTCAAATTATTTTTATTAATTTTATTCAATCCGACATATAAAAATGAATCTAAATACAAAATATCAGCTTAATATTATTTTAAAAAATTTAAAAATAAAAAAGAGATTCATTATTGGCCCTTGGATGAACATGGTTGAATCTGAACCTTAGAAGAAAGAAAGGAAACATCTTAGTACTCGACATGGACATACGAAAGGAATAAAACAGCTTAGTACAAAAGTTCGCTGCAAGTTATTTAAGTGCCAAAAAATAGATGCAAATGTGTTGGGAAATAAAGGGCACAGTCGTCCTTTTGGGGTCCCAATACCCCTCTCTTTGTCTTAATTACTTCTCGGTCTAAACCTTTTTAGTCCACGACACAATTAGTCGGTCTAATCTGGTACCGAAGTTCGCGTGTGGATTCTCATAAGGCCGCGGTTTTAACAAACTTTGGTGTAATATGGCTTTAGAAGCCCAGCCAAATGGGTGAGGTTGAGACGTGCACCTCTTAACTCTATAAGATGTAGTTTTGGCTATTGGAAATTTTGTGATGATCTCAAAATGTATTTTATTTCAAATTATAAAATTTGAAGTTCAAAATATTGTCTAGATCGAGCTGATCTATAGACACTTAAAAGTTTTTGAAAATAGAAATCTCTTTTTGTTTTTATTCTCATACATCTCAAAGTCGAGATCATCAATTGGATGGTTTCTAGCATTGAAGTGACATTTTTCAATGGATTTTTTAGTTCCTCCTTGCTTCTACGAGACAAGGTTTATATCTGATATAAACTCTTATTATATTTTCAAATGAAAGTATTCTGATGATTTATAATTTAAAGGAAATTTATAAAATTACTTTTAATATTTGAATTTTAACTTCGTACCTTTAGTTTTTTATCTAATTTCAAATAGACCATCATTCAAGATCTTTTTTTTAAATATATCTGATCTTCAAGTGAGGGATGAAATGATGATAGATTGAATTTTTTCATTGTCAAAACTGGTTCTGTCCTGAAGCTTAAGCAGTCGATTGGATACCTGGAAATAAATTGTCTGTGAAATATATTACTGACATAATACATTACATGCAAATTGATTGTTACTGTTTGGGTAGTATTTAGATGCAACGTGAGAAACACATTGCTCTTACTTTACACAAAAAAAAATGGTCTCTTTGTAGACATTCCTATTTAATATTGAAATGCATATGTATAGATAGCATGAATATACCATGTTTGTCATGCCTCAAAAAATAATAACTTAGTAGTGTGAATTAATATTGGTCATAAACATTGAGAGAACTATTTTACTCACAGGCATTAAATATCGTTAATTTGTAGTTTAAATAGTAAAAAGTGATGTATTTTTTTAAAGAAATTATTGTGAAATGGTAAAGTTTTTTAAAAATTAGATTGAGATATTGAATGAGGCCAATGTGAAAAATAAAAATAAAAATACAGTTAATATATTATTAGTAATTTATCATTTATCTAAACCATATTCCCAAAAAATCATTTTTTTTCCAAAATAGTAATCATTATAATTTAAATAAAATATAATTTATCACTTTTTTATGTTGATCTAAACCCTAATCCCAAAAAAATCCTTTTTTTTTTTTTGCACAAGAGAAAGGGAGAATAGTGAAGGAATGGATGTGCACAGGAAAGAAGGAGAATGGTTTTTTGGGCAAGTGTTCACAACCATCCTGCACATAATAGAACTTATATATTTTAGACAAATCTTGTGCAATTTATTTCTATTTTCTTATAGTTGAAGTGTACCCAAACTGTAAATCCTATATTTCATTGTAATATGTTTTCCTCTAATAGATTATCATGCACCCAAACGGCCCTAAGTGAAGTTTGACATAAATAGAAGGGATTATTCATAAAGAGATGTTTTATTTTTTATAGGTGGAGGTTACAATCATTCGTGTCCCTTAAATTTCAAAATGGTTGGCTGTAAGAGTGTCATTGACTAGATACAAAGTTTTAAAACGAATTTTCTCGGACTTTGTGACTTACCTCAAGATATCTAAATTGACATTTAATGAGTGAGAATGATTGTGACCTCCATGTGTAAATGATAAATTATCTCTTTGTAGACAATCTCATTATGGAGCCGACTTGGAAGCGCTTGAGTTTAATCAAAATCATTGAGAATGGGCTTTGGTAAAAGGAACGGCCTTAATCCTCCCAAATTTTGCTTTTTAAATTTTTTTGTTATTCAACCACCAAAAATTTGGCGAGCCCATTCATGTTTTCTAAACACTTCATAAGACCAGTGGCCTTTATGTGCTTCCCCATTAACTTATACTTTAGGGTGTTTAAAGGATCATTTGAGAAGAGTAGTTTAAGCTTATTGAATTATGGATTAAACTAGGTGAAAAAGTAGACGTAGTTTTTTGATGGACACCCTCCCTCCTCAACTAAAGACTGATTTTGCCTGATGGGAGTACTTCGTAGCAACAAGCTTCTATGTTGGAGAGCATAGTTTTGTTTTATTTTTTTTGAGTAACTGTATAGCTTTCTCGTTATACATCTTTGTTAGTTCATTATAATGAACCTAACATTTTTTTTAAAAAAAACTCTAAAAATAAATATAAAAATAAAAGGCCTTCGATACTCTCCTATGCACTCTTTACTCTCTCTCTCTCTCTTTGAAAAGGAATTTGTTTGAAAAAGTAAAAACAATATTGTTATTCTTGTATAGGAAAGGGGTTGGGCCATGGTGGTGGCACCCCCATAATAGAAGCAAAATATTACCATTGTAAAATGTAATAGGATAAGAAAGTACATATAGTTATTGTACAAGATAGGAAAAATGTATATTGTATTTAACATGATAGGAAAGGGCATACTACACCATTGTATTATAAAACCGCCACAAACAAGGTGGGGCACAATTATCTTTTCAGAAGTTCATTTCTCTCTAAAGAATTCTTTATGCTTAGCATCTGATTCCTTCATATTCTAAAATTATACATTTTTTTCAAAGCCATAAGATTAGAAAGCAATCGCATATCTCTAATGAATACTCATATCTAAATCAAAACATGACCTTTGTTGGAGATTAAAAAAATTTGGACTCAACATAGGTAGCCGGAATTATAGAGGAAAAGGAAGAAACTTTGGTGGTCAACAGTTCTTCAACTCTCAAGGACATGGTTTTGTTCAAATTAGTCAGATCTGTAATGAGGGTCGTGGAGTGACCCAAAAATGGAAGTACACTTCCTATATAACACATGAATCAAGGCTTTCAACAAGATTCTCAAATACAACAATTTACTCAGACACCTTGAGAAAAGTGTTAAGTTTGTGGGAAACTTAGACATACTACTTTGAAGTATTGGCATCGCTTCAACCATACGTACCAAGTAGAAGATATTCCTCAGACCCTTGCTGCAATGACTATAGCTGATTCACGAGACTCAGAATGGTTCCCGAACATAAGTGCCTCCACTCATATGATAGGCGATCCAGGTAAGTTGCAAAATCTTCATCCCTTTAGAGACACAGATACAATTATGGTTGGGAATGGTGACCAATTAATTATTTCATATATTGGTAATGCAAATATTGATATTCAATCTAGAAAATTCAATGTTTCTAATGTCCTTTCGGTGCCTGAAATGAAAAAGAACTTGTTGTCTATTAGTCAATTTACAATAGATTTCCTTGTATTTTGTAGTTCTCATCGAATGGTTTTCTGATTAAGGAAATTAATACAGCGAGAACTCTAGCCAACGGGAGTAGAAACAGGCTTTATTTTCTCATTGGAATAAAAGAACGTCAGAACATGTGTGGCATCAACATCTTTGATATCCGCAAAATAAAGTTGTTCGTTATTTAGAATCTAAATAGTTGATTAATGTTGATGCATTGAATAAATCTCATTCTATTTGTACTAGTTGTCAGATGGGAAAAAATTGTAAACTTCCTTTTAGTGATGTTGATAAAACCTCTACTGAACCTCTTTTTAAGATTCATTCAGATTTATGGGGCCGTGCTCCAATTTTATCTAATCAGAGTTATCGATTTTATGTGGTACTTGTTGATAATTACACTCGTTTTACTTTGATTTATATTTTGAAATGAAAATCTAACATTTTTGCTGCATGTATGAAATTTCATTGTATTGTTGAAAAGAGATTTGATAAAAGAATTCGAGTTTTTCAATGTGATGGAGGTGGAGAATTTGCTAAGAGAGAATTTATTAAGCATTTTAATGACAATGATATTATGCAACAATTATCATGTCCGAGAACCCTTGAACAAAATGGAATAGTTGAAAGGAAACATAAAAATATTGTAGAATTAAGCCTTACAATGGTGTTTCATGTAGGAATTCCTAAACGTTTTTGGGTTTAAGCCTTTCATAAAGCAGTATTTGTTATCAAACCCTAAACTCCATCTATCAATTTAAAAATGGATTCACCATACTCATTATTGTTTGGACGTTTACCAAGCTACTCCTCACTTCCATGTGTATTCTTGAGCTATAATATCCAACATAAGGGCCACAAAATGTCTACATTCACCCACATGATGAGTTCATATCTCTAGACATGTTGTATTTGATGAAAATATATATCTTTATGCTAACCCTAATTCTTTGTTTGATAACGTTTAGGTTCAAGGGGAGCTATCCACATATACAGTATAGTCAGAATGTTATGAGCCTGACATACAAACTCTTTCTTCTTTTGATTCATCAATTCCATATAAACCACTCATACGGGGCGCCCTTTATGTATCTGGTCCCTCTGGTCCTACTTTACCCAATACCAATGATAGCTCTCTAACTTCTTTTATAGAGGAATATGTTACTGCTAAAACATCAGTCCAAGATGTCGAGGATGATGCACCACACAATCATGATGATGAAAATATTGTCATTCAAGAAACCAATCTATCTAATTTCTTACCAGCCTCTAAGCATTCTCGTCATTGCATGGTCACCAGATCTCAAGATGGTACTCAAAGACCTTGGATTCTCCCATCAATGGCAGCAATCTCAAGTGCTTATACTTTTAAAATTGTCCCTTCTGAACCTAAAACCATTAAGTAAGCTTTAGGTCATCCAGGTTGGCATCGTTCGATGGAAGAAGAAATTGAAGCCCTCCATGCTAATTCAAATTGGGAGCTAGTTTCACGACTTCCATGTATGAATGTTATTTGTTGTCGTTGGGTCTATAAGACTAAAGTTTTATGCAAGTCGAGAGGGACTTAAAGCTAGACTAGTTACTAAATGATACAATCAGGTTGCTGGAATTGATTTCTCTAAAATATTCAGTCATGTTATTAAGCTTGCTAGTATTCAGATTGTGTTCACCATAGTTACTGTATGTCATTGGCCTATCAGACAACTTGATGTGAAATATGCTTTCCTGCATGGCCTTCTTAAGGAACCTGTATTTATGGAGCACCATCTTGGATTCGCAAGCTCAAAATATCCATCTCATGTCTGCAAATTAAATTTATATGGTTTCAAGCAAGCACCTCAGGCCTGGTTTGATCGATTTAGTGAATATTTATTTTTATTGGGGTTTTATTGTAGCATCATTGATTCATCTCTATTTGTTTCTCGTACTACTCATGACACTATTATCCTTATCCTTTATGTTGATGATATCATTGTTACTAGTGACAATTTAGATATTTTAGAATGGTTCATTCCCCAACTTGGAAGGGAATTTGCCATGAAAGATCTTGGACCTCTTCACTACTTTCTTGGTATAGAGGTATCTCATTTTTTAGGAGGGATTTTTCTCTCACAAAGCAAATATGTAAGGGATCTTCTTGATCGTACTCAGATGCTCGGTGCCAAATCTATTTTAACACCAACGACAATGAAAAATACTATTCATGAAAGTTCTAATTTGTTCCTGATCCATCTCTTTATCGGAGTATTGTTGGTGCCTTTTAATTCATTACCATGATGCGGCCAGACCTTTCCCATAGTGTTAATATAATGTCAATTTATGCATGCCGCTACAATGACAAATTTTCAAGTAGTTAAATGTATTCTTTGTTATCTCAATGGTACATAGTCATATGATATAAGAATCTTATCTGCTAATATGCCTTCTTTGATGCTAACTGCGTTGGATGTCCAACCACTCGTCGTTCAACTACTGGTTTTTACACTTATCTTAGTTCCAACTGCATATCTTGGAGTGCTAAGAAATAATCGACTGTTGTTGGTTCCAGTGATGAAGTAGAATACCGATCTATGGCATCCACTGCTGCAGAATTGATATGGCTTTCTTTTATTCTTCCTCAATCACTAACATTGTTTTGTGATAATTAGTGCTCTCTACATGACAGTAATCATGTTTTTTATGCACAGACAAAGTACATTGAGTTAGACTATCATTTTGTGTGTGAAAATGTTACTCTTGGATTATTTATCGCTCGGTTTGTTTCCTCTCGCAATTAAGGAGCTGATATCTTTACCAAGCATTTGCCATGAGATGTTTTTCGAGATCTTTGCCTCAAACTCAAGCTTCAAATGCCTCCCCAGCCAAGTTTGAGGGGACTAAAAAAAACAAAATATTACTATTATGGAATGTAATAGGATGAGAAAGTGCATACTGTCATTGTAGAAGATAGGAAAGTGCATACTGCCATTGTAGAAGATAGGAAAGTGCATATTGCCATTATAGAAGATAGGAAAGTGTATATTGCATTTAACAAGATAAAAAAATGCATATTACATCATTGTATTACCATTGTATATGCAATTATGAAAGAACCACTACAAACAGTATGGGGCATTTATCTTTTCATATATTCATTTCTCTCTCTAGAATTCTTTATCCCATAGCTAGTTACCATGTTGTGGTTTCCAGGCCTGTTGACACCACCCATTGACACTTTCAAAAAAGCTAACTTCCTAATCTATATGAAAAAACAGATACGGGTCTGTCTTCTCCACTAAATTATCAAAAAAAGAAAAAAGATATAAATGCTAAACAACCAGCCTAACAAACTCATCCATTTTTGTCACATGATTTATGCAAAAATTTCGAAATTTTTAATGACTAGTATCATGTACAATGGTACATGTATCACAAAGATAAAATGCGGCAAAAAATCCATACTGATAATGGTGAGTATAAATTAAACCAATTTTTTTTGCAACCATGAGCATATAATGGTTCATTTCATCCATCTATTATTGACAACGAATAGGAAAGGTTATGTGCAGCAATTGGTTTATATGCTACGTGTATCGTGATATACTTTCCATTTTACAAAAAGCATAGTGTTTCAAAATGAGAACCAAAAATAAAAATATCGCATATACGACATATTTTCTCTCAAGAAATCAAACTATCAATAACCACCTCTCAAAATAAAAATATCTAGATTTCAAGATAAAAGGAATTATTTACATTAAATTGGTGCAGACTGGCTGACCAAGTTGTTGAACAAGTTATTGAAAATAAAAATATTGAATGAACCACATTACGAAGCTATGAGAGAGTTGTATTGGAGTACCTATCTACAAAAATAAAAATAAATTATATGTATATATACCTGTGAGGTCAACAACCGAGGCTATTTTCCTACTTAGGCAATTGATTGAGAAGTTTAGGGCAAAGATAAAAGACTTCCACATGGTCATTATTGATATAGGGAAAGCTTATGATAGAGCACTTAGAGATTTGATTTGGTGGTTGTCAAAAAGAAATGAGTCTCCAAACACTATGTTGACTTGGTGAGAGATATGTACAAGTGATCACTAATTAGTGTATGAACGACTAGTGTAAAGATAAATGAGTTTTTAGTGAATATGTTTATATAAAGGGTCAACATTGTGTCGATACCTCTTTACCTTAGTTATAGATGAGTTAACTAAGCACTTACAATACCGTAGTACACGTTGTTCGCGGATGATATAGTTTTGATTGGTGAAACTTGAAACGATGTCAATACAAAATTAGAATTTTGGAAGGATGCTTTTTAAAATTAGCCGGACTAAGACATAGTATATGAAATGTAAGTTTAGTAATACTAGGAGTAGAGATAAGGAAGTAGTTAAAATTGATGGCAAAAAATTTCTCAAAAAAATTTGACGGCCCAAAAATACAAAAAATAGTTCATTTTCGATATCTTGGGTCGACAATCTAAGAAAATTGAGAAATTGAGGAAGACATCACATATAGAATTAGAACTGGGTGGGCGAAGTGGAGATGAACAATTGGAGTTTTATGTAATCGCATCATACCAATTAAGCTCAAGTGCAAGTTCTATATGACAGCTATGAGACCGGCTTTACGCTATGGGGTAGAATATTCGGTGGTAAAAAACAACATACCTATAGAATGAGTGTAACTGAGATGAAGATGTTGAGATGAATGGATGACAATACAAAAAGGGATAGAATTCGAAATTAATACATTCAAAAAATTTATGTGTGGCATCAATATGCGATAAGATGTAAAAAAGTAGCCTTAAGGGGGTTGGCCATGTATGGTGCATACCCAATACAACACCTTTTAGAAGGTGCAAGTTAGTTCAAGTGGAAGGCTAAAAAAAGACAAGGGGCAAGCCCAAAAAGACATGGTTAGAAGTAATGAGAAAATATATAGGGACCTATAACCTCATTGAGGGTACCCCAAATAGAGCACAATGGCGGATCAGGATTTGTGCAGTCAGCCTCAATTAATTGTAAAAAGGCGTCGATGATTATGATAAATTTATTAAAATAGGAGATAAACTATTTAACATTCTGCCTATTTACAACTATTATAACCAAAATCATGAACTTTTTAAGGGCATTTGAAAATTAAATCAAAGGATATAGGCAAAATGTTAAATTGTTCAGCAGTCGTTGATAACTTGATAACTTTCCCTATTGAATTTTAGCGTGAGATAAGCACTTTTTTTTTTAGCTTCAACTTAAATTATTTTGTTTTCTTGTACGAAAATATATAAATGAAAATTATTAAAATTCCCCTAGGAGTTGAACTATTTGACAATTTACTTATATTTTTTATTTTAATTTCAAAAATCCCATTGGAACATATGTGATGATGAGTTGGAAATGACTAAAATGGCATATAGCCAATAAGTTCGGTAGATGTATTTTGATGAATTTTCCCAATATAAATTTGTGTTTAGAATGCATGAAGAGACTCACGAGCATTTAAAAGGTGGGGACTTTTCTTAACATAAAAAATGATAAAGAAACCCAATATACCCAATTTTAGTAGTAGGTTAAAATTTAGATGATGGAAAAAAAAATAATTGTTAGGTTGGTGATGCAAAACCAACTCTAATGGATTTCTCTTTGTTTAAGGGGATTTTGTTCAAACAGAATTATGAAGCTATATAAGTCATTGTAGAGAGAGAACAGTGAATCATGTATGTCTGAGGGAAACTCCTATGAGAAGAGTGAGAGAGTTTTGGGCAAAGAGAGATGGATGGCAAACCCTACCTTTGTTCTGATCTTGTATTGTGCGAGATTTATTGGCATTCATTTGCAGCAACAAAGTTGGTTGACAATATAAAAAGTGTTTGCACCTAAAATCTAGGAGAATTTGAAAGAAACCCTTACCAAATCATACTTTCAATGAGACAATTACACTAATACTCGAGATTGTGGGGTTCGTCGATTTACGGTTCAAAGATAGGTTATGATCTCAAAAGAGACCCGCCGGCAACGTTGGTTTGAAATTACATAAAACCAAGGAAAATAAACCAAGAAAGTGAGAAAAGAAAATAAAGCAAATAAATGAACTAAAAAAAAAGGGTATAAGAAACTACTTGAGAAATCCAGAATTGGGGGCTCGTATATAGACCGTGGGTTGATTTACACTTTTGGTACCTTCTCTTTTGAAAATGGTTTCGGTTTTGGATTTAGTTTTGTAGATAATTATTATTAGGAATTTTGTAGAGAAAAAATCTATTTGAGCTCTCATTTGCCATTGTATGGTAAGTCTCTACAAACCCACAAAGCTTATAATTTACTCCAGTAATATTGAAATCATCATTGTCAATTGCCTATGGATGTAGCTCGATTAAGGAGTACATATATTTGTGTGTTGATGGTGCTTAGATTGTAGTTTGTAGTATGTTGTTGTCATTTTAACATTCTTATTTTTGCTTCTCTTGATTTCCTTTTATTTTTTCTAAATTTGCTGCAGTTTATATGGTTATTGGGTGTTTGGATTTAAAATCGATTTGCCACAAGTTGATTTAAAAGCATTGGATTTGATGAAGTAGGGGGCTCACTACAATAAAGAGTAATTGAGCAAGTATTGGTTCCCAACAAGTGATATAAAAGCATTAAGTTTTATACATTATTTTTGGAGAGAATGGTGAGTAATCAGTTTGAAGCAGAGAAGTTTGACGGGCAAAATGATTTTGAGATACGATAATCTATACAGACCGCACCTTGTTATAATTACTTTGATTGTTTAGAGCCTTGGCTCTATACAAACCGAACCCTAAATTAAAATCTCCAAAAACAAAGACACTTAAGCCATACCCATTAATATTATCTTACTATATGCAACCCTAAACCCTACATATTAATATTTTCTAATGAAAAATTGTTTCATGCAGCAGGGACCACATTTGTACATTTGCGGTACCCAAGGTATAAAACATCCATTTTAAAAGACGGATGCAAATAGGTAGTCTATTTAAAAATAATTACAACTAACCGTCCAAATATTTTCTTAATAGAATTATTATTTTTATTTTCAAAATTTATTTATTTATTAATATTCATAATTTCCATGTTAGAGATTACATATCTTTAAAAATTAAGTTAAAAAATCCATCTCAAAAATAAATTTTAAGAGGCGACTCATTTGTACATGGACTCCATATAAGTAATGTTTCAATGGCGTTTATGTGCACCTATGTTTTCCAATGCTCTTGAGGTGTTCATTGAGGACCACATTTGCATACAAATATGAGAATGTCCTTTTATCCTTTTTGTCGACAATTCCTTTACCTAATCCGGGTCGTTTCAGGCCCACAAATTTACACAAGAGAGAAAGGGGCAGAGGGAGCAATAAAACTTCCTCATGGGACAGAGAATAATAAAACTTCTTGAGGTAATAAAACTTTTTCAGAGTATCAAAAGTAATGGGAAAAACTTCATATCAAAGCGACAAAACTTTATTCTTGGGCCATCGCCAAATAGAGGTAAAAAGGGCCGCCATAAATGCCCAAATACGGTTCGCACCAGACCTAGGGACGGGTAAGGCCTCGGGCCAAAGAGGCCTTGCCCAACTCTGATCTTGAGCAATAGTGGCTCATCCCTCAAGCCACATTTGTGGCCCAGGCCGTAGTTTTTTAGGATTTAGCTTGGGTCACCGAGCTCATTGCCGGCCCTATGTCCAAACCTTAAGGCCATTTAAGGCCCTTTTTGATTTCTCCAATAAAGGGAGAGTGACTTTATGATTTCTCCAATGAATTTCAATATTGATAGATCAAAATCTTCTAGAATTACAAGGAAAACTCGTTCATGATAATCAGTTCAATAAACTATTGGAAAGAAAATTTCTATTAGAAGTTGGTAATGAAAATGTTGAGAGTCAGATGGTTAAAAGTTAGGTTCTCAAAGCACATGAAAGTCACACCAAACTACCAAACAAGTGTGTTCCATTAATAAGTTCTACCTGTACCAAGTAAGTTTCTTACCCGCACATGAGAGAGACTCAACTCATTTGGACCTAATTAATAAGGGTGGCGTTTGTATAGAGCCGAGGCTGTAACCAATCAAAGTAGACCTCGCCTTCAAATAGTGTTTGAGAAATGTGGTTTTAATATTGGAAATATTTGTGATAGCCCTAAATATATTTTCATATTTAATTATAAAATTTCAAGCTTCATAAATAGTGTATAACATATCTATAAAATCTTGAAAATTAACGGTCCAAAAATGCAATACAAGATGTACTATTTAAAAAACTTGAAATCTATTTTTTTTTCATGTACATGCATCTTGATGTCGAGAAAATCAATTTGAAGATGCATCAAAACCTCTTCTAGTTAAATTTTTTAGGTGGGCTCTAATTTGAGTGTTTAGAGCCTCTGCTCTATATAAACAATCAATGTAGATGTACATATGTGTAAGTCGGCCCACTCATATGTACATATGTGGCCCACCACTAAAATTTATTTTAGATAATTTCGTTTTGAAAAAAGTTTATATAGAGGCACTAAACAATCAATTTAGAGCCCACTTAAAAAATTTCACTAGATGAGGTGGTTTTTATGCCCAAATATCTTCAAATTGATCATCACGGCATCAAGATGCATAGAAATAAGACAAAAAGAGATTTCAAGTTCTGGAAATAGTGCTTCTTGTAACATATTTTTAGACCGTCAATTTTCAAGTTTTCAGAGATTTAGCAATATCTACACTTGGTTTTGAACTTTTAAAATTTATAATTAAAGATGAAAATATATTTTAAGGATGTCACCAAGATTTATAGTAATGAAACTACATTTCTCAATACTATTTGAAAGCGGGCTTTACTTTGATTGTTTAGAGCCTCAGCTTGATACAGACCATACCTTTTTATTTTCTTTTCTTTTCTTTTTTTTTTGGTAGATTCATCATTTAGGTCAAGATGATAAAAAAATATGAAAAAGAAAAAAACTTTTGAATTAAAAATATAATTTTTTAATGAGTAATGATCTCATGGGACCTTCCCACACCCATGTATGTAAAACTTCAAATGATCACCATTAAATTTGGTACAGATCTCTAAAAAATTATCACATAGATGTGTGACTTGAATTTTCTAGACATCTATATTAAATTAGTAGTGATCTTTTTGATGACTTTCACACATGAATATCAGAGATCCCCTAAAGATCATTACTCTTTTTAATATACGGTTTATATTTTATTTGTGGACCGTTCACGTTAGATAGCGTCTATCTTTAGTTTGCACGTCAGGCCTTCGACTCGTGAAACAATTTTCCATTGATAAATTCCAATCCATTTCAGTTAAGGTACCGCATGTGACACCTTTATGTCTTGCCAAAATCAGTGGGTAATATAATATTCACATTTTAATTCAAATCCAAATAGTTTTCTACTTTCTTTTTTTGGAAAAAGTTTATATAGAGCCAACCTAAAAAATTTCACTAAAAAAAGTTGTTTTGATGCTCAAATATATTTAAATTGATCATCTCGTTAACAAGATGCATATACATGAAAAAAAAAAAATAGATTTCAAGTTTTGGAAATAGTGCATTTTGTACTGTGGTTTTGGACCATCAATTTTCAAGATTTTCAAGTTTTCATAGATCTGCTCGATATACACTATTTTTGAAGTTTTAAAATTTATAATTAAATACAGAAATATATTTTAAGGCTATCACACATATCTCTAACATTAAAACAACTTTTTTAGACACTATTTGAAGATACCTTCAATTTGATGGTTTATGACCTGGGCTCTATACAAACCGCATAGCACATGTTTCCACTCCAAAAGTTCTTCTTCCCTTAAAAAGTTTATATAGAGCCCAAGGTCTAAACAATAAATTAGAGCCTACTTAAAAAATTCCACTAGAAGATGTTGTTTTAATGTCTAAATATCTTTAAAAGGGTCATCTCTACATCAAGATGCATACACATGAGTAAAAAATGAATTTCAAGTTTTAGAAATAGTACATCTTTTAACATATTTTTTACCATCAATTTTCAAGATTTTATAAATCTGCTTGATGTACAATGTTTTTTAAGTTTTAAATTTTATAATTAAAAATAAAAATATATTTTAAGGCTATCTTAAAGATTTTCAGCATTGAAATCATAGTTTTCGACATTGTTTGAAGATGGGTTTTACTTTGATTGTTTAGAGCCTGGGCTTTATACAAACCACACCTATTTCATTTTTTCCTCAAATTCTTATGTCTTGTTTTTATTAATATAATTAAGGTTTTTGTTAGGTTATACCACTTGATTGTGTAGACTTTAAAGTGCTCCACATTTTTTGATACTAAAATACCCTTGCATTGTTATACAAAATTTTTCAAGTAGAGCATTTTTGGTCATCTAGAAGAGTAGAGTAGATATTTTTGTAAAAAAATATTGACAGTATATTAGTAGCTAAAAACAATTAATGTATCATGTGGGTGATGTCACACACTATATCGGTGATGTCATTGTTCACTATTGTTAATAAATGATTTTGTTTTTATTAAAAAAATTTAGTTTACCCTTAACTAATTATTTAAAATATCCATAAATAAAAAAGTATTATACTATAGGATAAAGGTATCTATATGTCTAAAAATGTTGAGCACTTAAAGACCTATACCACAAGTGATATATCCTAACAAAACCCTAAAATTAATAGATCCCCTCATTTATTTATAAAAAATAAAGAGATGAAGGCTTTCACTTCTAAAAACGTCAACGTGGCTTTAGGTATGTTGCTCTTAGGTCAATTGGGTTAGGGCGACCGGTAGACCCTCCGGGGCGACTCAACACGCGTCCAAGTTTGGTCCAACTTCTAAACTTGACAGGTCGGGTCTGGGTCCAAAAGTATGGACCTAACAGTTAGGTCGGGTCAGGCCTGGGCCTAGCCTAACCTAACCTGACTAATCATTTGCTATATATGCTATTATTTTATATTATATAAAATATATATTCTTATAAAATAATGTTTGATCCGGGCCTACCTAAAGTTTTCATTTTTTTTTTCTTTGAACTTTTATCTTTTCCTCGCCACCCATAGGCCAGGAAAACATTATGCATACATCCCAACCCAATGACCAAATAGACCGCTTTTAGATTTATTCGCTTTTTATTAAAGAAAATATTTCTATGCTTCCCCCACAACATAGAAGTTCTACCTCCTCCTACCATCCAGCCGTCCAATTTTGATCAAGAGAGCCACTTACCGTTTGATCTTAGATCCGACACCTCAAAGCATTTTATTTTTAGTTTTTTTTATACAAATTGTATGAATAAGAAATTTGGTACTTGACATCTTCTCATTAGGGCGTACCTATATAAAATATTAAAAATAATTTTTCAATAAAATATAATGACCAAAATAACCCTTGAGCTGTCAATGGTATTTTTGTCATTTTATTTCATTGAAAATATTTTTTTAATATTTTTTGCTAGTGCGAGTTTAATAGAGGAATGGACGTCCAAAATTTGGTGTTAAAATAGTTTATAGAAAAAAATAAAAATAAAATAGTGTAGAGACGTGACACTGTGATTGGGGCAATCTTAGCCCTCCATTCAGAATCGACGGTTGGATAAGGGGGAGGATTAAACTTCTATGCTGTAGGGAAAATATAGAAAGCTTGCCCTTTTATTAATATTTTTCTTTATTATGTGCACTAGAGGCAATGAAAAGATCACGGCTATCAATCGGGTCGGTTCCATGTGCGACCTGTTGGGTCAACGTGACTCAAGTCTGGGTTCGATTCTAGCTTTTGAAACCGGTCGCATTCGGTAAATGTCTAGAAGTATGGATTTGAGCGTTGGGTTAGGTCCAATCAGGATCAATTGGGGTCGGTCGGCTGTTCTTGGGCCAGGCTTACCCAAACCATTATCTTCTGTATAAACACTAATATTTTATATTATAATATATATATATATAATATATGTTTTGAAAAAAAATATGTTTGACCCTGAATTGCCCGACTTGTTAGGTTCCAGGTCCGATCTACCTTGGCCCGACTTTTTAGGTTCCAGGTCCGATCTACCTTGGCCCGACTGGGTCCACGTTGGATCCATGTTCAACCTTGGGTTTGAATTACAAAAATAAAAAAAAATAAAGTGTGTATTACAAAAATAAAAACAAATAAAGTGTGTATTACAAAAATAAAAACAAATAAAGTGTGTATTACAAAAATAAAAACAAATAAAGTGTGTATTACAAAAATAAAGTGTGTATTACAACAATAAATAAAAACAAATAAAGTGTGTATTACAAAAACAAATAAAAAGTGTATTACAAAAATAAAAACAAATAAAGTGTGTATTACAAAAATAAAAACAAATAAAGTGTGTATTACAAAAGAAGTTGTATTACAAAAATAGAAACAAATAAAGTGTGTATTCAAACCACATGGTTTTGAGGCCCATCTTTTTAAGGCACATTTTATTGTGTAAATGAATTACAAAATTAGTGCACAATGGTGATGAGAAAACTTCAAATGGAGGGCGTAAACGGCCATGATATTTGCTTGCATCATTTAATTGCAAGGGCAATTGGAGAGATGCATTCCATGAGAAAGTGTTGTTAGCAACTCAACATCATCACATGGAAATATTAATGGGTCATTAAGTAGAATTTTGAAAGAATGATTGGGCTTCAACACTCTATCCATTCCATTATTTATTTATACTTGTTCGTCTTCCTTTTTATTCATTTATGTTGTTAGGTGATTATTACCTGTGTTTAAAAAGTTAAAATTGTCTACAAGCCACATATTTATCTTTGTACAAAGAAGTCACAATTGCTCTTATTTTTTAAATTTTAAAATGGGTGGTTGTAAGAGTATCATTGAATGGACACAAAGTTCCATAAAAAATTATCGAACTTCGTGACTCACCCAAACCATCCAATTTGATATCTAATAAGTAGAAATGGTTGTGAGCTCCCTATAATTAAAGACAAAGACATGGTTTTTATGAGTCCATATGAAAAAAATCACATCTTAAAAATATATTTTTGAAATGGATTTTTTAACCTAATTTTTAACGACAAGTAATCTGAACTTGGAGATCACGAATATAAAAAAATAAATAAATTTTGAAAAATTAAAAATAATAATTTTATTAAGAAGACATTTGGACGGTTAGTTTCAATTGTTTTTAGATGGACCACGTATTTGCATCCATCTTTAAGATGAAAGCTATACACCTCGAGAACCGTAAATGTAGAAATGCAGTCCCTGCCGCATGAAACAATTTTCCTAAAGATAAATGGTCTCTTTGTAGACTATCCCTTAAAAATCGCCCTACTCACGGAGTTGAACTGGAACTAGAGACCAAAACGTGGCCAGTCAAAGAAGGAATCGGACTCGAGGGAAAATCATCTTTTTAGCTTTTTTTTTTTGTTTTCCTTGTCAATAATTGATCCTACACTAGATTAGAAGCCCCATTGATCCATAGTAGCACAAAATCAATCTTATATTGTTCCCAAACAATATTAAGAGTCTTGATTTCCCTTTGTTTTCATGTTTTTTCATAAAAACATTATAGGTTTATAAGGCTCAAAAACACCGACACACCAAACTGTCAATTTCTCCCTCGAGTCTTAACAAATAACCTCAACTTTGTTTCAATTAAGACTTTTTTTATCCTCTATCAAAGCCCTCTAATTTTTTTGGATCGAATCAAGCATTTGAAGATCTCAACCATCAAAAGTTTTTGGTTTCGTAAATCGATGCTCATAGTTCTAATTCGCAGTTTTATGGAGTTTTAATGAACGATTTGGTTGCGGATTTTGATCATGAAGGGGTTCGGATCTATTTAAACCAAATATTTGGTATTTTTGAATAATTTTTATGCTTATGTTAATTTTTTGGCTCTATGTAGGTTTTTTCTGAAAAGTTTTCTTCTGTTCCGAAATATTTTGGAGTTTCAATCAAAGATTTCTTGGGGGATTTTAGATGCAAAGGGTTTATGATTCATTAAAACTTAGTATATATATTTTTAGGCGATATTTATGTTTATTTTAATTTCTTTTGGGGTGAAGTCTAGGGTTTCTTGAATAATTTTGAGAAAATGCGATATTTTTTTTATTTTCATGTTAATTTTTTCTGCTAATTTATTATTATTTTATTATGACAAAATTACAACCAACTCTCGAGATTAGACTTTCTATGCAAGTTACCTCACCCAAACTTTTTTTCTCACTTTTTTCCTCAAAATACACTTCTCTACCAAATACTCCTCCAAGTAAAAAATGTTTTTTTTTGACAAAAATACCTTTTTTCGTACATAAAAAATTTAATTTTGGCCAGACATTCACTTGGGCTTACATGGCTGCCCGACCACTCTTTGACATTGCCGGACTGCTCTTTGACATTGCCGGGCCACATTTGAGGCTTGTTGTTGGATTGCATGTGCCTGTTGCTAGACCGCATGGGCTTGTTGTTGGACCGCTCTTTAATAGTGTCAGACCGCACGGGCCTATTGCCGGATAGTTCTTTGTCAGTGCCAGGCCGCCACTTGTATTGCCGAATCACTACTGTTATTTACCGGACAGACATTACACTGCCGGACTACCCTAAGAATACTTTGGACAACCTTTTCATGGGAAAGAGGAGAGAGAGGCATGGGTAAAAGTAAGGAAGGGTAGTTTAGATTTTTTTTTTTTTTTTGGGTTGGGGGGTGTTTGGTAAGCAAGTATAATTTGGAGTAAAAAGTGAAAATACTTGGTAAGGGTAACTTGTCTAGAAAGTCTAATCTTGGAGGTTATTTGTAATTTTCCCAGCTTTTATCACGTGAGGTTCATTATTGTATTGTTATTAGGTAGGATTCATATTTTATTGTTTTTTTATTTTTTTGTTCTTTTTTTTAAGATTTATTATAATTTAGATTATGAAAAGACTTTGTGGTACTCTGATAAGAGTATTATCCACTAGTTGGATAATTTAGTCAAAACATGTACAAAATTCATCATTTTTTCATAAATCAATTCATTTTTATTTTAGAACATTTCAAAATTTTTCAATTTTTTTTGCCAGGGTTCACTGGGTCGACTGGGAACCAGTGGGTGACCAATTCAGCCACGATCCAACTGGTTATAACCATGATGATTAAAATCCTTAGTTTTACGCATTTCTAATGGAACATATATAAATTCACATTTTACCTTTTTTTAATTTTTAATTTTTGTTTTTACAAAACATTGATTCTTGTATGGATCTAATAAAAATCGGCATTTTACCTATTTTCATTTTTTAACTTTCTTGAAATTTTATTTTCTCTTCATTTATTTGAAATTTTTGAATTTTAGTTTTGATGAGCTTGCTAGAGTTAATTAAGAATTTTGATTTAACAAAAAATTTCAACAAAGTTTCATCAGAGCTTGTCAAGAAAAATATATTTCCCTAAAAAATCGTATTATAAAAAAGTATGATTGATGTATTATGAGAAAAAAAATTATCCCAAAAAGCGTTATGAAGTTAAATAGAAACAAAATGAAAAAGCGCCTTTTTCTCTAAACAATAATGTCATTGCAAAGAAAAAGAGAGTGCACAACCATAGCAATTAAAGATTTAGGTAGTTAGTCATTGCAAAGAAAAAGAGAGTGCACAACAATCACAATTAAAGATTTAAGAAATTAGGAATTAAGGGTGATATTCGAATATTTCAATTTTGCTTACACTCATTGATAGGCAGCTTTTTTATTACTCTATATATATATATATATATGCTCCCAATAAAATAATTATATGCTTTGTGTCACGACAATAAACATATCATGTTGTTGTGTTGAAAAAAAATTTAGAGAACCAATTTGTCAACTACTACCTCAAACCTACCTGGGATTTATTGTATCCACAAAAAGCTTCTCTTAAAGCTACTGTGGGCCGCCCAATAAAATCTTGCGGGTAAACCATGTAACTCCATTCCTCCATTTCAACGACATTGAGACTTCAGCAGCAGGTCTGAGCGGCTCTTCGTAGAATCCAAAGTTGGTTTTTGGGATTAAGAGAGCTGTCCGGTACTTTGAACACCGGACAACTTTTTTATTTTGAAAAAATTTTCCCATTCTCTTATCCGATATTTGTATTGCCAGACACGAAGGCAACTTAAAAAAAAAGAAAAAAAAAAAATTGCGGAAGAGGGTGGTATTCATAATTTCGGAAAATTAACTCCCCATTCGGTAATTGACCACTCCCAAAAGTGTCTGTACGTAATTTGCTCTAAAATATTATTCCCCGACTTGCTCATTATAGTCAGAGACTTATAAACCTATTTTCTCTCCATATTATAAAGTTTGAAGCTCCTAAAATAATGCAGATCTAGTGTAAACCATTGTTATTACGATCGGAGTGGATCGCTTGGTCGGACTATCAATAGGTGTCATGGCTGATACAGTTCAAAGAAAAAATTAGGCTCGGTCAAAACTAACTAATATTACTGTTTAACTGATTTTACTGGTTGGATTGGTCAAATTTGACTAATTGGATAAGTTGAACATTTTTTATATTTATATTTTAAAACTATTACTTATTGTGCTTTATTTTTATAAAAATCCACTCGATTCAACTTATTGAACTGAGTTTGACAGAACTAGACCTCTCACCCGGTTTGCTGGACAGTGCGAAGCTTATATAACCTACTACGTGTTGTAGACACTTGAAAATAGAATATTAGAAAGAAAATAGAATATTAGAAACTGCTCTTTTCTTATTTTTGAGCTAGCGGCTCATATGTCTTTTCAAATTTTCAGTTTTGATCATGAAGCTTAAATTAAATAAGCTTTTGTCTTCTTTATATAAGCCCACTAATAATGTCTTTCTCTATCTTTGAAATCTTGCTAAATGTAGTGTCCCTATCTTACATTTATGCTTGTGGGGTGAAAAGCAAATGAGCTGTCTCCAACATGAAAAAAGACACCTAAGAAAAAGTCATCCATATATCTAACATATCAAAGGAAAAATAGATAAAAGAGACTATTAGGGGCTGCAATGGGCCACATGGCATGATCTAAAAAATAAGGGTTTTGGCCACAAAATGTGGTTTAAGGGCCGGGGCCAAGATAAAGCTAAGCCCAACTTATTTGTCATATGTTCACATTATTATTATTATTATTATTATTTTAAAATTTTATCCAGCGCTGCAAGGCTTGACCCAAACCTGATAGGACCAATGTCAGGTCTGGGCCGGTCCTCAAGGGAATAGGGAAAGGCTATGGCCAGGAATGGCAAGGCCTGTTGGTTGCCCTGGAGACTATTTCCTCGTATAAGGAAGTCACGATAACTCTTGTCCATCAAATTTTAAATTGGATAAGCTATAAGTGGGGTGCAGTTAGTTTGTATAGAGCCAAGGATCTAAATAATCAAAGTAGAGTACACCTTCAAATAGTATCGAGAAATATGGTTTCAATAGCCTTAAAATATATTTTCATCTTTAGTTATAAATTTTAAATTTACAAAAATATTGTAGATGAGCAGATCTATGAAATCTTGAAAATTGACGGTCCAAAAATGTATTACAAGATGCACTATTTCTAAAACTTGAAATCCAATTTTTTTCTCATGTCCATGCATCTTGTGGTCAAGATGATCAATTTGAGGATATTTGGGCATCAAAACATCATCGGCTGGTGAAATTTTTGAAGTAAGCTCTAATTTGATTGTTTAGAGCCTCAACTCTATCTAAACATTTTCCTCAAGAGTGTGCCACCTACTAGACTTAAAGTTTAATTTTTTTTTCTCCAATTTACCGACATAGACCGACATCCAATTGCTATAGATCTCTTCATAACAATGGTAAATAGTCTCATAGTATATAATCCCAACATAAAATACATATTTTTTTGCCCCTGCGAAGGATTTAAAGGCAATCCATTTCTTGATTCCATTTATTTCTTGGACAAAAGATAGAAAATATATAAGCCATCTGATGCGTAGAATAGTACAGAGAACTAATGTTTCTCCGATCAACGTCGAATTTAACACCGTACGGCTTAATATATGTTTTTGCCTGGTTTGCCTCCTGGAGTGGTTGGTCAAGAGAATTGAGAAAGCGGTATCGTGTCCATTAATTATGTATGATAATGGCGGTGCCCACTGGTATTGTGTTCCTTTTGTCTTTTCGAACAGTCACTATGCCTACTGCTACTACTACTACTGTACCGATCTGACCTTTTTCATGAATCCAAGAGAGAGAGAGGCTTTCTATCAAGTCATGGAAGTCTCGAGTGAGGACATAGCAATCATTCTGTGAATCTCCGATCCTAAACCTCAAAGGGAATGGTCGTTGTAAGAAATAATGTTATAATACTTTAGACCTACCGTCTATTTTATTTGGATATTGTAAATTTAATATATATTTTTTTAAAAAAATTATATGAGGTTCTACTTTATAATATAGAACTACGAAGGCTCTTAAAAAATCCTTCGGAAAAGGTAATTTTAATGGTAAAAAACCCTTTGATTGATCATCTTTACATCACTACCAAAAATAAAAAGATTTTAAGTCTCAAAAATAGTGTATTTTACAACATATTATCTACACCGTCCATTTTCAAGATTTTCATATCTTTATAGATCTACTTGGTTTTAACCATTTTTGAAATTTGAAATTTTATAATAGGATATAAAAATAGATTTTGAGATAATCTTAAGAACATTTTACATCAAAATTATATACTATGATAAAATTTCAAGGTGCACATCTGTATGCAAACTGCACCGATATTTTAAAGGGTGCGGTTTCTATAAGGTTGCAACTTTAAACAATCCAATTAAGGCACACCTCCATAACATGTAATTTTGGTGTAAAATATTCTTAAGATTATCTCAAAATCTATTTTCATATCTAATTATAAAATTTTAAAATTCAAATATGGTCAAAATCAAGTAGATCTATAAATATATAAAAAATCTTGAAAATGGACGGTCTAGATAATGGGTTGC
Source organism: Amborella trichopoda (assembly GCF_054954075.1). Taxonomy (NCBI): domain Eukaryota; kingdom Viridiplantae; phylum Streptophyta; class Magnoliopsida; order Amborellales; family Amborellaceae; genus Amborella; species Amborella trichopoda. The sequence continues at coordinate 40,976,665 of NC_142340.1, forward strand.
AAAATGCACTACTTCTGGGACTCAAAATTTTCTTTTTTTTTTTTCATATTCATACATCTTGATGTTGAGATTATCAATTAGAGGGCTTTTTAACATTAAAACAACATTATCCGATAGATTTTTGAGGTGCATATGTAATTTTATATTTTAAGTTTGCAACGTTATATATACAATGGCATGTATTATGAGACAATGTCCAATCTATGCCATCAAAATAAAATGGTCGGTATAGATTAATACAATCTTATTTCTACAAATAATAGCAACCTTATATAAAATTTTCTCAACCTTAAAGACTTTGAAACTCTAGATCCTAAACCCTAAGGGTCCGTTTGGCTCATTGGATTCAAATTTTCAAGAGTTACTTTTCCTAGAAAAGCTGGGCCAATCGTGTTTGGTTCGCTTAGAAATAACATTTCTATTAGAATTGAGATTTCTATGGGATTCTTGGATGCTCATTTTAAGCTTAAATTTTGGAAATCTCAATTCCACCACAATAAGTGGAATTGACATTTCATGGAAATGATCTATTTTATTAATAAAGAATAAAAAAAAATTAAAATTTTAGAGAGAGAAACTATATCAAAATTTAAAGGGAAAATATATTAAAATTTTTAGAGAAGGAAACCATATCAAATTTTAGAGAGAGAAAGCATAAGAACATTTTTTTAGAGAGAAAATATACAAATTTTTTTAGTGAAAGAAATTATCTCAAATTTACAGTTTTAGGGAGACCATATTAAAATTATAGAGAGAGAAACTATCTCAAATCTTAGAGAGAAAGTATCTTAAAATTTTAGATAGAGAAACTACATTAAATTTTAACGAGAAGAACTATAATTTTTTTAGAGAGAAATATCTCAAAACATTTAGATAGAGAAACTACCAGAAAACCTTTAGAGAGAAAAACTATCTCAAATTTTAAGTTTTAGAGATAAAATATCTTAAATCTTTAGAGAGAGAAACTATATCAAATTTTAGATAGAGAAAATACTTGAAATATTTAGAGAGAGAAACTATTTAAAAAAATTTAGATAGAGAAACTATCTCCAATTTTAAGTTTTAGAGAGAGAAAGTATATTAAAATTTTAAAAAGAGAAAAATTGCTTAAAATTTTTAGAGAGAGAAACTATCTCAAATTTAAGTTTTACAGAGAGAAAATATCTTAAAACTTTAGAGAGAGAAAGTACCTACATTTTTAGAGAGAGAAACTATTTGAAAAATTTTAGATAGAAAAACTATCTCAAATTTTAAGTTTTAGCGAGAGAAAGTATATTAAAAATTTAGAGAGAGAAACTACCTGAAAATTTTCGAGGGAGAAACTCTTTCAAAATTTAAGTTTTAAAGAGACAAAGCATCTTAAAACTTTAGAAAGAGTAACTGTATCTAATTTTAGAGTTAGAAAGTACCTAAAATTTCTTAGAGAGATAAACTATTTTAAAATTTTTAGAAAGAAACTATCTCAAATTTTAAATTTTAGACAATACCTTAAAATTTTAGAGAAAGAAACTATATCATATTTTAGAAAGAGAAACCACCTGAAATTGGTAAGAGAGAGAAACTATATCAACATTTTTATAGAGAGAAACCATCAAATTTTAAGTTTTAGCGAGAGAAACTATATCAAATTTTAAAGAGAGAAAGTACCTAATTTTTTTAGAGAGACTATTTCAAAATTTTTAGAGAGATAAACTATTTCAAATTTTAGAGAAAAGTTTAGAGAGAGAAACTATCTCAAAAATTTTAGAGATAGAGAGAGAAATGATTTGCATTTCCATAAAAAAGATATTTTAGACAATCCAAACAGGGAATTTGTATTTTTTTGATTTCTACCCTATGCGATCCAATGGAATTGACATTTCAAGGAAATCTCAATTCCATATTTGGCTTTTCCCAAGATTGTAAAATCTAGGAATCCAAACAGGCCCTAAAGGAAAATGGTTTGATAGGCTGCAGCCCTATCAAAATAAGAAAAGCTTCACCTTATAATTCATCCAAAATTACAATTCAATCATTAAAAAACCTTTATACCGATCATCTCGGCTGGAACATATTGGTTGTAAAAAAAAAAAGAAGAAGAAGGATTTTAAGCTCTAAAAATCGTGTATATTATAACAAATTATCTAGATCATCTTCCAAAATTAGGTGTTCACATATCCGCAAGATTTTTACCGTTTTTTTAGCTTCAAATTTTATTGTCGGTGTTCATAATTGATTTAGAGAGATTTCTGTTGCCGAAAATGATTTCCAAATGAGGATATGAGGTGAGGCGTTTTCCTAAAGCTTAGACCCTATAAAAACTTCATTCAACCCTAAATCATGTAAAGGAGAGGTAGGCTGAGTAACCTAACCTTGGTACTTACCGTGGAGGTAGAATTCCAATATGGGTTGTGGCACCCTTTACTAGTTTCCTATTTTGGGATCAAACATAAAAGTTAGTTAAGAGATACCACAGTCATGCATAAGGAAAACTCAGCACATGGCTCATCTCCCCCAAAAAGCCTTGTTTAGCGCATGGTAGCATGCCCTATATTTTAGTTGCAATCATGCCTTTCAATCTTGACAGCTTTCAAAATCTAACTATTTAAATAAGGGTGCCATTTCTATAGAGCCTAGGCTCTAAACAATCAAATTAGAACCTACCTTCAAATAGTATCGAGAAATGTGGTTTCAATTTTAGAAATCTTTACTAGCTTTAAAATATATTTTATATTTATTTGTAAAGTTTAAAGCTTAAAAAATAGTGTAGATTGATAGATCGATGAAAACTTGAAAATCTTGAAAATTGACAATCTAAAAATGCATTACAAAATACACTATTCCAAAACTTGAAATCCATTTTTTTTCTCATGTCTATACATCTTGATGTCGAGATGACCAATTTGAAGATATTTGAGAATCAAAATAACCTCTCCTAGTGAAATTTTTGAGGTAGGCTCAAATTTGATGGTTTAGAGCCTCGGCTCTATATAAACTTTTCGCTTTAAATAATTATAATTTTAAAAAAATCAAGCTCTAACAAATCATTTAGATATTTTGTTTCAAGCGTTCACAAGTCTGCACATTTTTTAAAGCTTTAAATTTTATAACTAGTAAAAGAAATAAATTTGCCTTCCAATGCCAAAATTGCATTTATTGGTTCGAGTTTTGTGGTACAACTTTACTCTTAATATAATGCCATGGCCTCCTATTCCACCCATTTCTATTACTTGACTACTTTTGATACACAAACATGGTTGATTACTAGATGTGAAATCAAACAGTTGTATATGTGTTATTGATCCCTTATAAAGTTTAAAATAAATTTTTTCATATGTTATGACTCACTTCAATTATTAAATTTTATATTCAATGATTAAAAATGATTGTGGTTTTTTTGTATCAAAATAAGAGAGGAAAATGTACGTTATTTTGGAAGTAATGTTAAAGAGCTTGAAAACTTGTACTTTAATACCAAAAAGTATACCCTACTCTATGTGGATCATGAAGTTGTACGACAAACAACTAATGGTAGAGATGACAAACAACTATCAATGGTACATCCCTCGTCACTGTGAACTTTGGTTCAAATGGACCACCATTGTTCAAGAGAGATAGCATAAATTTTGTGGTGCAGACTTTCACTTTTTGGTAACGACTAGTTTTACTTCACCTGGTGCCCAAGAATTGAGATAACCTTCTCTCTCATGGAACAACTATCTCTCTCTCTCTCTCTCTCAAAAGTCAAAAGTGCTTTGTTTTGCAAAGGTGAAACCAAAAAATATTTGGCAGCCGCCTGTAGTTGAGTGTTGCAAATTGAAATTTGATGGATCTTCTTTGGGTAACCAGAGGATGGCAGGAGTGGGTGGTGTTTCTAGCGATAGTAACGGTTCGGTCATCTGCTATTATGCTCATTCATGTAGTGCTGTATCTGTCAATCATGTTGAAATTACTGCTCTTGTGTAAAGGGTCTTAATTTGGAAAGAAATTTGTTTGGTGATATGCTGGTTATTGAAGGTGATTCCCTCAACGTGTAATAAGATGCCGAGACTATCTGGCGTCTTAGATCCTTGTGTTGCAGGTTATGGAGCTAACATTGTTTTAGTTACATCATGTATATAGAGAAGCAAATGAGATCGCATATGGTTTGGTGACAAAAGGTGCATTGCTGGACCCTTTGATAGTGTCATCTGTTATATTTTGATAAATGTCTTATAATTCCCATTTAGTAAATAAAAAGTAAGTGCTCTTGTCAAAAAAAAAGAAAAAAACAAAAACAAATTAAAAAATGCACATGACATAGCCTCGAGGCAAGCATTGAAGTATCAATTTTATTGGAAAAAGCTATTTACTTGCACAAGGGAAAGCAAGAAAATGCTTTGTCATTATCAACAAATTGAGTTTACTCTTTTAGGACATTTGGCATTGAACTTTAGAGAAAGTGAGAGAGAGAGACTGAATTGTTAATACTTTTATAGGATTGAAATACTTTCAATTTATGTTGGAAAAGTTGGGTAGAGAGAGAGAGCATGTTAATACTGTGATAGGATTGAAATACTTTGAATCAGCGTTTTAAAAAACGTCCAGTCGAACCGGACTCGCCCGGTTCGACTCGGAATTCGTGAAAAGGGACCGGATCGGTTCAAAAATCGGAAATCGTCCAGTTCTAGAGAGAACCGGATGATTCCGCACAGTGACTCGCCGATTCACTGTACGGAATCGGCGAGTCCGTATGGTTTTTTTTTTTTTTTTTTTTTTTTTTTTTGTAATACTTGATTGATTTTTTTGTAATCCATGATCGAATTGTTTTTGTTTTTTTGTAATCTATGATCGAATTTTTTGGTTTTTGTAACCCATAATAGAATTTTTTGTAATCCATGATCGAAATGTTTGTTTTCTTTTCTTGTAATCCATGATCGCTTTTTTTGTTTTTTTTTTTTTTTTTGTAACCCATGATAGAATTTTTTGTAATCCATGATCGAATGTTTTGTAATACATGATCGAAACGTTTGCTTTTTTTTTGTAATCCATGATCGAAATGTTTGTTTTTTTTTTTGTAATCCATGATTGAATTTTTTGTTTTTTGCTTTTTTTGTAACCCATGATAGAGTTTTTTGTAATCCATGATTGAATTTTTTGTAATCCATGATCGAACTGTTTTTTTCTTTTTTTGTAATCCACGATTGAATTTTTTGTTTTTTTTTTGTTTGTTTTTTTTTGTAATCCATGATCGAATTTTATGTAATTCATGATCGAATTTTATGTAATCCATCATCGAATTTTATGTAATCCATGATCGAATTTTTTGAAAATTTGTGATTTTTTTTTTTTAATCCATGATCGAATTTTTTTTTGTAATCCATGATAGAATTTTTTGAAAATTTGTGATTTTTTTTTAAATCCATGATCGATTTCTTTGAAAATTTGTTATTTTTTTTTTAATCCATATTATTCAAAGAGAAAATGAGAGAGATGATGATTCTGAGGCCACCCTATCCCAGCCATATTATTCACATATCGAGTCCCAACAGCAACAGTGTAGGGATGAGCACGAAATACTGTAAATTAAATGCTGAATGGCGGTTCATGCAGGGAAAGAACAAATCAATATTCGCATATTCATTCAAAAACATGAAAATTCTTAATGGAGTACCCTCATTTTTTATTGAATTCCTAAAAAACAATATTTATAATGAATTTTAATAATTTTTTCGAATTTTTTTTAAGCTTTATTCTCACCGATTCACCCGATTTCTGATCCGAATCACCGATTCGTCGATCTAAATCGGTTTTTTGGAAACCCGATCCGGATCACCGATCCATTTTTTAAACCATTACTTCGAATTGATGCTGGAAAAGTTTGATACATAAAGAGAGAGAGAGAGAGAAAGAGACATTGAGCGGGAGATATCAAGGTCATATCACAAGAAAGAGAAAGAGAGAGATTTCAAGGTCATATCAGAAGAAAGAGAAAGAGAGAGATTTCAAGGTCATATCTAAAGATTACATATGGATCACCCCAGCACGGTGTTAGACTTGATATCTCAACGACGAAAGGAATGGCAAAGCGTAATTGGTGTGACTCTTTGACATGAAAGCATTTGCAGTAAGCAGGGACCACATGGGATTATGCAATGAACCCACCTTATTGAAGTTTACGTGAACCTTGCTGTGCTCTCGATTCTTGAACAAAACAACCATTAGCATGGTGCACCTCTGGTCAAGGAAATCTACAAATGGGTCGTGTTATGGTACTCTTTACATATGTGTTTTTTTTTAAGGTACTTGATATTTTTAGACACTTATACCCTTAATTTGTCATGAAGTAACCTTTTTTTTTTTTTTGCCTAGAGGTATGTTACCTAATTAATTATTGGTAAAGTAAAATACTTGATAGAAATCGAAGTATTTACTAATTATAGTAGAGAGTGAAATACTCAACATGACGTGTGATATCTTTCACATAGAGAAATAATTTTTTTATAGAAATATCTATCTTATCTCTTCTAAAGACAAAAAATGCTTATATTCAAGAAACTTTGTATTACAAAACAAAAGGCAATATGTTAAAAAATATTGAATACATTAAGAAAATACTGATATGTATGAGTACTCTAAGATATTTCATTACATATAAGAGTCATGAGATAGACTTGGCCTAGGAGTTTCAGTTACTTTTAGTAGAGAATAACTCATGGTACATGTGTGATAATGTAGTTCAAATAAAAAATATTTCTTACTCATATTAATGAGTATCCTAACATAATCGTTTACAAATGAAAATCATGAGATTGACATGGCCTAGGAATTTCAGTTACTTTAGTAGAGTATAGCTCATGGTAGGTGTGTGATAGTGTAGTTCAAATGAAAAGTATTTCCAAAGATATAGTTTACTAAAATTAAATATTTTTAATGTTAGATTTGAAATTGGGTAGTTGAAGACGTGTCATTGTTTGAGAATAAAGTCCCAAATAAAATTTCTCAAATGTTGTGACTCACTTTTTATCTATTATATTTCACATCTAATAGTTAAACGTGAGTGTGACCTACTCGTGTAAAAAAATAAATGGTCTTACAATATACAATCCCTATTTTTAGTAGTTCTACTTAAGCATAGCCTTTGCGCTTTTTGTAGAATTGATATTTCTATAAACGAATAATGTTTAAGAGCGGTAAGTTCAACACCCAAAAGATGGTAGCTATACCCATATGGTGTAGGGTCCTTGGTAACCCCCTGTTTGTGGAATTAGGAAACCTAAGTACTGAGATACCATCGTAGATAGTTAAGTGCAAAATAGATGAATATAACCACAAATCAAGTATAGAATACAACTAAAAGCACGCCACAATAATATAAATTTTTTATAATTCATTTCGTGGGCCTACACCTCCACGGCCTCAACGATTAAAAATCCACTATCTCAATGAATATTACAATTTTTGAGTCACAAAAAATATATTTCTATCTAAAAAAAGACAAAAATTTCACCAACCTTCCCTTCTCCACTTGCTCCTCTGACATAAGAATATCTCTAATTAATCTCATCATTGTCATCGCTACCCCACTAGTGCAAAGATTATATTGGGAGCAACGGAAAGAATTTCTCTATCTAGAAGCGGAAGTCTGGCCCATTTGGATAAGAAGAAATTATGAATTTTGGAAATTTGAAATACAAGAAAATCTTCAGATTTCCAATATCAGTGATTCTTGTCATAGATTCCTAAAATCTCTAGTTTGGATATATAATACAAGATTCATGGATTCCTTACCATCATTTTCATATCCAGTGCGTAATAACAACATTTAATATAGTTCTTCTCTTTAAAACTTAATATACTTTCTCTCTCTAAAACTCAAAATTTGGGATATTCTCTCTCTCTAAATTTTTTGAGATTGTTTTTCTCTCTAAAATTTGCAATGATTTTGCTCTAAATTGGTGATTTTTTTTTTGGATATTGATATAACTGGTGACTATGACGTTGTGTCTCTTGGTAAAGTATTTGAGGAGTTATGGAATGGTGTCTATGAGATAGAGTTGTAGGGACTTGAGGAGAATTTTAGACGTTAAAATTGTATTTCATATTCAAATTATTTCCTTTGAAATGAATAGAACTGTAACTAAACCCTTACGAAATTCAGATATTCTTTGAAGCTTAATATTTTAAATTAAAATCGTCTCGTTTTAGGGCTGAGAATCGGTTGGATCAGATCCGAATCTACCAGGATCCACATTCAAATCCGAAAAGTATACATGAGATCTGGATCGGGATCTGGACCTGATCAGATCTAAAATACTTTGATTTAGATCTAGACTCAAAAAGTGTATAGGATCTGGATCCAAATCCAGTTCCAATCGAATCCAGAAAAACTATTTTATATATTATCTTATAGCTATAAAATAATATATTACAAAGCAATACTATACAATATATATTTAAAAAATTCTATAAAATATATATTTATGCATATATAAAATAATATGTAATATTTTAATAACCAATTGTATCCGGATCAGATCCATCTATAACTAGATCCAATCCAAAATACTATTCAAATCCAAGATTTAGATCTGAATCCAACATGTCGGATCCAAATCTTGTACAGAGACCCACGTCCAAATCGAGTATGAAATTTGGATTTGGGTTGGATCGGGAAAATTCTTAGCCCAACTCCTTTACAATCAACCTTATGGCCAGCCGCACTCAATTTTTAGGGCGGTTGCCATAACATGGAGCGACAAAGTATTGGACTAGGCCTTCAATAATCCAAGTCGAGAGAGAGGGAGAACGAGAGAGATTTTAAATGGTTGCAGAACGATAAACAACAAAGGGTATTTTATTTATCTATGCTATAAATATGTGTTGCTCTTTACTCATTAAGTAATCATAACGCATAAATATAAGAGACATTCATAGTTTTGCATGCACAAATTCCAACCAACTAAACCTACGCCTTGGGGAAAAATTAAAAGAACTCAAATATATAATTGTTGCAAAAATTTCCTATCACGAATGCCGGAATCCATGCAATGAATATTTGGATCTTCAACTTGTTGGGTCTTCAAATTCATATCTCCCACATATTCCAAGGAATATAGAGAGCCATACACATTAGCAAAATCAAATACTCCAAGTGCTGGAAGAAATCTTTAAACGTTGTCCCAACTGCAAAAAATGAAAATTGAGAATTTCTGATTATTTAAATGGATAATTAAATATTAATACTATTTTATGAGATAAGGATCCACCAATAAGAAGCTGAGTTTTATGTAAATAAGGAATTAGATTACTAAACATGCAAGCAAATAATGAAGATTGAAGGACTAAATATTCTAAAATCTAATATTTGCAAGGAAAATGGGAGACAAGGAGCAACAACCGACTAATTATTTAAATAAAAATTTTCATCACATCTTTTATGTAATTTTGTTTATAATCTGAAGTGTTCAAAACCAAGGCTCGGACTCGGGACTTGAAAGGGTCTTCAGTTTGAGTCATATGTAGAGACTTGACTGAGTTTGTCAAGGACTCAGCCGAGTCTATAGTAGCAGCAATACTAAAACGTAGGAATAGGCCAAGTTTGGGCAGTTCCTACTCGATGCCTTGCCTAGTCCAAGTGATAAAGGCGAGTCGACTCGCTCGAGTTTTAAAATGCTAATTGTGTGTGTTTGTCTGAGAGAGAGAGAGAAAGAGAGAGACCAGCTGCTTGCTGTCCATCGCCTGGTGCCCCACCTGTAGAGGACATTCAGTGATTCAGATATGAGGATGCTTGTGCCTTATTACAAAAGGCTGGATTTTATTCTTTTCCTTTTTGGGTAAATATATATACAACATGAAGTCCATATATTATACATTTTCATCGGCAAACACAAAAGGTGGTAAATCAATTAATTGAAATTATCTTGGTTTTTTTTGTAAGATTTTTTTATTTGGGAATTTCTCGAGTTCTAGATGTCGACTCTTGAACAAATAGGAGTATTTTTAGTAATTGAAATCGTATAACTGGATTGAGCCAAATGACATAAAAAAAACTTTCTTGTTTAGGATTAAGAATCTGGAGCATGTTTCCCATGTTAAAAATCTTGTTCCGGTCTTAAACCAAAACAATGAGGCATTATTTATGTCATTTCTCTAGCAAGGTGGCACGACCCAAGTGAGAAATGAACCCTTGTTGTTTTTTTTGTTTTAGTATTTAATTGGTGACCTCTGTTTTGGGTTCCTTACATGAAACAAGTAGGGATACTTATATCATTCGACTCGGGGCATTTAATATGGGCCCAATTATCGAAATGTCTCTACTAATTCAGGGTTTTGCATATGCAACATGGGAAATTGGGTATTTTCAAATAAGTGTCTCGAGTGCTTCCTGGAAGAAGCACGTCATGTAAAACAAACACTACAATGGTTTTATTTATTTATTTAACCACCTTAATTATTTTTCAAAAAATTTGACCCTAATATTGTCCCTTCTTTTTATTTGCTAATGAACAACTATATATTTAGGCATATTTGGTACCATGAAAATACGTCTGGGAAAACATTTTCATGTGAAAAAGTCACTCATGTAATAAGGTGTGGGATAATTCGCTCGGACTAACTAGTGTTAAAAAGCTCCCATACCTAATTACAAGAAGGAGTTTTTTCATGTAAAAATACTTTCAAAGAAGTATTTTCATGCATACTGAATGTGCCCTTAGATATATCTTGTAAAAAAAAAAAAAAGTGCTTAGATGTAAGATATCATTTTTCTTCTTAGGGCTAGATGTAAAACATCATTAATAGCATACCGTTATTATCTGATCCAGAAGTTGATGGAGGAGGTGAAGTTGCCATTGATGGAGGAGGAGGAGGAGGAGGAGGAGGAGGTGAAGTTGCCCCGGGTCCGAACCCAATTCCCTTACAATCGGCTCCCAAAGAACCTGAAAAGCATGGAAAACTCATTTCGTTAAGATTAATTCATAACAAACGCGGCTCTCTCTCTCTCTCTCTCTCTTGCAATGCATACATACATTGTTTGAAACAAGGAAGGTTTGTTGCATTTAAGAGGTTGGCAGATCCTGGGTTGCATTCGCACATATGGCTTGTTTCATTTATCCTCACACATTTTCCTTCTCCACACGACGTGTAACTACATGCTGGAAAATTACAAAACATTCAATCTCTCAATATAACACCAAATAAATAGACAATAAGTAGTATTACACAATGCAATGGGATCTTATAGTATAAGACCATTCACTTTCTATACAAGAAGGTCAAAATTACTCATAGCCATTTGATTTGAAAACCGGAATGCATCACAAGTTTTGAAAATTTTATTTTAGATTTTGCAACCCCAAACACCCAATTTTAAATCCAATGGTCAACGATGAAACACTAGATATCGCCAAACCCAGGAAATTATAATTATTATGAAAATTGAAAAGGAAAAAAAGAATTCAAAATATAGAAAATATATTGAAGATAATAAAAGAAAATAATAGGGTTGTGGAAATTACGGTCCGATAGGTTGATTGGAGGTGGCAAGAGAGGGAAAGGGGGTGGAGGTGCAGTTTCCCCACAACTAAGGTCAAGCGTACCTGCAAGAACCATTACCAAAATACAAAGTAATGAATGAGAGAGAGAGAGAGTTTGCAGTTGGGGATGACACAAGAGAGAGAGTTGACAGTTGGAGACGAGAGAGAGAGAGAGAGAGAGAATTTACAGTTGGGGATGACACAAGGGAGAAAACCAGAAAGTGGGCCAATCTGAAGATTTTTCCATCCAGGAAAACATACACACTTAAAAGGCTCCAAAAGTTCGTTGGATTTATTGCAGGTCCCTTGAGCACAGTCCACCAATTTGCACACACCATCTACAAGAAAAAGAGAGCAAGATCAATACAACCCATTGTAAAAAACCTATCTAAAACCAGTATAAAGGGTCATAAGTCATAACCAAATCGTACAAAGCTTTTTTTTTCTCATATTTGATAGCGAGAAAAGAACCGGTCCAGAATAATTGGGAAAAGTCTCTAACGATGATAATAATAGAGTTCTCATGTACCTGTTATGGGGTTACTCTTTGAGGGATAAGAGAGGAGAACGATCTCAAAGAAAATGAGGGGAAGTAAGATGAATTTGAGAGCCATGTTGAGAGAAAATTGGGCAGTGAGCGAGAATGAATGGTCTGATTTTTTGAGAGCTATAACTGGGTAGTGAGAGAGATTGAAATGGTCCGAATTTTTGAGAGAGAATTAGGTAGTGAGACAAATAATTGGTCTGAGTTTTTTTGGTTCTAAGAGAGACAGAGGGATATTTATAGGTATTGGTGGGGTTGAATTAAACGGAGAAACCTAAGAAGAGTTTGATTGTGTTCAAGGAAAAGTCCAAAAGAAAGAACCCATCAATATTTTGATAGAATTCTAATACTAAGAGGAAACCTGGGAAAGAATTATAGTATACAAAGAAGAGAATAGATGTCCGGCCTAAATCTCAAAATTTCGTATTGAAAATCTCCTTTTTTTTGGACGGTACGCTCTTCCTCTTTTTTTTTTTTTTTTTTTTGTAATAGATGGTCCCCACAATTTAGAAGTTCTATCCTCACCTTTATCCAACCGTCCATTTTTTAATTGAGGGCTAAGATTGTCCCAATCACAATGTTACGTCTCTTCATTGTTTTATTTTTATTTTTATTTTCTATAAACTGTTTTAACACCAAATTTTGGACATCCATTCCTCTATTAAACTCGCACTAACAAAAAATATTTTCCATAGAATAAAATGATCAAAATACCCCTGAAAATTTTAAGGGGTATATTGGTCATTATTTTTTATCTAAAAGTTATTGTTAATATTTTTTATAGGTGCATCCCAATGAGAAGATGACACTACCAAATTTCATATTCAAAAAAATTGTATTAAAAAAACTAAAAATAAAATACTTTGAGATGCCGGATCTAAGATCAAAAGGTGAGTGACTCTCTTGATAAAAAATAGACGGTTAGAAGGTAGGGAGAGGATATAACTTCTATATTGTAGGGGGGACATAAAAAGCTTTCCCATAATAGATTATACACCAAAGGTTAAAAGCTCTTGTAGCATAGAGATCCTATGTATTATATCTTCTAACCTATAAATCAACTTTATCCACTTTGTATCATCTTTTTAGCCCAAACAATTGTAAACTAATGTTAAAAAGAGATGCCTTTCTAAACCACCTTCTCTCTCCCTCGACATATAGTTTGAAACCTTTGGTAGAAATAAAAAATAAAATTGGGTGTACAACGATATTTTTCCAAAATTCTATTGCAGATTAAATTACTCAAGATCTTCCTATAATTTGGTTATTTTCAGTTAATTTAAAGATCTAGAAATCTCTGATGATTCAAGATTGATGTCGTTGATTCTATTGCCCGATATTTTTGCTACAAAGAAATGAGGAGAGAGAGAGAGGAGAGAACGAAAGAACATGCATGAATGGTATAGAGAGAGAGAGCAGAGAGAGGTACAAGAAAAGGTAGAGAGATAGAACAAAGCTGATGGGGAACTTTAGAGCTCCGAGAAGCTGGTCGTGGTTCTGTAAGGAGATGGGAAACGATACTGGTGGTAAGCGGAATATCGTTATGGATCGAAGCTAAATTGGAAGTTCAGGGAGAGGTAAGTTCTTTCAAGATAAGAAGCAACAATTATCTACAGAACAATTTAGTCAAGAACAATGGCTTTGGATCACATAAATATCAGAGGAGGTGTCTGGACTTGAGGAGATACGAAAAGGGAAAAAACATGCTGAAAACCGAGCCTCACTTTGTTTTGGAGAATGTTAAGCTGGTCAACTAAACTAGGAAATGCGTTGGAAGATTTGAATAAGTTCCAAGATTGGGCTCCTAGAGTTTGTTTGAAGAAAGTTAGGTGATTTGCATCCTCATTATCTTTGAGAAGAAGGAAGATGCTATCAGGATTTCCAAACAGAGTTTCTGGATACTGAATGGAGTACTCCATCTCTTCCTTACTTTTCCTTATGTATTAGTCATTTGGAAATCTATCTTCTTGACAATGGACAATAAATGAATGGATTCAAGACTTCTTCCAGCAAAGCTTAAACCCACCATTTCCAAAAAGTGGTAAACATCATTGGAGAATAACAGTGGGCAGCAATCTGCAGGACTTTATGGAAAGAGAGAAATACGAGATTTTTTTAGGATAAGGCTAGGGATGTTCGACAAATTCATTCTATCTTCCTCCATGTTTTACAATGGATAAAAGCTTTGTCGGAATTCCTAAGGAGTTCTTTTACAATAACTTATGTGATTTATTGGCGAGAACTAAGGCCAAAAGTAATAAGGAACTCAACTTGGTGCCCCCCGCCGGATGTGGTGGTATAAGTTCAACTCTGATGGAAGTGTTAGGGGTGAGGATCAAAGGGCAGGCTATGGAGAATTGTTGAAAGATAGTCATAGAAATATTATATGGACATACAATGGATCTTTGCAGATGTGTGATATTAATGAGCCCAAGCTTCAAGCTATTTAAGCTTACAACAGATCAAAGATGTATTATAGTGGGAGGTGGCTCAACTAATGTAATCACCTTATGCAAGGATAAATTGATTGCTCCCTGAGTTTGGGTTCTACTGATGAATCAAATCTCTATGTACGTGAAGGGGAAAGAGGTGGTGTATCAGCATGTTAAACGTGAAAAGAAAAAGAGGGGAATCAACAACTCGAATGCCTTGGTTTCTCTTTGGTCAATCTCTTCATTTCTACTCAATCTTTTTCTTCTTCCCTTCCCTCTTCTATCCTTCATCATCTTTCTCTTCTTGTAGCTTCTCTACTTTCCTCCTTTATTTATTTTCTTTTTTGTAATCCTTTTCATGTTCACAATGAAAGGTTCAAAAGAGAGAGAGAATCCATTTGGGCTTAGGACATCTGAAGAGAGATTGAAGCTAAAAGATATTCTACTCCCTATAATATTTATTCTCCCACGAAAACTCCACGTACAACTAATTTTAGGACCCCTTAAACTTTGGGTATGTTACCTCTTCAACCCATATGTTAATCTCAATAAAAAACAATTTTTAAGAGTACCCTCTATGCACTCGAAGAAAATGATGTCTCGAGATTGAGTAGAGATTATCCAATTGTTAGATGGCGAGATTGAAGGTTTAGGAAACCCAAATTTCAATTTTTTTTTTTGACGAATAATCTTCTGGTAATTCTTACATGGTTCCCAAGATTTCAGCTCCAAAAAATCCAAGTGGGTCTTCTGACTCAAAGTGTAGAAGTAAACGGTGTTCTCGAGGGAGCATAATATACGTGCTCTTTATTGAACGCCTCATTAAATTTGTTACGCGACTTTGATTTTGTTATTTCACAATTTCGTAAAAATTTTAAAAGCTATATTTAATTAATTATTTTTTGCTTTTCAATAGGATAATGATATAATTGGTGTTTATCTTTTCTTTTCTTTTTCTTTTTTTAATATTGATATAAGGAGAAAGTTTATAAAAGGTTGTACCTTTTAAAATGATGCACCACAAAAATCCATCGAAAGAGATTGTTTTAATACTGAAAAAACCTCAAATTGATCATCTTGACGTCGAGATATATGAATATGCAAAAAAAAAACAAATTTGAGATCCAGAAATAGTGCATCTTGCAATACATATCCAGACCATTCATATTCAAGATTTTCATGCGTTTATAGATCTACTTGATTTTAATCATTTTTGGAGTTTAAAATTTTGAGATAATCCAAAAAAAAAAATTATACCAAAATTAGATATCATGATAAAATTTGGAAGTGCGCCTTAATTGCATTGTTTAAGGCTGCAACCTTATAGAAACCGCACCCTTGATATAATTGGTGACTATGATGTGTCTCTTGACGAGGTATTTGGGGAGGTATGTAATGGTTGCTTTGAGATAAGAGTTGTAAGGACTTGAAGAGAATTTTAAACGTTGAAATTGTATTTCGTATTCACATTATTTCCTTTGAAATGAATAGAATTGTAACAAAACGCTATCGAAATTCGGATATTTCTTTGAAGAATAATTTAAATCGTCTCTTTTATAGGGTTGAGAATGGGTCGGATTGGGTTTGGATTGACCGGGATAGGGATTCAGATCCGAAAAGTATATATGGGATCCATAACCAATACCCAATTGGATCAAGATCCAGATGCAAAAAGTACACATGAGATCTGGATCCCATCGAATACTCAAAAAATACTATATGTATATATATATATATAATATACGTAGCAATTTAATAACTAGATCTGATCTAGATCGGATCCACAGCACCTGGATCCGATCTGAATTAGTATTTGTATCCAAGATGTGGATCTGGATCCGACCTGTTGGATCCAAATCTTGAACCTATACTCAAATTCAAATCGGATCTTAAATTCAGGTTTCAGGTCAAACCGGGTAAATTCTTCCCAACACCTTGACAATCAACTTTATGGCCGCACTCAGGTTTTAGGGCGGTTGCTATAACATGGAGCGACAAAGTATTGGACTAGGCCTTCAATAATCCAAGTCGAGAGAGAGAGAGAGAGAGAGCGAGAGAGAGCGAGAGAGAGAGAGATTAAGGTAGAAAGATAAGCAACAAAGGAAATTTTATGTATGTATGCTATAAAATATGTGTTGCTCTTTGCTCATTAAGTAATCATAACACAAATACAAGAGACATTCATAGTTTTGCATCTTCCAATTTCATTACTAACCTGCACCTCGGGGAAAAACTTAAAAAACTAAAATGTATTCTTCATGAAAAGATTTCCTCTCTCGAATGCCATAATCCATGCAATCAATATTTGAATCTTGAACTTGCTGGGTCTTCAAATTCATATCTCCCACATATTCCAAGGAATATAGAGAGCCATACACATTAGCAAAATCAATAACACCAAGTGCTTGAATAAATCTTTAAACGTTGTCCCAACTGCAAAAATGAAAATTGAGAATTTCTAATCATTTAAATGGATAAGTAAATAGTAGTCATTTCTGATCATTTAAATGGATAATTAAATGTTACTACTATTTTATGAGATAAGGATCCACCAATAAGAATCAGAGTTTTATGTAGACATGGAATTAGAAAACTAAACACGCAAACAAATAAAGAAGATTGAAGGCCTAAATATTTTAAAATCTAATATTTCCAAGGAAAATGAGAGACAAGGAGCAACAACAAACAAATTATTTATATAATATTTGAGAAATGATCCAATGCAACAGTTGTATAATAGTATAATGCAACCACATTTCTAGAAAACCATATTTTTGTCATTTGTATGACTCCAAATTTTGCACATACATTCTCTTCATCCTCATAATCAATTCTACGGAAAAAAAAATTTCAATTTGCACCCTAGATATGGTCAAAATTAGTACCCATCCAATATTGAATCTCAACCATCCATTTGGTGAATTTCAAGATCTAAGCCTTAACAAATTCAAAATCACTTTTTTCCTTTTTAGCATTATTAATCTAATGATGATAACGCTATATAAAAACTTTGGGAATAAAAAAATTCTTTTGAGTCCTATATCTAACTATCTCAATAAAATGGACGGTTTATATTAATTGGACTAGAATGAAAACTTTCTAGAGCATTTTCTCAAATTTTTCTTTCATGTGATTGTTCTTTAGAATGAATAGAGTGTACATTTAAAAATTCATGTCAAACAAATATCTCTAGCATAGTTTTTGAAGATAGTTGCATGATACTACCATACAACCGTTGCGTGAAATCATTCCCCTAAATATTTTCGTCACACCTTTTATGTGATTTTGTTTGCTGTATGTAATGTCCAAAATCAAAACTCAGACTCGAGACTTGGAAGGGTCTTGAGTCTGAATCATCTGTATAGCCTCTGTTGAGTCTGTCAGGGACTCAACTGAGTCAGTACAAGCAATAATACTACTAAAATATAGGAATAGGCCGAGTTTGGGCAGTTCCTACTTAGACTCGGCACCTTGCCAAGTCCAAGTAACACGGACGAGTCGTCTCGCTCGAGTTTTAGAATACTGATTGTGTGTGTTCGTCTGAGTAAGAGAGAGAGAGAGAGAGACCAGCTGCTTGCTGTCCATCGCCGGGTGCCCCACCTGTAGAGGACATTCAGTGATTCATATGTAAGGATGCTTATGTCTTTGTTCAAAAGGCTGAATTTTATCTTTTTCCTTTTTTGGAAAGATACAGTATAAAGGGTGCAGTTGGCATATGGATGCATCCATAGCTGTAAAGGTAAGATGCACTTTCAAATTTTATCATGGTATATAATTTTGATGTAAAATGTTCTTAAGATTATCTCAAAATCTATTTTTATATCTAATTATAAAATTTTAAATTTTAAAAAAAGTTAAAAACAAGTAGATCTATAAACATATAAAAATCTTAAAAATAGATGGTGTAGATAATATGTTATAAAATATACTATTTTTTAGACTTAAATCTTTTTATTTTTCATGGTTATTCATCTCGATGACGAGATGATCAATAAAAAAACTATCTTTTCTGATGGATTTTTGAGGTGCATCCCTCGCTGTAAAGATAAAGTTGCAACCTTATATAAACTTTTCTCAGTATAAAACATGAAGTCCATAATGTATATTCATCGGCAGCCATCAACCGTCCGTTCTAAACATGGATGGTAACGGTGGACATGGACTATAAATCTCCGTGATGGTCTAGAGACTCAGTTTTTTTTTCTTACTATTTTTCTAATATTTTCATCATCTTTGTAAAATATGCCTAGAACCGGTATTCTTTATCTTAGAGGGTAAAATATCACCTAAATATATTTTGTAGGATTTCTTTCATTTGGGAACCTCCCTAGATTACACATCTCCAAAGTAGGTGTTCTAGATGTCGAACCCCGAATAAACAGGAGCATTTTTTTTAACTGAACTCGTTTAATTGGATCGAGCTACATGACATAAAAAGAACTTACTTGTTTAGGATTAATAATCTAGAGTGTTTTCCCATGTTAAAATATCTCATTCCGGGTTCTTAAACCTAACCAAGTAGACCTGTTTATGTCATTTTGGCTTTAGGCAAAGTGTCACAAGTCAAGTGAGGAACAAACCCTTGGGTTGTTTAAGCTTTAGTAAATGGAACTCATTTTTTCTATCACTTGATACACTTGTTTTTGGAAGGCCAACCCTGAAGAGGGAGGCGTAGTATAATTATTTTGAAAATAAAGGTTATACCCCTCCATTTTAAGGGTTAGCAAACTGGAACTCATTTTTTTCTACTAGAAATCTTTGTTCTAAGTTTCTAACCTGAACAAAAATAGGCAATGTTGTTATTTTAGTTGAATTAAGTGCCACGAGCAAAATAATGATGCTACCCCTAGTTGTTCAGGGTTTAAGAAATAGAAACTAGTTCTTTTTTTTCTTTTTTTTTTTTTTAATTAGTGACCTTTGTTTTGGGTTTTTCTCGATAAACAAGTAAGAATACTTATATCATTTGACTCGGGGCAGTTGAATTGAGCCCAACTTATTCAAGGTTTTGCATTTGGAAACACGGCGATGTGGGTATTTTCAAAGGAGAGCTCCCTGAATGAAACACATCATGTAAGAGAAACGCTCCAAAGATAAGTTTTTTATTTGACCACCTTAATTATTTTTGAAAAAGTTTGACCCTTTAAGTACTATTGTCCCTTCTTTTTATTTATAATGAATAATTGTGTACTTAGGCATGTTTGGCACGAGTGAAAATACTTTTATGGAAGTATTTTCACATGAAAAACTCCCTCATGTGAATATGTATGAGAGTTTTTTCACATCAATTGGCTGTCAATTAGTATAAAAAAAATGTAGTGGATCCAATTGTGTTAAAAAACTCCCATACCTAATAACATGAGGGAGTTTTCTTATGTGAAAATACTTTCAGAGAAATATTTCAGCACTACCAAACGTGCCCTTAGATATATCTGGTCAAAATAAAAAGTATTTAGAAGTAAATATCATTTTTCTTATCGGGGGTAGATGTAAATTATGATTAGTAGCATACCATTAGATGATGGAGGAGGTGGTGCCCCAAACCCAATTCCCCCACAATCAGCTCCCAAAGAACCTGAAAAGCATAAAAAAAAAACTCAATTCATTAGGAATAATCCATATCAGACACCTCTCTCACATGCACACTCTCTCTACGTGTATGCAAGGAGGTTTGCGGGGCATACATACATTGTTTGAAACAAGGAAGGTTTGATGAACCCAAGAGGTTGGCAGATCCTGGGTTGCATTCGCACACATGACTAGTTTCATCTATCGTCACACATTTTCCTTCTCCACACAACGTGTAAGTACATGCTGCACAATTACAAAACCCCTCATTGTCATAATATAATATCATATAAATAAACAATAAATAGTATTATATAATGCATGAGGATCATATAATAGAGATCATTTACTTTTTGAATAATGATACTATAAAAGCCTCACACACCCATGTGAGTAAGATCTCAAAGGATCACTATTAAATTTTGACATAGATATTTAAAAAAGTTATCAATAAATCCATTCACCCGAGTCTCATACCCATGTGATAACTTTTCTAGAAATCTGTGTCAATATTTAATGGTGATCTTTTGGGGTCCTACTCACATGGGTGTGGGAGGGTCTCATAGAGTCATTACTCTTACTTTTTATTCAAGAAGGTTACAATTATTCATAGTCATTAGATGTAAAACCCAGACGTATTAAGTATCACAGCTTTTGAAATTTTTATTTTGGATTTTGAACCTAATTAATAACACAACCCCAACCACCCAATTTTATATCCAAAAGTCAATAATGATTGTGATCTTTATGTATTAAAGATAAATAGTTTCATAATATACATTTGCTAATGCAATCCACTATCTTACTAATAATATTTGGTGAATAAAGGGCAAGCCCATTTTTGAAAAACAACTAACTACTACTCTCTTTGACTTGATGCACATGCTAAGTCGTGTGCACACGCGTGTTTATAGTTATTTGCTCCTCTAGTACACACCCATGTCATTTGCTCTACATGACTAAAATTTTTCTTAACCTTTCTTTTTGAAATCTCGAAATAAAAATACATGATGCATTTTAAAATCCCATCTTCCCCTTGTTTAAGTGGTCTACATATGTTTCATGCTTGGACGACTTATTTTGAGAAGGGGAATGTATACTGGAGACTATTTATTTTTCATACAAGAAATCATAATCATTTTAGCCGTTAGATTTTAAATCAAGATATTAATGAGTTACAAAATTTGAAAAAAAAATTATTGGGCATTGTACACAATTAATAACACGATTTAAGCTTTTTTGATTTCACATTTTATAGCTAAAGATGACCGTAACCTCCATATTTCAAAACTTTAAAATACAAAAAAAAATATTGAAAAAAATCATAGGGTTGTAGACATTACGGTCCGAAAGGTTGATTGGAGGTGGAAGGATTGGTGGCAAGAGAGAGAAAGGAGGTGGAGGTGCACTTTCCCCACAACCAAGGTCAAGCGTGCCTGCAACAACCATTACCAAAATTCATGGTAAGTAGAGAGAGAGAGAGAGAGTTTACAGTTGGGGATGACATAAAAGAGAGAGAGAGAGAGAGAGAGAGAGAAAGAGTTTACAGTTGGGGATGACACAAGGGAGAAAGCCAACAAGTGTGCCAATCTCAATATTTTTCCATCCAGGAAAACATACACACTTAAAAGGCACCAAAAATTGGTTGGATGCATTGCAGGTCCCTTGACCACAGTCCACCAATTTGCACACACCATCTACGAGATAAAAGAGAAAAAGATCAACACAACCCATTGTAACAAGCCCATATAAAACCAGTACAAAGAGCCATAACTAAATGATACAAAGCTTTCTTTTTTTCAATGTCATATTTGATAGAGAGAAAACAACAGATTTCAAATAGTAGAAAAAAGCCTTTGATGATGATGATAGAGAGAAAACAAAATTTGAGTTTTTATGTACCAATTATGGGGTCACTTTTTGTGGGATGAGAGAGGAGGAGAATCTCAATGAAAAGGAGGGGAAGTAACATGTATTTCAGAGCCATGGTGAGAGAGAATTGGATAGTGAGAGAAAGAATGAATGGTCTGTTTTTTTAGAGAGGAATGAGATGTGAGAAAGGATGAATTGGTCTGATTTTTTTACTCTAAGAGAGAGAGAGGGATATTTATAGGCATGGTTGGGTTTGAATTAAACGAGAAACCCAAGAAATTTTTTATAAGAGTGGCGATGGGATTGAGAAAGAAATAATAGTTTGATTGTGTTCAATGAAAAGGCCAATAAAAAGAACTCATCTATATTTGAATAGAATTTTATTACTAAAAGGAAGCATGGAAAAGAAATATAGTGTATAAAGAATACATATCCTGCCCAAATATTGGAATTTAGCGTTGAAAATCTCCTCTTTTGGACGGTCTGATTATTGTGATATTTTTTTATTTTTTTATGGTAAAGATTATTGTGATTTTTTTTAATTTTTTTTCGGTATTTGATATATGCTTAAGAGAATTTTATGGGTGTAGTTTATATAGAGTTGAGGTTCTAAACTATCAAAGTAAAACGTACTTTCAATTAGTATCGAAAAATGTGGTTTCAATACTAAAAATTTTGGTGATAACCTTAAAATATATTTTTATAACTTACTATAAAATTTAAAGCTTCCAAAATAATGTAAATCAAGCACTGCTATAAAATCTTAAAAGTGTGGCCAAAAAGCTCCTTGATAAAGTGCGTTCTCTAGAAAATGTAGTTGATGGGATTGAACCCTGGCCAGCTGCCCAAGATATAATAATGGCATGAAAAAGTAGTTGTTTGTATTGAACCTTGGCCAGCTGCCCAAGATATAATAATGGCATGAAAAAGTAGAATGGAATGAACATATACATCATCCAAATATAAGAATAGCAAATATAACTTGGGATTAGCGAACCATTGTGCACGAACAGGTGATCCAAATATAAGAATAGCAAATATAACTTGGGGTTAGCTTACCATTGTGCACGAACAGGTGAGCGGTTCGAGAAAGGCATTATTTGAAGTATAACTATGAGCATGAAGATAAGGCAATGACTTCACTGTGGAGTTTACTCGAAAAGTTTAAGATCTCTGTGAACAGTTAAAAACAATTGGCATAAAGACGGAGAATGAGAACCGAGTTGCCATCATCTAAAAAAATCCGAGGGCCGAGTTTGATGCCACATGGGTGTTTCAAAAGTCCAAGCCACCTATAGAAGAGGCCAAATCCAAGGGCCAAGTTTGATGCCACAAGGGTGTTGATTCAAAAGTCCAAACCACCTATGGAACAGGCCATAGACGTGTTGCTTTTAGAGGAAACACTTGGAAGAAAATTGGAGTCAAGTAATAGTTCCAAGAAACGAGACCTTAACTAATACACATAGCAGGTCCCGTGGTAGAGGAACATAACGCGGTCCCGAAAGGACCCAAAACGTAAAAGAATCCAATCATTTTGTGGTAAAGAGAGATTTTCTAGTAGAGATTTCTTATAGAAAGAATTTCTAGTAAAGGCGAGCATTCTTGTGGGGTGTGTGTGTGAGAGAGAGAGAGAGAGAGAGAGAGAGGGGAAACAAGAGAGAATAAAATTGGGGCACGAAGAAGCCCGGTTCCCCTCTTGATTTCAATACCAAATTTTCATGGTCCGATTCTGCAGCCTCACCAAAATGGCACCCTTCCATAAATATTACAACAGAACAGTTGAGGAAAGCATTTGTAGCTTCCAAGACATCACAAAGCCCAAAGATGGACTAAAGAAATACTCCATGCAACTCTCTCCCTTTCACAATGCTCTAATGAGGTCTAAGGTCAGGCACCTAATGACACCTCTCTCTCTCCTATGCATACTTGTGGCTTTCAAGACAGCACAAAGCTTAAAGGAGAAAAACAGGTGTACCCGCTGCAACTGTCTCTCACTCACTGTGCATAAAGAGACTGCCCCACTAGGCAGAGCCAAATTCCGAGAACCACTTCTCATGGCGCTCTATATCAGCTGCAGACACGCTTCGCTGAACCTTGGTGAGGGCTTCTTCAAAGTCACACATTGCAACCGGGTCTTTTGATATCTCATCCTTGGACATGTTCTTGATCTCATCCCGAGTCTTCCCTGCAATCTTCCTCCTCATTCCATTTAATGAGGCGTCTCGACACACATTAGTGAGGTCGTCTCCACTATATCCCTCTGTCCTACGAGCAACGTTGTCAATGTTCACATCAGGGGCAACCTATTGACATAAAAGACATGAGAGAAAAGGACTTGGTACATGATAGGCAAATATTTATATAGAGGTACAAGATAATTCAATTATGTTAATTGTGTGTGTGTGTGTGTGAGAGAGAGAGAGAGAGAGTGAGTGAGAGAGAGAGAGAGAGGGACTTACATGACATGCAAGAAATTTTATTTTATTCTTATTATTAATGCATGACTAACATACAAAACATAATGCACAAAATACCAGGAATTGGCAGAAATATTCATCATATTACTGCAATTGGCAAAATGAATCTTTACTTTCCTAATTTTGGCAAGAGGCAATGAGATTGAGATCCTCCAGCCCTGCCTCACATGTTGCAAGGAACTATATGTGCTCAATGACATGCACAAAGAGATAGAAGCAAGCTGCTTAGGAACTATTCTTGTTTGGATCTTGTCCCTTTTCTTGAGGGTAAGGAAGTTGTTCCTTGCAAAGGATTCTCACAGTGAAACAATGCAAGACTAGGGAATCAAAGCAGATCTTGTTATTCTGAGGAATAATCAAACTGCCTGTTGTTGCAAAGAGAAATACTTGAAAAAGCGAGAGAGATTTCAAGGAGACCTGAGCGCCTGCCATGCATATGAAATCCCCATAACGCGTGCCCATGGATCTTTCTTTGGTTAATAATAATATATGCTTTAAGTTGCAGTCTTTTATTGAAATTAATTAAGCTCATTCCAAGTAATAGGATACTCAGATGCTGATTGTTTGAGTTGCCATTTTTCAAGAAGATTAATCAATCTATATGATACCCATACATATAAAGAAAAACCATGAGCTCGACATCCAGCCGAAAAAGGCAAAAGTCATAGTGCCATACATATTAACACAAACTTATTGCTTCAGGACACAACACAAGGTATTTTCTCATTTTATTAAGGACGAGGTAACTCAAAGGAGTAATGAAGCCTCCTTAAATTTGCATTGATGAATCAATTAGTAGCATGCACAAAGGTGACATGAGGAATGTTTCTAATTTTCAGAAAGCAAGCAAAGAACAGCTGACATATATTCTGCACTATATTATCACTCTAGTAGAGGTATCCTAGAGCACTAGGGTATCTAGATCATTAGTATAACTATATAGTAAATATTCACTTAGTCATGAGTGTTATGAGGGGATTTTAGCGGTCCACTAAGTACCAGACAAGTCAAGGAGGCTTCCATAGCTACATGGGCCTATTGGTTATCATGGTAACGATATCATACTTTAGTTCTTCACATAGTCTGATGAACAGGCCTTGTTTAATGATAACCGAGCTGGCTACCATAATCACCACCCCACTGGTTATGGTGTCTTTCTTGGCTTCTTTATGGTATCTTAGAGCCACAAGAAGAAATACTGGGGTTGCCAGGTTAAGGGCTAAGACTGCGTTTTTGCTAGGGCTGGCAATGGGCTGGTTGGTTCGGTGCAGCCCAATTGGTCTGGCCCTAAAAGACAGGGCCCTGGACCACAAAATATCCCAAGAGCCAGGGTCGGGCCACCACGGTCCAAGGAAAGGGCAGGGGTGGGCCAGGTTGGGGCCAAGTCAGCAACATGGCTAGCCCGGTTCGACTTACCCAACCCTTTTCTCTTAATGCTTTTTTGTTTACTTCTATTATATTTGGCCTGGCCCTGATAGGGCCAAGGCCTCTTCGGCCCTGTTAGGGTAGGGCCGGGCTAGGGCTAGGGCAAGGGGCAGGGCCAGCTTTCCCTAGGGTATGTGATATTAACTTTCTTGTTTTCAAAAAATAAAAAATAAAAAAGATAGGGTCAGTCCGGATCGAGCTCGGCTTGGTCATTGCCCATATCCCAGGCCCCGCTCCAACACTAGATCTAGATTTCAGGCTTGGGTCAGGACCCCGGAGCCCAAGCTGTTCAAAGTCGGGCTGCCGACCCATTGCACCCTTCGTTTTTCCCCATGCTATCAAAGTCATCTAATTTGAGTGGTTTTGCAATGAGAAAAGTTCTTGTGGTTTTTTCATGCAAGTGAAGTTATTCTTATGCTTATCTGTATTTAACTTGCTCTTACCCCGTGTACCCCAATTCGTGTCTTCCATCTTTCAACCCCAAGATAAACCAATTTAGCAGAGTAAGATTTCAATGATAGATGAAGTACAACAAACAAAAAATGGGAAAAGTTTATATAGAGCTGAGGCTCTAAACAATCAAATTTGAGCCTACCTCAAAAATTTCACTAGAAGAGGTCCTTTTGATCCCCAAATATCCTCAAATTGATCATCTCGACATCAAGATGCATGGACATGAGAAAAAAATAGATTTCAACTTTTGAAAATATTGTATTTTGTAACACATTTTTGGACCGTCATTCCGTCAATTTTCAGGATTTTCAAGTTTTCATAGATCTCTCGATCTACACTATTTTTAAGCTTTAAACTTTATAAATAAAGATGAAAATATATTCTAAGGCTATCAAAAAGATTTTCAGTATTGAAACCACATTTCTTAATACTAATTGACGGTAGGTTCTAATTTGATTGTTTAGAGCCTAGGCTCTATACAAACCGCACCCAAAAAAAATACATGGAATAAAATAAACCATACCCACAACCACAAAAGAAAAATTTCACTTAGCTTAGGAAACAACAAAATAAAAAAAGCTGACGATATGTGAGACATTTAAACAACTTTAGTACAATAAAAATTGACTATAGGGGAGGAATTATTGCATACCTCGACTGTTTTCAAGTTGATACGGATAAGCTCTTTTCGGCTTTCAAAGTTTGGAAGTGGAATATATATTCTTTTTTCCAGTCGTCGTCTACCATAAAATAACATCAGTCACTCCATGCAACAAAACTCATGCTAGCATTCATGCAAGATAAAACGGTAAAACCGTTTTTACATGGAAAGTAAATTGTACTTCAATGGACTATGGAAAAACCATTGCCCATTAGGCAATTACTATCCGTTGATCAGGACAGTGATGGAGAGACAGTGAGGACCACCGTAAGAGTTATGCCACACTTCTGTGGATCACTTTCTCTCCATCACCATCCATTTCAATGGACAATGGTGATCCAATGGATGACGGTTTTCCACAATCTACTGGGCCATACTTCCCCCTCTTCTATAGAAGACAAAAATCCCTCTGTCTACATGTAAAAACACCTATTGCCCTCTCATGCAGGGAGAAATAATAAACCAGAATAATAATAATAAAAAGAGGCTGAGAGAATATACCCTCTTTCAAGGTTTGCAAGGGAATCCACCCCAAAAACGATCTTTTCACGAGATCAATTTGCTCAATTCTCATTCTCTTATCTTTACAAAGAAAGGACATCTCCCTTTAAATCGACTAAAATAAGAAATAAAAGGACCCATAAAAATCTCTCTTTCTAACTTGCATGGACTTTCTCTTCTCTATCACCCTCCCACGTGAACTCTATCTCCCTATTTCTCTCACGTGAGTCTCTATGATCCTCCATATCTCTTATCTCCCTATTTTCCCTCACGTAGCCTCCATATCCTTTATTTCCTTATTTTCTCTCATTTAGCCTCCATATCTCTTCCTAAATCTTAAGTCCATAAAAGTATGACTTCTTTCGATAAGGCCAAGTTAACCCAATATATCCTGAAACGTCCAATCATGCTTAACTTATCATTTTAAAACCAACTAAGGCTAACTTATCCTAAAATCAAACACCCTAACCACAAAAAACTCACACCACACGCACCCAATTCCTATAAGGTAACCCATTTTAAAAAAATAAGAAAAAATAAATTATTTTCTTGACTTTTTTAATTTTCATCCGTGTCATTCTCCTCGGGTTGGGAGAAGCACGACCTCGAGCTTGATTCAAAGTGGATCCCCTTCATCACCATGCATGACTATTTCTTGAATTTGATATTCTTCTGGAGCTTCATCTTCTTCCTTAGCCAAGTGTACCTCCATCCTCTTTTTTGGGCATTCATATGCACGGTGTCCTGGTTCGTTGCATCGATAATACGTAATCTTTGCAGTATCCTTTTTTTTCTTCATTAAATTTTGATTGGCGTGAAACTTCCTTCTGGGTGTGAAATCGCTTATCGGTGCTCTATTGGTATTTAGTCTCTACTTGTAAAGCAATTTGAAAAGCTTTACTTAAAGTCCATGGCTGATGGAGAAAAAAATCATCCCTAATGGTTGATTGAAGGCCATTTACATATCGAGCAACCTTTGGTCCTTCTGTCTCTTGGAGATTATTTCGAGCAACTAATCAATAAAACTCCCCAGTATAATCTTCCACTTTTTTTTTTATTCTTTCAATTTCTTTTTCATCTTTTGCCAATCACTAATTTTTCCCTTCCCACTACGAAGTTAGGATTGTTGAACTTGTTCCCACCAGGCTGCAGCAACCGCGGAGCTTGGTAGCAACAAGTTTAACCTTACGTTCCTCATGAAATTTCGAGAGATCGATTTTAATATTGAAATCTCGTGGACGCTCTATGGGATGCAGATCTTATCTGCAAATTTGTTCAGGACGTTTTGGATCGGCCGCCTGGGTCAATCGGGGAGCTTGATTTGTCTTAACGGTGAGATTTAGCGCCAAGTCCACGTGGTTGCAAGAGCCCTCTTCTCGATGAATGGCATCCTCCAACCGTTGCAATCTCTGATTGGTTTCACTTATTTCTCGTCGAATACCCTCCAAGTTGTGTTCAAGCTCCATATCCTCGATTGTAAGAGCAGCATTCGGCGACATCGTAATTGATGG
This sequence comes from Amborella trichopoda, assembly GCF_054954075.1. Lineage (NCBI taxonomy): Eukaryota > Viridiplantae > Streptophyta > Magnoliopsida > Amborellales > Amborellaceae > Amborella > Amborella trichopoda. The sequence goes on from NC_142340.1 coordinate 41,005,601, forward strand.
ATCTTACTTGCTATCTTTGGATCTAACTTACTCTGAAACCAACTAATGCATGGAGAAATAATAAACCGGAATAATAATAATAATAAGGTTGAGAGAATATACCCTCTCTCAAGGTCTACAAAGGAGTCCACCCCAAAAACGATCTTTTTACAAGATCAATTTACTTAATTCTCATTTTTTTATCATTACAAAGAAGGGACATCTCCTTTTAAATAGACTAAAATAAAAAATAAAAGATCCCATAAAATTCTCTCTCTAACTTGCACGGACTTTCTCTTCTCTATCTCCCTCCTACATGATATTTATCTTCTTGTTTCTCTCACGTGAATCTCTATGATCCTCCATAGCTCTTATCTCCCTATTTTCTCTCACATAGCCTACATATCCCTTTATTTCCTTATTTTCTCTCATGCAACCTCCATATCTCTTCCTAAATCTTAATTCCATAAAAGTAGGACTTCTTTAGGTAAGGCCAAGTTACCGCAATATATTGTGAAAAGTCCAACCATGCGTAACTTATCATTTTAAAACAAAGTTTGCAAAATCGAACCAGAACGATTAACCGGACATGGGCCAGGAAGCAATTTAATTGGCTTAACTGGTAATCCGGCCGATTCAACCGCTCTAACAGGGCAAGTCCCGGGCAGTTAAAAAAGTGTTGAAAAAACATAACAAAGATATGGAAAAAAATCTACTAAAATATGAAAAGCATAAAAAGAATGATTAAAACAAAACACATTCAAATGAAGTTGAAAATTAATAAAAAAAAATGGATTTTAACGAATCGATGTATGTCTAGGGGCAGTTTTAAATTTTTTTGAAAAAGATGGGAAAATATAGAAGTGAGTATTAATGACCAAAACATTTTTTAATTTTTACCATAATGTAAAGAATATTAAAAAATGCATTACAAATCAAATTTCTTATTTTTGAGAGTTTAAGTATTTTTTTTAAATGCCAGTTGATCACCAAAACCGCCCAAACCGAAACCAGCCAATAGCCGGTTCAGGTCTAACCGGGCGGTTAGCGGTTAGATCGCTCGGTCTTGCGAACACTGTTTTAAAAAAAGCTAAGCCTAAATTATCCTAAAATCATACCCCCAAACCACAAAAAACTCACGCCACACCTACCCAATTCCTAGAAAGATAACCCATTTAAAAAAAAAAAGAAAAATATGTATATTTTTTTTTTTGTGAATTTTCATCTGCATCAGCCTACCATAGCTTAAAAGCTATGGCTAACTAGACTCCTGGTTGGTGCAAATTTTACCAGCAATTCTCTAATAAAACCCCCAATTTTAAGAAAGAAAGAAAAGGTACATAAAGGATGAGCTCAACAAATCTCTACCTAAGTGCCTCGTCAATATCCCATGGAAAGTTCGTAGCTGCTAATACCATGACAATTTTCCTTCCCCCATCCTCGCCAGTAGAGCTGTTATTAACACCATCAACCTGTACTAAAAGTTCTGATTTCACCCTTCTCGATGATTCATGCTCCCCAGAAGCCCTGCAACAAACAAATTCACTCAGTGAGATAGAAAAGCTGAAAATAGGTAATAACATCTAATCCAGTTACCTTGATCCAAAAAAATGCTGAATATTTACCAAAGACACAATATTGAAGTGTTCTATAATCAAAACCATAGTTACCGGGATCTCCTACTTTGGTAGGCGATCCCTTCTAAAATCTCGATTCTGTCGCTCCCGAAACAGATCTCTAAGGGATCTCGAATTTTAAATTTTGGGATCTTGTACCCCACAGAAAAGGATCCTGATTCTTGCCGTTAGGGATCTCGATCCCAACCTTAAACACTAAAACAACAACCAAACTGATGATTTTCTTTGTTTATAGCCAACTAGCAACACAAATATTGTTTGTTTGCTATAAATAATGAGATCCCCACTTTAAAGAGTATACATAATAAGGTTGGCAACAAGATCCCTAAAATGTTGGGATCAAGATCCCAAAATGTCAGGATCAAGATCCCCAAAAGATTGGAATTTCAATCCCTGACATTCGGGGATCTCGATCCGTAACATGTGCATTGTACGGACAATGTTCCCAACCATAGGGATCTTCTAGCGTTTCACGATCCCTCGCTCCTGATCCCAACCCCAATCCCAGTACCATTCTCGCTCCCAATCCCATCAACTATGATCAAAACACTTGAGGTAGAAGCCATAAAAAAATAAAAAAATCTCAACAAATGAAATAGGGATTGTAACATCTGAGGCCTCGGAGAAATTTATATCACTGTTTGACATGAAAATCAAGTCCTTTTGTAGGCACAGTCAATTGAAACCCCGTGAATAAGAAAAGAAAGTGTATCTGCGCCCTGCCTCTTAAGCTAAAAAGAACAGTATAGTTTGCATCAGGGACTTGATATGGAAGATGTTTCCTTGCTGATAATGCAGTTTGATCGCATAACGAGCATTTCTGAATTCTGATAAATGTTTGCAATAAATGGGTGGTAATAGTTGTGGACAGAGAGTCAATGGTTGAGCAGGACAATCCATGATTCAGGTAATTTTCAATGAAATCCTGGGGATCTGAAAATCTTTATAGCAACTACAAGCACCAACTATGAAAATCGCGAAGCCAAATAATTTGCAGAAAAGTTAATAAAACCAGGGAAATTGGTGGAAAAATCCTATATTATAATTGGAATTCGGAAACATTCCCCCATAATTTATCTTTACACTCAAGTCCCACATTTTGAGAGCACGTATTGTACTGTAACGTAATATTTTTATACATCGGTTTCAGCTCAAATTTTGGCATCTATACTTCATTACACACTTGGAAAAAAATTTAAATATAATTCAATAACATAAAACAATATTGGTCATTTTATTTCTTTTAATTTTTTTATAATTTTTTATAAGCGCATGGTGGTGAGAAGTATTAACTCCCAAATTTGAGCGCAATCCAGTGTATAAAAAAATCCTATTAAAACACAATATGCACACTCAAAAGTGGAATATGAGCATAAAAATATAAAATATAAGGGGCATTTTAAACTCCAATAATAAAATGAGATTTTTCCATAAATTTCTCCCTAAAAAATAAGTTAAACCATGTTTAAAAATTAGAAAAACCAGAAAAAGGAAAGATTAGATTTGCATACCCCCGAGCATTGCAAAGGGAATCAATCTCGTCAATAAAAATTGTACTTGGAGCATACGCTCTTGCCAGATCAAACAAGCAACGAACCATACGTTCACTCTCACCACGCCATTTTGAAGCAAGTGTGGCAGAAGAAACATTAAAGAATGTTGTTCCACACTCTGTTGCCACAGCTTTAGCCAAAAGAGTCTTTCCAGTACCAGGTGGGCCAAACATTAAGACTCCTTTCCAAGGCCGACGAATACCCTGTAGATTGTGAACATGAAAAACATTAATGTTTTTTGTTTATAATAAAAAATCTCCTGCCGGGTAATTGATTTCCATCATAGTGCATTTGATTCTAGCAGAAATTTATAACTGAAAAAAGAAACGTTCGGATTTCACACGGAAAAGAAAAAAAAACTGTAGAAAATTGAACTAATAGGCCTAGCAAAATTAACATTTCCTACAAGGGATTATGGCTTCCCAGATTTTAACATTTTTACATCCTCCACCAATCAACAATAAAGCTCACCTTTCAAAAAGACAACTACCAGCAACCCAAAAAAAACACTCAGCCAAATAAAATGAATTACCTGAAAATACTCAGGCATCCACAAGGGAAGGACAACAGCTTCCTCCAAGAGCCTTTTGGCCTCACTGAGTCCAGCAACATCATCCCATCTTACTCCAGGACTGGTCTCTAGAACATCTCTTTCAAGCATTGCAGCCAAATCAGCATCAGGTCCTTCGTATTGTCCCCTTCTTGATTTCCCTTCATCTGAATCACCATTCTATCAATATCACAAACAAATTAGGAGCTAGAAAACCCAAAACACTTGGTTTGAAAAGCAAACAGTAGCATAGAAGCCAAGAACGCAAACTAGTGGGAGTTGAATAGGACAGACGTAATCACATAACAGTAAAGGAAGAAAAGAGAGGGAATAAAACAATTTGTATGACCATGCAATAAATTTATGATGAATAAATTGGACAAAGAAGTCCAAATAGCAGAATAAGAAGCATGAAATCCAGAGCAAGATCATCCATAAGTACTATTAGAAAAAAGAAAACATGCTCTCCTTTGTATATGCTATTTATATATCAACAGCATATTATTCCGTGCTCATACAATATTTATCAGTCAACAACATAGACATTGTTTATATGTCAACATAGTTATGTATATGTCAACAATATCCACAAGTACATATTATGAAAAAGAATACATGCTAAATCGCTTCAACTTCTAGAAGAAAAGAAAGAGACGAATGAAAAACACATGAAAAAAGTCTGTTTCATTGTGCATAACCGCAAAGAACAAATGCCTGACTTCTCCAACTTACTCGGAGTCTTTACAATCACAAGGATATCAAAAGAACATGAAAAATCAGAATAAAATTTTTTATGATTAAATTGTAACAATGGAAAAAAAAACATCCTTTCCCTTGATGGGTATCTTAGAAAACAACTCTTAGAGTGACAAAATTTACCCCTGAATCTGCCTTGGACTTGCCAGCACCAGCTCCTTTTTTCCCAGGAGGTCCTGAACCTCGAACCCCGGCCTTCCCTGAAGTGCCCGTAGCATTAGCCTTTGCTCCACGACCAACTGTTCCAGTCCTAGACGACCCACGGGCCCACGTTGCATCTTGATTAGACTTCCTTGAAGAGGCCATTTGGCCAGCACGTGTAGACCTCCTACTACCATATTGTTGCTGAGGATCTCGATTAGGTGGCCTCCAAACATCAGGATCATCTATAGGAGCACTTGAGAAAGGTGGGCACTCGTCTACCGGTTGAAATAGAAAAGACTTAGTTCGAATTGGTGGTGAAGAAGATCGCCTTGTTCCAGGAACTTCATTAAAAGCTCTTCTTTCTGCATCCAACTGCTTTACAACATCTACTTCTTCAGAGAGTCCTTTCTTGCAGTTCATCCATTTTGAACGAATCAATGGGTCATCAAGTGTGGTCAGATACCTGACAACATGAAAGCAACATCAAAATGATGTGAGACTTATGGGGAAACAATAAAAATGAAAAATGAAAAATGAAAAACAGAATGGTAAGCCAGCATCAATGACCCAAAGCAAAGGTGTGCAAATCAAGGGCAAAGAATCCACTCCCAAGAACATATGAACAATCAAGTCCTACCGAGTTCATTTTCTGTGGACAGTAATTAGGTACTAGCAAGTTTCATTTACACCTCTGTTATTCTTACAATATTTGAACTACCAACTGTCATGAAGCCTATAACTGTATACAAACCAAATGACGACAGAGAAATAAACACATTTCCATAGCCATTGCCTTGTGTTGGATTCCCATCGACTAGCACAGCACACAAAAGTAATACATCATAGTGATTGTCAAATATTCGGAATACGGAATTTATAAACATGCATACAAGTAAAGCACAAACAAGGACGGCAGCTTGAAAATTGGAAAAATAAGCACTTCGGTTGAGGCATTAAATTCAGTTTAACTTAGTTTATTTAGCATGTCACCATCTATAATTAAGAATATTCCAACTTTTATTGTTGCATCTCCCTACAATTATGGATCTGTGCCCATCTAAGAATTTATGCACATTACACATACAAAGAAATCAAATACCATGAAAATTTTGTTGATTGGCTGTTGATGGTTCGTCTAATCGGCTCTTTATTGGTTGCTGACTGATTCTCTATGAATCTAACCATCTAAAGAGGTTATGAACATCAACACATATAACAAATCAAACAACCAAAAACAGTTTACCTATTGATTCTTTATGGGTTGTCTAATTGGTTCCATTGGAACCAGATAAACCGGTGCGACATAGATCAATAAACCTATATGAACATCGATATAGTATGCTTCCCATAGTTAACTCAAATTTGATAGGACCTTCCCCTGCAATCAATTGATCAACCCAAGAGGAGAAGAACAAGAGCCATCCATTGTTACGATGACAACTCCAAACCAACCAGCCTAGATTTCCAGATAATACCCTCAGCAAAGTTCAGCTTTAGGAACACATCACAATACCTATTTTTCTATGATAGATAACAGTTAGGTAAAAGAACCACTTCTAGAAATAACCCACAAGAAGAACAGAAAAAGAAATAAATTTGGAAACAGGAGAGAAAGAAAAAGAAACGCTAGGGTGCTATCACTCTTAAAATCTTTGGAAATTGAATGTATATAAAATCTCTAGTCAACATTTCAGAAGCAATTTCCCATAAGTTTGCATTAGAGAGAGACAGAGAGAGGGAGCGATAGAGAGGGTTAAGAACTGTTGGTCATCCTACATAACAAATTTCTTAAAATTTTTGAAGAATGCAGAAACTCAAATGGAATTTCCCCCAGGAAAATCACACAGTGATCCAATTTCAGTCACAGTCAAACAGAGCATGAAATCAAAGAAAAAGTACAGAAAACTAAAACGTCACGAGAATCTAAAAGAAGATAAAATTGAATGCAAGTGCTTAGAGGAAGTACTTGTTGATTTGAGCAATGGCGCCATCAAAGAATATAATAGAAGTGTCATATAGGCCTTCCAACGCATATTCCCTCGCCAATTTCACATGATCTTGTAATCCAGAAAGAGCTCCCACCATATTGAAGCTATGAAGGAAGAGAGAGAATGATAAGATCAGAGTTTCAGTATGTTAGGGTTTTAAGAGCTCCAAAGACGCCTAAAATGGTGCATTTGTGCCAGAACCTCTTGAATGAGGTCAAGCAATAAAATTAGAGTAAGGGTTTTAGAATAATAAGGTACTTGAGAGCTCAAGGTATGATTTCAATGGCGATTTCCCTCGAAATTCAGGTATTTATAAAAGGAATTCGTCCGTTGTTGCAGAAGCAGCATCCTCCACCTCTCTCTTTGTGACAAGTTTTTAGTTTTATTTTTTATTTTTTAAAATGTGCTTAAAGTATGTGTAGCAACGGCCCGGTCCTTGGCCCTGACCCTATTAGAGATGGGCCCAGAGCAAAACTAAATAAATAAAAAATAAAATAAAAACGTAAATAAATAAAATGTTTTGTTAGGCGTTTATCCAATTGTATACTAACTTTAAACGGTTGTTTAGGGGTGTAGAACTTTAAACCACTGTTTAGGGGTGTATGGTCGGCCTTTATTCAAAATAAGTGGTATAGAGCGTTAAACTATTTAATATTTTTAGATATTTAGATACCTTTATCCAATAGTATGAATTTTAAGTAATTACTCAAAGGTAAACTAAAAATTCTTAATAGAAACAAAAACATTTATTAATAATAATAGGCAATGACATCTCTGATATGGTGTGTGACATCGATTACTAGATGTATTGATTATTTTTAACTATAAATAGAATGCTATTATTTTTTATAAAAATATCCCTTATATCTTTCTAACCGACCAAAAATGCACTTATTTGAAAAATTTTATATTACAATTCGATGGTATTTTAATGTTAAAAAATATTGAGCACTTTAAGTGTCTATATCACCGGATGGTGTAGCCTAACAAAACCCATAAATACATAAAGATGGGCTGAGCAAAATCGGATTAACAATCGGCACTAATGGGACCTGGCTGGCCCACCGGTAGGGTTGGCAACGGTTGGGCCTAGCTAGACTCAAACCCGCACCTCAATACTATATATGCCTAGGTTTTAAACCCAAATCTAACTTTTCCTATCCAAAAATAAAACTCATACCCGGGTCCAATATCGGGTCTAGCCATCCAATCATGGGTTTGGTCGGGTCCGTTGCCATCCCTAACGGGCAGCCAATCAAAAAGGAATCGATTTGGGTTTTTGGTAAATATTACGAAAATGACCTTGGCTTGTTTGTAAAGAGTAAAGAATCGTGGCTTTTTACGGAAGCACCCTTCCCGATGATTTATTTGAACGTTGACGGCTCAACTGTTATTCCTTTATTTTGGGAGAAAAAGCAGTTCCATTTATTTCAAAATTTTTAAGAAAATATTCGGCATTCTTTTCCAAATAAAATATGCACAGATTTTTATCCGTTGAAAGTTGAAACAAAAGAAAGCTGGTAGCGAACAAGTGATCGCAGGAGTTATTTCATTTTTTCACTTTTTAGAATTAGGTGGAGTCAAGTGGAACCGTTCACACATAAATTTACCTCAGGATTGGGTTTCTATGAGTCACTCGTATAAACATATGCGTCCTCTCTCTATAATATACCTCTTAAAGATGGATTCTTTATCTAAATTTTTGCGGATTTATGGTCTAGGCCAAGGTGATCATGAATATAAAAAATATATAATTTTTATATCTAAAATATGCCCTTTTGGGGAGTTTTTTTTTTGGGAAAAGTTTATATAGAGTCGAGGCTCTTAACAATCAAATTAGATCTTACCTCAAAAATTTCACTAGAAGAGGTTGGTTTGATGCCCAAATATCCTCAAATTCATCATCTGGACATCAAGATGCATGGACATGAGAAAAAAAAAAATGGATTTCAAGTTTTGGAAATAGAGTATTTTGTGACACATTTTTGGACCATCAATTTTCAAGATTTTCAAGTTTTCATATATTTATCAATCTATTTTATTTTTTAAGCTTTAAACTTTATAAGTAAAGATGAAAATACATTTTAAGGCTATCACAAAGGTTTTCGGTATTGAAACTACATTTCTCGATACTATTTGAAGATAGGCTCTAATTTGATTGATTAGACACCCTTTTTTTTTTTTTGTACTATCAATAAGGAAATTTTGTTTGGGACATTGTATATAATGTCGGACTTACATAAAATTTTTTCTTTACCTAAATATCCTTTCAAAGAGGGCAGTTAAGGAAAGGGAAAATTATAGTGCCCCCCAAACCTCAACTCCACTTTCTATGCATTGCCCTCTCAATAATTTTTAAAGTTTTGTTGAGGTACTCATAAACATGGAGTATTTTTTTAATACACTCAATATTTACTAGACACTTATTACCCTCTTTATAATAGAAAATTTTTCATATATGGGTAATTTTCATCATTAGTAGGGGTAGAGTACAAATTTCTATAAACAAACTAGTCTCATTTTATTAATAGTTTAAAAGCAATTAACACTCTATGTGGGTGATGGATGATATATTCATCAACTATAGTTAATAAATATTTTTCTCCACTATAGTTAATAAACGATTTTCAATCAAAAAAAAATTTACTTTGCCTTTGATAAATGACCTAAAATAACTTTGACAAAAAAATTACTACATTGTGGGGTAATCAATTGTCCAAAACTGCTAAGCATATTAAAAAAACACTCATTTTCTATGAGTCTCCTAACAAAACTTTTTTTTTACCACACGATTAACTCCAGTGCTATTTATTTTTTAAGTAGAATGCGCACATGTCTATACATACGTTATTCCCAAACATGTCAAATACAGTCTGATTTGTCTAAGAATGTGTCCAAAACTTATATTTAAAAGTCAGAAGAGGTGGGTTCCGTCAAATTTATGTGTAGCGAAGAAATCGGCATTAAAAAACCTATTCTTTGGAAAGTTGTGGGCATGGGTTTGTGTAAAATCCAAAAATAAATGTAGAAGTAAAGAGAAAATACGAATAATAGATTTGAAATTAATAAAGAAAGTCAAAATTTGGAACAAAATAGCCTAGAAGCCAGGCCCTCATGCCTAGAACTCAGCATTAAGTCTGGATCAAATGACAAAGATTGAGTCTTTGCTCCTTGTTCTTCGACATTGTAGATCCAAATGAATGATTGCACTCGGGGTAAGAGTGTTGCTTAGGAATTGACATCGACGACTTTGATTCGACTTGAAAAGATTGTTTTATCTCTAAATGCTGCTGGAAACAGCATCCTAGATGTAGGATTTTAGTGGCCTAGGTCTAAGTTTATGTTTGAATATAGGATTGGGATAAGGATATGGAGATTAGGGTTCCATGTCTGACCGGTGAAAAAGGTATGGAAAGGGGCTATTTATATATTAAAATTGCCCTAAAATAGGAAGTAGGTGGTTTGGATCCAATCTAGCGCTGCCAGGTGTCGGTGCCACAGGGCACATCGCTGAGAGCTCTAGGTCCAGTGACACACCCCATGTCACTGACAACAGTCTGACTCGAATCTATACAAGTTTTTCTGGGATTTTTTGTTTTGATATATTTTTTGGATTATTTTACTCGAAAATTTTTTATTTGACAAATCTTGAAATATTTTCTCCTAATTTGTACTAGGACCAACCTATTTTGGGATATTTGATTTCCTAATAATTTAAAACTAGGTGTGTCTATTTCAGATTTTTTTCTTCATTTTTTGGGTTTCTATGATTTTTAGTTTTTTTATTAGATAAAAATTCTAGAGAGAGAGAAGGTTTTGGACATATTGGGTAAAGTTAGCATGAAAATTGACCTAATTGTTTTCCCTTTTTTTTGGTTCAAGTAATTATGTATCACTATTGCACATAAATCCCTTTTATAAAGGTAGTAAGTAGACATGTTCGCTTACCTTGTTCCTTGACAAATTTTATGTATTGTAATTACTAGGTAGATGGTGATCCACAATAATTCATTCAAAGCAGGCTAATGGCTGATATATATGCCAATTGTTATTTATTTTCATATTTGAAATAAAAATTTTAAATTTTGAACTAAAAAACAAACTTTCACTATGACTGGGCTCTTTCTCTCTGGCTATGATGATAGAGGGTCACTCTCTCGCTCCAACATGACCACCAAGGGCACTCTCTCTCCATCTGTTTCCATTATAGTTTAAATGTGTTATATTGTGTGCAATTTCTAGTAAATTAGGTTATATTTTTTCTTATGTTAGGGGATATTGGATCTAATGTGTTGCTGCTAGTATGAATTATGAGTTTGAGTGGTAGTGTTGATTTGAGTTTCATGTCCTTTGAAACCATAGGCATTTCATTTTTTAATTTCTTTGGATCATATATTAGTAACATTTTTATGGACTTTTAACTCTAACCATTAGTCCAAATCTTTGAAACTAATTTTTGTGTCAGAAATTGACTTGTAATTTTTCTTCTTGGTGGTAGGGAATTGCAATAAAGCTTGTCATGGAAGGTTCAAAGCTGGTAAAGGACTGATAAAATAGTTGTGCTTTGTAACGAGTCTTGAATTTGTGAAATGAGTTCATAAAGATCAATCAAATATTACGAGATAAGAGGAATAATATCCTTGACTAAGTAAAACCGGCGTTTTAAAAAACGCCGAGTCGAACCGGACTCGCCCTGTTCGACTCGGAATTCGTGAAAAGGGACCGGATCGGTTGAAAAATCGGAAATCATTCGGTTCTAGAGAGAACCGGACGATTCCGCACAGTGATTCGCCGATTCACTGTACGGAATCAATGAGTCCGTACGGTTCTTTTTTTTTTTTTTTTTTTTTTTTGTAATCCATGATAGATTTTTTTGTAATACTTGATCGATTTTTTTGTAATCCATGAACGAATTGTTTTTGTTTTTTTGTAATCCATGATCGAATTTTTTGGTTTTTTGTAACCCATAATAGAATTTTTTGTAATCCATGATCGAAATGTTTGTTTTCTTTTCTTGTAATCCATGATCGCTTTTTTTGTTTTTTTTTTTTTTTTTGTAACCCATGATAGAATTTTTTGTAATCCATGATTGAATGTTTTGTAATACATGATCGAAATGTTTGTTTTTTTTTTGTAATCCATGATCGAAATGTTTGTTTTTTTTTTTGTAATCCATGATTGAATTTTTTGTTTTTTGCTTTTTTTGTAACCCATGATAGAGTTTTTTGTAATCCATGATTGAAGTTTTTGTAATCCATGATCGAACTGTTTTTTTCTTTTTTTGTAATCCACGGTTGAATTTTTTGTTTTTTTTTTTTTGTTTTTTTTTGTAATCCATGATCGAATTTTATGTAATCCATGATCGAATTTTATGTAATCCATGATCGAATTTTATGTAATCCATGATTGAATTTTTGAAAATTTGTGATTTTTTTTTTTTAATCCATGATTGAATTTTTTTTTGTAATCCATGATAGAATTTTTTGAAAATTTGTGATTTTTTTTTTAATCCATGATCGATTTTTTTGAAAATTTGTTTTTTTTTTTTTTTAATCCATATTTTTCAAAGAGAAAATGAGAGAGATGATGATTCTGAGGCCACCCTATCCCAGCCATATTATTCACATATCGAGTCCCAACAACAACAGTGTAGGGATGAGCACGAAATACTGTAAATTAAATGCTGAATGGCGGTTCATGCAGGGAAAGAACATATCAATATTCGCATATTCATTCAAAAACATGAAAATTCTTAATGGAGTACCCTCATTTTTTATTGAATTCCTAAAAAAAAATATTTATAATGAATTTTAATAATTTTTTCGAATTTTTTTTAAGCTTTATTCTGACCGATTCACCCGATTTCCGATCCTGATCGCCGATTCGTCGATCCAGATCGATTTTTTGGAAGCCCGATCCGGGTCACCGATCCATTTTTTAAACCATTGAGTAAAACCATAATAGTTGAAGCTGCTCTTGCTTTCATGAAAATCGGCTTATCAAGAATTGTGGGATTTTGGTGGAAGTTAATCAATATTTTTGTATTTCGCTCCAAATTTTTTGTTTTTTTACTTTGTTGGTTGTACAATGTGCTTTCATTAGCACAATTTTTTATGAAGAGTGCTACCTCAAACATCTTTTTTTTTTTTTTTTTTTGTGCATGTTACCTTTTTCCTAGAGGTACCATTTTTTGTATAGAGTACTGCCTTGTCTTTTACTGGATCATGAGCTAGTTACTTCTTTTTGCAGCCCATAAATGTTTCTTTTTACTTCATTTATTTGCAACTTTGATGGCAATCATTTTATATGATTTATATGATTCATGTAATGAATTGATTACACTTGAGAACATGAAGTCCATGAAGCCACACTATGGTGTTGAAATTATTTCCTCTACCAATTAATTACACTTGTTTTACATAGGTTTATCATGAAGTGTCTTTTAATAAACATTTTATATAGACTACCTCAAAGATCCCATGAACGTTTCATATAGACGAAGAGAGGCCGCTCCATATTCAGTAACAATATCATTGGATTGATTACATTTCCCCTGCTTTTACTCATCTTATATGCCCTTGCACTTAAACGGATGTTGGGCTCCTCTTTAAGCAGATAAGAGTCACCGGATTTTAAGCACCTATTGCAAAAAAAAATAAGGGAAAATTTAGTACATAACCTTAAGTCGTTCATCTTTTCAATTTTTTTTCAAATGGCATAAAAAAATGTCTAAAGATTTTACTGTACCTCGCATCTTTTATTTATTTACTTTTGAACACAAAAATTAACCTCAACAAACTTTTTTATACAACAAAAAAACGTTCTAAAAAATGTTTCAAAAACTCTTTTTAACCCAACAACTTTTTTAACCCACCCCATTATATCTCCCTCCCCATTATATCTTTTAACCCAAAAACGTTTCAAAAATATTTTTTTTTATATCTTTTACCTTTTTTGCCCCTAAAATTGCATACATGTCAAAAAAAGTAATTGGCACTTTACTTTACAAAGAGTTCAAAGAGAAGTTGCAAAAAAATATAATAAAAATATATTTTTGAAACGTTTTTGGGTTAAAGGATACAATGGGATGAGAGATATAAAAGGGTGGGTTAAAAAGGTTTTTGAAACGTTTTTCAAATCTTTTTTAGTTGAAATGATATAAAAAAATTTGTTGGGGCTATTTTTTATAAAAAAAATGAGTAAATGAGGGAGATAAGAGACGAGGGGATACAATGAAGTACTTATAGATTTTTTTATGCTGCTTAAAAGAAAAATAGGAAGAGAGTCTACCACGAAATAAGATAGAAAATTAGAGTTCTGTACGAAATTTTTCAAAAAAATAATTGCCAGAAATAGTTTGGCGTACTTTCTCCTCTGGAATTCTTTCATGGTGGTACTTAACCGTATCCTTAATATTATCAGCAGATATTAATCTTCCTTTCTGGTCTCTATTTGCGGTATATTCAACTTGTCACTTGAACCATCAGAAACATAAGTGGTAATTTAACAAAAGTGGGCACAAACAGACAACTCAATGCTTACTTCTCCAAATACCATCCCCTGATTAATAATACACTGGAAAGGCTCTTTTGTTGAAACAACACCCATATCATAGAAGACCTGGTAAAGAATGAAATGTTGCTTTGTAAACCTTAAAGGTTAAAGTAAAGGGAAGTGAAGGCATTACCAAAGAGATAAATAGAGGAAAATAACCACAAATTCCCTTGATTCTAAGGCCTTCGAAGATTGCTCAAGAAGAAGAGCTTTATGAAATAAGTACCATCACAGTTCACATTATTATGAGAATTAGGGTTAGGGTTAGGGTTAGGGTTCTAGTTTTGGGACAGAATAGAATTAAGGTCAAAAGGGCAACTGAGAAGAGAGAGAGACGACTGAGCTTTAACGGAGGGAGAGATACCGTCTCAAGGTTTAAAAGTGAACAAAATGACCAAATGGTCCCTGAGGTTTTAAGTTAATTACCAAAAGAGGTTGGAAGGAAATAATCAAATGACCAAATTGTCCCCGACAAGGAGAGAGTGGCGCACTGTGTTTTGGGTGAGCCGGGTGTGCTGCGATTAGGGCACAAATTTCACGTGGGCCCATCCTATGCATGTCAATCACAACCATTGGTCATTGGGTTCAATGGCGAAGATGTTATTGGATTCGACGTGTGGTTTAGTTCAATCACAAACCCCGTTGAATAAGTTGGATTATATTTCAAAAAAAAACAATTGATGGTTTCAAAATATAAAATATATTATAAATAAGTTTCTCAACTTAGTATAGCTAGTAAAAATAAAGGGTACGAGTCATATTTGAGACTTTTCAATCAATCAAGTCAAGTCTTTACTTTAAACAGGATCAGCCAAAGGACCAACCAAGCCGGTGTATTCGATCCGATCATAATAGCTATGATTCGACCTGCGTACACCCATACATTAGAAAGTGACAAAAGAAATTGCTGGTCGCACCCATCCTTATGCTAATCAAACCCCAAATATGGGTGGAATTATAGACAGAGGACTAAAAATTGAGTGGGCCATTCAGCGGTAATGTTGTTGTGAACCACGTTCATGGGTGCAACTAGCAAAAGGACAGGTGACAATATCGGTTTTGTTGAATGGAGCAATATTGTTACTTTCAAACATATTCGTTCACTGCTTTTGTATGACCTGCATAACCATACAGAAGGTGTGGATATCACTTCCAAATGGAATTAACCTGTTTTCAACATTTTTAACGGAATTGGAAATCACATTCTTCCTGTAATGTTTGATGCATAAAAGCATTTTCTAATTTTCCAAACAAAAGTTGAATGATTGAAAAAATCTATAAATAATTGATATGATGGGAGATTAAGGGAGACTAATTTCAATAGTTTTCCTGCAACAAAAGTTGGTTCCACTCACAATTACGGTAATTCCAAAAACAAATATCACACCATTAAGAAACCCACCATTTTATTCAAAATTAAAAGTCGCATAAGACTGCAATGCTCTAAGCCTTTAAATACGCACAGTTGAAACACCTAAGAAAAAAAAAATAGAGAAGACAAATGAGGAAAAAAAATAGGTACAGCAAGTTGTTACATGGCATAGTAATCCATCAAAAAAAGGCATTTTCACACACCTCAAAAGGCTATATGGCCATGCAACTCAATTATTTAGTTCAGCAAAAGCCGGCCAAAAAAAAAATCCATATCATCAACATCGACACTAGTCAAGCACAGCATCTCTCCTACCCAATAAGCAACTTGTTCTCATCCAAGAAGTTATAGGTCGGGACCTCGAGATTATAAGGTGCCGGGCCCTTCCGAATCCTTCCAGAAATATCATAATGGGACCCATGGCAAGGGCAAAACCAACCCCCGTAATCACCAGCATTAGGCAAAGGGATGCACCCTAAGTGGGTGCACACACCGACCACCACAAGCCATTCAGGGTTCTTGACCCTCTCTTCATCCGGTTGTGGATCTCTCAATTGTCCCAAATCAACGCTCGTCGCTAACTTGATGTCCTCTTCAGTTCTACGGCGAATAAAAACAGGCTTGCCCCTCCACTTGACTGTAACAGTGGATCCCGGCTCGATGCCTGAGAGGTCAACCTCAAGAGAGGCGAGGGCAAGAACATCCTTACTTGCGGACATGCTTAGGATGAATTTGAGGACCAAGAGGCGAATGAAAGAGGCATAAATGAAGCGACCACCAGCGAGGACGAAGTAGGCAAATGCCCGTTTGCTAGGATCGCCTGGTGGGAAGCGTTCGTGGTTATGCTCATTATAAGTGATCTTCGACGTCGGGTTCTTGATGGCAGCAACAGTGGCAGGGAGGTCAGGGAGGCTGAGGTCCTGCCGGGGTGCGAGTGTCTCCGAGGCAAAACCTATCGTAACTCAGAACAGGGTTGGTTAGGAATGGTGAATGGTCTCTCTGCACCTCTCCCTCACACACATGCACACACATGAGTGAAGAAAAGAAAAGGAAAAGATCAACATTGATTAAATTAGACTGGCTGGAATTTGAGGGGGAAAAAGGAATAAAGAAAATTGTTTGGCCCCTTCACTTGATCGTTTGGATGTAACAAAAGAAACAAATATGGCGAGAGTATGGATTTCAGGTCACACACCAAAAGCAAATAATGATGGTTTATTTTCTGTTTTTACAGAGTGTCGCACTTTTCAGAATAACATGGGTTCACGTGAATTTTGAGAGGAAAAATATTTATATAAGGTGTCAACATTATACGATAGAAGTAAGATGCAACTCAAAAACCCCATAAAAAAGTTCGTTCTGACCTTGGAAACACTCCAAAGATCAACTTGACCTTGAGATATATAGATATGGAAAAGACATAGATTTCAAGTCTTGTAAATAGGGCATCTTGTAACACATTATGAAGACCATCCTGATTTTCAAATATTATAGACCTGGTCATTCTATGCTTTAAATTCTATACTCGGGGAAAAATATTTCTGGACGATCATATAGATTTTTGGCACCAAAACTGCATTCTCAGCGAGGTTTGCAGGTCCGCCTTACTTGGATCCTTTAAGGTTGAAGCTTCACACAAACCACACCCTTTTGAGAGAGAGAGAGAGTGTGTGTGTGTGTGAGAGAGAGAGAGAGAGAGAAAGAGAGATTATGCAAACAAATTAAAAAGAGAAGCTTCTATACCCCAATCAGATTCCGATGTGTAACTTACCATATCTCAGAAAACAAAAACTGCCAATGTGTAGATCAATTTTTTGCTTTGATAGTAAATAATGAGCAAATTAATTACTAATGTTTCATAACCAGTACAGATGCAGAAAGCAAGAATAGAATATTCCCACAAAAATTCTATGACAAGAATCTGTATAGGAGATTATAGCCACATTTGGTTGAAGAGAGATGACAAGCAGGTGCAGCAAATGAAATGTAGGGAAATGAAATACAATAAAACTACATGAAATTTCACATAGACGTTAGACAACATCAACTAATTTGAAATAAACTCTTTTTTTTTTTAAAGAATGAAAAATTGGGGAGTAAATGAAATGACATGGGAGGAGAAAAAAATATTTTCCTGCGAAATTTACAGTGAAAGCATGATCAAATGGAAACAATCGGGCCTGGGGCGAGCAAGGGATGGCCCAAGGCCCTAACCAAGTAAGGCCCCTGGCTCTAGCCTGGCCCTATTGGTCTATGCATAGAAATGGCCCGACCAGAACCTATTGCCCACTATTTCACTTCTTTCCCTAATATATACTGTAATATAGATTATAGATTTCTCATCTTGTTCCCACAATGAAATATATCTCTTGATAATTTGGATAACCTTCAATTGATTTTTCCTATATATCAAATGGCTCTTCTTTCTCTCCAGTCCAATATGTTAACGTACTTCATATATCCTCTCCCATAAATTGATTTTGTTTCCAACATAATCCATCCATCCATATCTTTTAAAGGGAATTAAAGACATCTTCAAGGCACAATTCAGTAGGCAGATATAGTTCACTTTATTCAGTATATTAACAACTCCCTCTCTTCCTCTCTTGTTCTTTATCAAATTGGAAGAGATGAATCCAACAAGTATAAGGCTACACGATAGATTAAAAAGATAGAGAGAGATCATAGGGAAGCCCTATTACTATTGTAGGATTCTATTATGCTCCTTAAAATATGATACAGCCCTATTTTACTTTTTCTTGGATTGAAAAAGTAAGAATGGCATGAAATAAAAAGCAGGATCACTAAGATCCTCTTAAAAGATTAATTATTATTTTATGTATTAGATAAAGTCTTAGACTAATGGTTCATCTACATTTAATCATGGATGTATAGTGATGATTTAATTATTTTTAAGTTTGCCATTACTATAACTTCTCCAGTTTTGGAGGTCATGTTCACTAAATCATGTGTGTGTATGAGAAAGAGAGAGAGGCCATGCCTACAGGGCCCCCCAGGAATTGGTGGGCACCCGGGCCTGGATTCAACCCCAGGCCTACCCGAGGACCAAAAATATAAGCTGGACCCAGGTTTATCTAGGGCCAGACTGACAGGCACATTGCCAACCCTGATCAAAACTAATCCATGAATGTGGCAAAGGATTGCAATATCTCCAAAATGTGTTTTGTTCCTATATAGGAAAATTGTTTCATGCAGGGCTGGACCGCAAGTCTACAATAAGGTATAAAGCATCCATCTTAAAGATGGATGCACATAGGTGGTCCATCTAAAAACAATTGAAACTAACTGTCCAAATGTTTCCTTAATAGAATTAGATTATAAGACCCTGCCACACCCATGTGTGTAGGTCCCCAAAGGATCACCATTAAATTTGGTACAGATATCTAAAAAAGTCAAGTCCCACACCCATGTGATAACTTTTCTAGATATCTGTGCCAATTTTAATGGTGATCCTTTGGGGTCCTACACACATGGGTGTGGGAGGGTCCCATAGGATCATTACTCATAGAATTATTATTTCTAATTTCTAAAATTTATTTATTTTTTATATTCATGATCTCCATGTTAGAGATTACACATCCTTAAAAAGTAAGTCCAAAAATCCATCTCAAAAATAGATTTTTAAGAGGTGACTCATTTCTACATGGACTCATAGAAATTGTGTTCTTCTACATATGATCCAATATATATTTCCAAAAATCACTTTTCCTTGAAACTATAACAATGGTGACAGTGTCTATCAAATAAAAAGAAAACTGCATAACAATGCATTCAAGACTTAATGTGAATTATTTAAAGGTCATTTCAAACTAAATAAGCTAATGAACAACATTGAAAAAGAAGGTAGTAATGATTATGTACACAAACCCTTATTTCTTATTACTCATTCAACATAAACATAAACAATCGCATTCATTCATGTCAACCATGCTGTGGAACAGATACTATTGCACAGGGCGAGATATAACATTGCAGAGTTCCAGAAAATAGTACCCAGGTGTCCATGCAAACATGAGAAATTATCTTCTCTTCCTGCAAATACCTAGAAAATGAAATAACCCTGCCTTCCCTCTGCCTCTCCCTCCCTTTTCTGCCCCCCCCAAGGGAGGAAAGTGACTGAATCATGTCCCCTTATGAGCAACAAAACAAAAATGCAATGCAAAACTAACATTTATATCTCAAGCAATAGCTATATTATTTCAGTATAATAAGTTGACATATGGCATATTCATACACCATTTAAGGATCCAAAAATGAAAGGTTCAATTCTTCTAACCCCAATTGTTTGAGTATAATAAGTTGGTGGAAGATGAAGTTGTAAAAGATAATAAGACTTGAGGGTGATGACATCAAAGGAGAGGCAAACTTATTGACAACCAGGTTTGGATATTGATATATGCAAGCATGTACAATTGAAGAGGCTATTAACAAAATGGTCACACTAATGCGTATTTCATTCACTGCCATGGGGAATAGGGCATGTGTAGGACTTGGGCCAAAAAACAAAAATCTAAACATCACTTAGTGGAAAAGGAAAGGCTTGAGCAATGACAATCAGAAGGTGGGCTTGAACATAATTCCAAATCGAGTTCCATATCCCCACTTTGCAAATTCAGATGGATTGAGAAATGGTTCCACAATGCCAGACCTTTTTTGTACAGGAGCACCCTTCCAGGGACATCTAATTCTTTTTTGAGGCATGTGGCCTAGTATGAGGGCCACCTCTGCCAATCTATTGTACTTATTCTCTCTCTGTCAATACAACAGTTAACAGTTTCAAAAAAAAGACAAAAGAAATTGTTCTTTTGTTGTGCAAACTCAGATGGATTGAGAAACTGTTCTGTTGTTGTGTGCTTGACAACACACACTTGCAAAGAAACAAGCAACTGCTGAATGAATAGTTATAAACAAGTCAAAATAGCATACCATCAGTTGCCGTCCCTTGTAATGAGCTATCTTTGGCTTTGGAGTTTTGTTGTCTTTCATTTTTCTTCATTTTTCTTCTTTCTTCTCTTCTTTCTTTTCTTCAATCTTAATTCTTTTTTCAGTTCTTGGCTTCTTTCTTTTCTGACCTTCAATAACATGGGCTCTGGCGACCATATGGAACTTGTGTGCTTTCATATCTCTGAGTTTGGTTTCCTCTTCAATTCTCAAATGAGCCATTAGTTGTTCCAAGCTCAAACCCTCTCATTTATGCACCAATGTACCTCCATAGCCTTTCCAAAGCGGGCGGAATTTATCTTATTATCATGCCCACATGGATGATGCCATTTGACACAAGTTAATTTGCTATAATTTGAAAATCATGGACTTGAGCTAGCACCAATCTTTCCTCTATAATCTTAAAATTCAACTATCTAACAATTAGATACTTCTTTCTCCCAACACCTTCCACTTTAGATTTTGTCTCTAGAGCTTCCCACGGTTCCTTTGCAGCTGGCATTCCTAAGTAGAGATCAAACAGAGGATAACTCAAAAGCATTCAAGTCTCACGATATGCCCTTGACATTGTACTCATCTTCTTCCCACTACTGTCTTTCTTCTGACAATTGGAAGACTGGATTCCTCTTGGTTGGGTCAGTTGATGGTTCATGACTCTGATTATCGCCAGTCTAAGCAAATGACTGACCAAAAGAGGCAATATATGTCCTAGCAAAACGACATGGTTTCTTCAGTATATAGTCGACCCTCAAAGTCCTCAACAAGAAATGGACCTTGGACTGCCACCTTCTAAAATTTACACCATCAAAATGTTCCCGCTTACAAAATCCTCGATCATAGCCTTCATCGAGTTTCCAGTAGCGATCTTGTGTATGGTTAAACACAGACCTATCCTCTCAATGAGTTCATTTGTCTAGATGATGTAAAGCATAAACCTGAGTGTCGAACAGCAGGATGTTCTCCATGGATTCACCTATATGAGTGTCGAAGTGGAGGCCGTTTCCTATGAGAAATGGGTTTTCTTTTGAGCGATCATTAAAACTATGAATGTGTTGTATGTGGGAGGCTTACCTCTAATGGACCTAGCTCAAGGTTTCTCCACTCATTGTCCTGGTAAGTGTTCCGCATAACATTATGTGGAAGGTCAAGTCTATAGGACACCTTCACTTATGCATTGTCTTTCTTGATTTATTCAAGAGAGACTAGTTGTTTTGAAACAGATTGGGGGCTGTTAATTTTCTAAGTACATGTTTTAAACATATCCCTTTCTTGGACTATTTTTTTTAATTCACGTCATGGTCATTTTATTTAACTGAGGGTATGGCCCTTAACAGAGCGGAATGGCGAAACAAGATTCATGTAGCGGACCCCAAATCGTTAGGATAAAGCTATGATGATGATGGTCCCCCTGATACACGTAAGGGTTTGTCTTTATTTTTCCCTCAATTGACTTTGGGGGTCGGGGTGCTTGGCTTTAATTGTTGCTTACACATACATTAATATGTGTATGTTCTTTATGCATGCCTTTTTCTTTTGACCATGTATTTATGTCACATGGTTGATGATGTGTTAACATCATCCATCCATATATAAAACCCATTGTCCCTCTCTTATCTCTTGTTTTTTAACAACACCCACTCACTCCAAATAAGGTCTATATCATATGTCTACGAAAAGATCAAGGCTTCACACAGCTCCAAATTTAGGTTATCATGAGGCTATGAAGCGAGCATTTTTTTTAATTCATCTTCAAAGGAAAAGTGATCTAATTCCCTGATTTTAAAGAGAATCTAGTTCTATTTATAGGAAAAAATTTCTTTGGTTTATCGTTTAGATGGAGTAAGAGAAGATTCTCTCTATTTCACGAATACTGTTTAGGCATTCATGTTTGTTGAAAAAAATTCCAACTCATGCAAAAATTAAATATAACCTAAGTACAAAAAATGACTCCAATGCCAAAATTCCAACTAATGAGGAACTTTCTGTGGTCTGGCCAAGCAGAAAAAACCAAACATCACCTCATCTCTTGGGATAGAGTCCGACTACCCAAGTCCCAAGGTGGTCTAAGAATCAGAGATCTTAAAAACACAATCTGGCTTTGATGGGGAAATGGTGGTGGAGATTGGCCACCCAACCAAACTCTCTTTGGGCATAGGTTATTCGAAACAAATATAAGATTCCGGATCACAATTGGGTGCCTCACAAGACTTCCCGTAGCAGGGCTTTAGGAGCTTGGAAATCCTTCACCTCTTCTCTTGCTCTGTTCAAGTAATCACTACGCTTCCATCCAAAAGAAGGCAATAGAGCGTGCTTTTGGTCTGATCTTTGGATTGGACATGCTCCCCTTAGGGACTTATTTCCCAACCTTTTTGAACTTTCATCCAACAAAGAGTCCACCATAGCAGTTGAAATGGTCCTTGCAGGGGCGGCGTAGAACTTGGAATCCCTCGTTTAGAAGGAACCTCACCGAGGAGGAAACTTCAGCTTTCTCCAACCTTTCAACTGCTCTTTACCCGGTGTTCCTACCTTCTTTAGAGAATGACTCTCTGATATGGATTCTATCCCCATCTGGTAAGTTTTCAGTAGCTTCTTTCTACAAAAAATTTACCCAATTGCCTACCTACCCGTTAAATCCCATCTCTCCTCTCTCCAAAGTTTGGAATACTGTAGCTCCTCCAAAAGTCCAAACCTTCAATTTGATTGCCTGCTGTCAAGGGGCTCTCACGCTCGATCAGCTTCAAAAGAGAGCCCTGCCGCTCCCAAACAGATGCGTAATGTGCTTAGTTGAGGAGGAGTCTAACCCTCACCTCTTTCTACATTGCAGTACGGCCTTTGAACTTTGGACTCTTATCCTTCACTAGTTTGGTCTCCATTGGGTCCTCCCAGCATCGGTTAAGGAACTTTTCGTTTATTACTCAGGCGGTCATTGGCCCAAAGCAGATATTGTGGAAGGCAACAATCGCTGCTACCCTATGGGTCTTATGGCTAGAAAAAAATGAGAGAGTCTTTCAAGGACACAAAAACAAAGTTTCAATGCTTTTTGACAAGGTTACAGCCCTTTGTAACTTTTTGGGCTTCCACCCAAAGTATCTTTCGTGGGGTTCCCATGAAAACCTTTCTTAGGCAGTGGGAGAATATTATTCAATTTCAACCTCTCAAGGTACATAAACCTCACAATTGGTTGCCTCCCCCAGAAAATGCCATAAAGCTTAATTTCGAGGGTTGCTCATTAGGGAACCCGGGCCATTCAAGAGTTGGGGGGGTCTACCGTGACCACAACCGCAATGTCCTCATGACATATTCCGAATATGTCGGACATGGAGATTCTCAATTTGCCGAAGCCTTGGCACTCCTTATGGGCCTAAAAAAATTTAATCCTTCTTGGGGCCAACCTTTAGTGGTGGAAGGAGACGCTCAAAATATTGTATCTTGGGCAGCAGGCACGCTCAAAATTTTGACGAAATTTACCACATATGCAAGGATACCAACGTCTATTGGAGGCATACTTGGCAGACGTCGAATGAGTTCGTTGACCTTCTGGCTAAAGACAGAGCCCGTCACATCTAGAAGACCCTGACTGGTCCATCTCCTTTTTTGCTCTAGACCACAGAGGTTTCCTAGGACACTAGACACCTTTTTGCTCCTTTTTGTATTTGGGCATTCTTATAAGCCAGTTCAAGAGGCTATATTTGTGTATAGGGTCAATGAACCAATTTTTGGACTAAGACACCCGTCTCGTGGGTATCCTGGTACTCTCCTCCCTCTATCTACTTTATTCCCGCTAATGTCCAAGTAATACAATGTTAACTTTATCAAAAAAAAAAAAAAATTAATATAACCTATGACATCATTAGTCATAAAGTTGAAGTGTGTCAATGAAGCAGAACCACGTGTGCCTTTATCCCTATTATAAACAGAGAAATGGTGTGGTTCCAAGAAGCGCGAAAGAAAATTTTTAAATAAAAAGAAAAATGCAGCCAAAAAGTGAAGAATGCATGCCAAAATGGTTGGTAATAATAACAAATCCTTCTACCCATTCAGGGTGACAAATTTTGCCAAGATCTTGAGATCTTTTGGATTAAAGATTTTGGAAAATTTTAGAAATAAAATGTCATGGGCAATCAAAATGGAAAATATAGAAAAAAAAATTGGGGGGGGGGGGCAAAATAAAGCCAAAAAATAGCAAGAGAGGTCAGGGAAAAGATTGGGCAAGTTCGTCCAAGAGAACCCATAACCGGCAGTCCACCTGTTTTGACTGGTTCTCAAGAAATACCCGTTTGGTGCTCATGTTGGACAACATATGGGTCCAATCACCAGTTCTGCCAGTCTCACTGCCAGTCCAATCCTATCGTCATAACTTTGGTAGATAGCGTCACCAATTGGAAAACAAATCAGAATTTGTTGCTATGGTTTTGGGCAAGTTATTGATGGAACTCAGTAACTTAAGAAGTGAAATGCTGATACCGGCTATATCCTAGCTACTCATCAGGACTAATTACATCTCGGAATTTTACTGAGTCACGTGCCATTAACACTTATGATGATAGCAAGACCATCTCATGCCTCCAAATGCCTTCCAACTTTGCCCCTTTTTTTTTGGGACTTAGATTCAAAAATATTTATTTTTTTGACTCTCCCTCTCCTTATTAATCCAAACCCGGACCTAATCCTTCAGCGGTAAATCGGAAGTAAGAGTATCCTTATAAACTCTGAACCCCAGCCTATAATCCCTTGGATTATCTCAAAGTAAACAACCATCGATTAGGGATAAATATTGCATAACATAATCATGAATATCTAAACAATATTTCGTGAAACAGAGAGATGATTTTCTGTTACTCCATCTAAGTGGTAAATCAAAGAAAAATTCTTCCTATAAACAAAACTAGATGCTCTATAAAACAAGAAACTGTACACACATCATTCACTTCAGCCTCATGATCTCGTAAAATTGCAGCTGCTTGTGAAACCTTTTTGTTTTCATAGAGAGATTATATCAACCTAAATTGGAGAGAGTTTGTGTCGTTAAAAAATAAAAAAATAAAAAAAAATAAATAAATAATATATATATATATATATATATATATATATATATATATATATATATATATATATATATATATATATATATATATATAAGAGAGGGACAATGGGTTTTATATATAGATGGATGATGTTAACACATCATCAACCATGAGTCAACAACATAAGATAAAAAGAAAAAGCATGCATAAAAAAAATATACATATTAATGGATCTGTCAGAAACAATTAAAGCCAAGTACCCTTGCCCCCACCTCAATTGAGGAAAAAAATTGAAAGCAAACTGCTAGGTGTACAAGGGGGTCTAAAATTTGACTCGTGGTCCTCCTTGTAATAAATGACCATGATGTGAATTTAAAAAAAAAATGATATATTAAACAATATAGTCCAAAAAGTATCATGGTGATTTAAACATGTATTCTTGGTAAGCAAATCTGAAAGCTCTACAAAATGCCAAGTGCTTACTACTCGATACATTGATTGATTTGTTGAACACCTTCGCCCTTGCTGCCATTGGACTACTGATCCCTTGCTTGGGACCGTAGGAACTTGAGCGTCTGGTCCCATCCAATCATGCTGGATGAACAGCAGCTATGAAAGGTGCAAATCTTGGTCTTGGGCACCATAGAAGCACACATCACTTAGCCAAAGAAAGACGATAAGGAGGCACTCATCATAACAATTCACCATGATAGCTGCCTTTGGCTCTACTGTAACTGATTCATCGAGCAACGAGACAGTGGATTGATTCCTACAGCTATGGGCTCAGGTTCCTTCCTCCTCTAGAGCTATCTTAGTTCGTACTAGACAGATGTCTTCAGCCCAATTCTCAATAGTTTTTCGCTCATACAGTCGTGTGGTTCCAAAAGGATAGCTTAGCAAATAGCGTGTGAGTTTTGCCAACCAATGAGCAAAGCCAGTGGTAGCAAAAACACTTCTTTTTAAACTCTTTTAGAGACCCCAGGACTCGATCATATGGATATGTAACATATAGGCCAAGGAGCTTTCTCGAACCCTACACTAACACTAGCTCCCTAGAAACCCAATCTTTTCTAACGTATTTCCCATGGTTGCCCATTAGTTGGCTGATTCCCAACCTCGACTTGGCATTAAGCATTCAGACTTGACATCAGGCAGCATAAAAAATCCATCACATGAGACCTATGCACTGTAGGAATCAAACGAAGGAATCTGAATGGCACTTTTGTTGTCACAAAACATATCAATAGAGGTGAACGTGAAGGGAGAACGACGGTGTTCTTCACTTTGGTTGATCGGCACTGCGACTTGGAAAGTTCTGCTCGTCCTCCCTTTTCGTTTCTATGTATGGATTCTTCAGAAGAGAGGAGCCGTAGTGGTCCCCCTGGACCACTCAGATCCCTCGATTGAGGTCAAGGTTCAAGACTATACTATACTATATTTCACTATACTACAAAGGTAGAGCCCCAAATTCTTGGCCTCTAGTGGTCCTTGCTTTTAAGAAAGCGAGGCAAACTTACCGTACTTGCTTGCTCGCTCTATATGCCCCCATTTCATCGGGTGTCCCTAGGTTGTTGGCGTGTAGTCGCTGTACACTTGTTTCGTGCTAGTAGAGTCCAGTCTACCTGATAAGCTAACAAGCATAAGATTCGCCATGTGTGGTGTAAGCCGAGTCATTGGATCTCATGGTGGAAAGACGTGAGGAAGTTGGGCCACGGAAACTTCCAATGTTTGTTCTTAGGCGAACCGGCTGCTCCTTATTAATGCTAGCGCCTAAAATATTTTAGTGTACATTATCGCATTGTTCCATGTGGTGGAAGCATACTAACTAAGAAAGAAAATAAGAGAGATTTTTCATATAGGGGCTAAGGGTATAAAATGCCCGATCGGTGAAATGCAATGGTTTACAACCCAAAAACCATGGTGGGATAGGAATTACATGGCTTACAGAGGAGAATTACATTAACCGGGCTTACCCACCCACCAAATGTTACATAAGCCTCTCAAAGAACCCATTTATGCAAGAGAACAACAAAAATGGTATCCAGTAGATGCAGAGAAAAGACCCCACAAGGCAGAAAAATGTGCATTAACATTTGTCATGCTAAAGTCATTGTAATGATCTGCCTAGAAAGTAATAACATGCTTTTGAACAAACTCCTCACAATCCACAAATTGAGGCCAATGAAATTAGATATGTGTACAGCCCTCATAGGCAAAGACACTACTAAAAAGATCTCATCCTCCTCAAAAGGTTAAATCCATCCAGATGGCACAAGCGCTCTAAATCCTTAAATCCTTGTCTCTACCAATACTATACACCATTGAGAGAAGATCTCATCCTCCTTAAATCCATCCAGATGGCACAAGACCTCTAAATCCTTAAATCGTTGTCTCTACCACTAATATACACCATTGAACCTCTCAACCAGCCACCTCTCAGTCGATCTTGCGTCAATTGAATCAATGTGCCAAGCAGTTTAGGACTGCCAACACAATCTGTTTGCTGCTCTTAACTAATATCCCACTTTTTGGCATAATCAAATCCCTCATTTCGTTTATCAGGATAAGCAATTGTCTAAACTCAATTGCACAAAGTACTCAAAGGCCCACATGTTCAACATTTATTCTGTCCCATTGGTCGTCAATAAATCTCATAAATAGAACTATATATCTAAAAACCTATGTTACCATGGACAAGAATTAGATACTTATCGAAAAAGAGCATAGTTGCTAGGAGCCGGATCGGGGATGGCTCTGGGATTGGGAGCTGGAATGGCGGATCGAAGGCTGATAGAAGCTCCAATATTCAGGGAGCACACTCCAGACAATGTATCTATCCTGGAGCTAAATCCCATATATAAGGATATCATTCCCAAATGCTCAAGGGAGTAAGATCCCATTTTGCAAGGACCATTGTTCCCACTTCTTATTGGATCTCGACCCCAAATACCCAGGGACCGCTATCCATATGAATTGGGGTCCTCGATCTATAAATATAAAGCATCGCAGTCCCAATGCTCACGGAAACTCGATCCCATTACGCAACAAATGAGTTCCCTCTTTCGATTGTGTGAAATGCTTTAATTATTTTAATTCCTACTATAATTTACACATTATAATTTAATTCCTGATGTTTAGGATCAATACACAACAAGGATGAAGATCCACAAATATAGGGATCGAGATCCCGATAAGGATGAAGATCCATAAATATAGGGATCGAGGATCGAGATCCCTGAATGGAGAGATCATGATCCAAACATGATAGAGATCAAGATCCACAAATAAAGGGATCGAGCACCATTGTTAGGTGGGATCGAGGTCCCTACGGATAAGGAATCAAGATTATCTGGAAAAAGGGCGAGCTCCCTTGAAAAAAAAAGAGTTTCAGTCGAGTTCTAGGCTTCGGAGCGCGGGATTTGGATTTTGGAGCCAGAACCACGTCCCCCAAGAGCGCTCCCGGTAAATGGAAAAGAATGATCAAATCCAAGGAAATTGGAAATGCATAGCATACAAACCAGAATATTTTTGAGACTGTGAGTCTCCAAGGGAATGATAGATACCCTACAAGATACAAGTTGATGAGAGGAAAATCTTAAGTTTGTCAAACTCAAAAAGTGCATGCCTCTAACCTAGTACAACAGCAAGCACCAAGAGGCCAAGAAAAGAAATTCAAAACCGAAGCTTTATCATCATGGTAGATTCTCCATGCACCAAAAAGGTCAAGGCCTAAAAAGGAGCTGCCATCAAAGTTTCATTTCAAGGGCACCTTCAATGGCTGCATCAAGGATTCACTAAGACAGTCATCCACTCATGAATCAGCTCCGCCAGCCATGGTCCACTACAAATCTTGCTTAACTAGAGCCCATGAAAGAACAAGAACCCCTACTTTGTTCTCCAAGCAACTCGATGCAAGAGTTTGCCCCTCGAAGTCAAACAATCCTTTTATCATAAAAGAAACTTGGTGGGTAGATATTCCATATGTGGCTCAAAAGGCATTCTCCCCAGCTAAATCTTTAATTTTTTTAAATTAATTGTCCCTAGATAAATCAAGCAGGCTTCCTATCATATGGCTAAAAAAACCCACAATGATGGCCTCTATCTCGACCAAAAACATATGCTAATTGTTCTCTCATTGTAACCAAATCAGCGAAGCTCTTCCCTATCCTACCCCCACCTTTAATCGAAGAGGAGGAAAACATATGATGTAGCTCTCAACCAATTTGACCTATTAAAAGGATTATTCCCCCCAACTGTACCAATAAGAAAACAATTAAAGACACAAAATCGTTTACTACCCCATAACCATACCAACAAATGTAAGAAACCATGAAACATTTAAGAACTCCAGGACATCATAATCTGGCATTAATTCTTGAAAAGACAGAGTAGATATTGATATGGAAGGGTCGTCATCTGCTACTACAAATTTGTTACTATATGAAAAGGAAATTCCTGACCACAAACATCGTCCATTCCATTGTGGGAATGCTTCCCATGAAAAATTACACTTCACTTCCTTTAATGCAATGAACACAAAAATATGAAACCGAGTTCTGCAACTTACGATATTCAAGATGCCAAAACCAAAATGGAAAAGGAAGAGCAAAATCAGAAACTTGCATCCCTAAAATCATAGTTACAAAGCTTAAAAATTATAAAAAATAAACAAAACAATAGATAAATGCAACAAGTTCAGGGAAGTGAAACTCTCAATGCGTTGAACCCAGATAATTCACCTAAAGACCATGAAAATGACTTTGCACTAATTTAGGGAGAAATAACGTGAAATCATGGTCACCCAAGGAATTTGGAATTCCAAAACTGAAGAACGATTTATTGGAAACCCAACTAGTTCCTGTAATTTAGCAGGCTTTTGGCATATCGACAACCTTTCTTCTTTAACCCAACCTTATAGGTTTTTCCACAAAATTCATCACTCCAAAAATTTATCTATGTTCCCAATAAATTTTTAGAAATTTCAGAACCCCAGAATTTTACCTATGCTCTGGATAAATTGGGAAGTGAGCACTCGACAATGAACACGAGCCACTCAAGTAACCCTAGATGAGCTGATCCATTAACCTTTTTCCATTAAACCAATCGAGATATTCTGAGAAATCAATTGAGCTATTGAATCAAATGTCACAGAAACCCTAATTCCAAATGATGCATTGCCATCCCAAGTACATGCTCATTGGAAAGGTAACATCTACACCAAAACCAACTATGCAGAGAAGCACCTAAAATCCAAACGAAGAAGAGAAATAAGATACTACATCAAACGAAACAAGGAAATAACAACCCAAGTATCTTCAACAAACGAGCAACACATAAAGAGAGAAGAAATCACAAAAAAAAAAACCCAATAGATAAAATCATAAAACAACAAATCACATAAGAAATCAATAGAGCGATAAAAACCCAAACTTTCAAAAGAAATGAAACTTGGGAAACATGAACTAACCTCTGATCATGTCAAAATGAGCCCATCTAGGCGGAATAGATGCCATTTTTGAGGAGTGTGCTTCGGAATCAGGTCTTATTATTGAAGCAGGACTCCTCGAAAGCATAGAGGCCATGGCAGGCTGAACCCCCCATGGCAATGAAGAAATTCTTCTAGCAGCAACGCGCAACATCTCTTCAATCCTAAACACAATAAGATTTCACAGAGGTTTCAGAAAAAAAAAGGGGGGAGGGGACAAAAAATATCCACAGAGAGAGAGAGACTTTGTATAAGAGAGAAGCGGTTAACGTGAGGCCTGCTCTGTTTATACAAGACAGGGATCGTCTTCATGCAAAAAAAGACGGGGATCGTCTTCGTGCAAAAAAAAAAAAGAGCGAGTACAGAAGAGAGAGAAACTTATACCGTCTAAAGATGAGAGAGAAAGAGAGAGGAGCTGCGGTCAATCGTGGGATGCAACCGCAATAAGAGGGAGGCGGGTGAATGAACTAAGACCACACTTAATGAAGGCCTTCACTTTCGAAAAATAATACGCTAATGCCGCTTCCCCCACGTGTGAAGATAGGTAATAAGGTCAGCAGGTCGGGTTGTATGGGCCGGCTCCGGGTCCGGGTCCTGGTCTGAGTTCGGCTGAGCTTGGATGGGACCTAGATATGGACTTCGACCTGAAAATCTAATGTAGGACCTGAATCCAATTGGACGCACCCCAAAAATTAAAATACTTATATATTTAAATATATTTTTATAAATTAAAAAATTTATATAAGGTTGCAACACTAAAATGTAGAATTATATTCGCACCTCAAAAATCTATCAGAAAGATGTTGTTTTAATGTTGAAAAACCCTCTAATTGATTATCTCGAGAACGAGATATATGAATATGATATATATATATATATATTAAGTCCCAAAAAGAGTCCTTCTTGCAATATATTATCTAGACCGACCATTTTTAAGATTTTCTTACATTTATATATCTACTTGATTTTGACCATTTTTGGAGTCTAAAATTTTATAATTATATATGAAAATAGATTTTTAGATAATTCTAAAAAATAATTTACCCCAAAAATACATATTATGACAAAATTTGGAGGTGTGCCTTACTTGGATTGTTTAAGGTTGCAACCTTATGGAAACCACACGTTTATAACTTGGTAAATGTGGGACTCAAATCCAATCCGATTCAAACCCCAACTCGAATAGTATTTGGGTCCACGATTAGGACCCAAACTGACCAGCCGAGTCCAATTTTTAGACCCATACAACCCGAGTCAGGTCTAGCCATCGGTCCCAGGTCGGGTAAGTGTCCATTGCCACCCCTTGATTCAAGGGCTCATGAGAAATACGAGGTGGTACCTATTACTTAGCATGGAAATAAACAGAACGCATACCATCCGATGACCACAACGTAGGGCTAGTAAATTTCATTTATCACCAAGGTCCAGGGAGGAAAAGCCTGCAGCGTACGATGACCACAACGTACGGCTAGTAAATTTCATTTATCACCAAGGTCCACGGTGGAAAAGCCGTTAGTTGCTTTAGTCTAACGATTGAGCGACCTGTTTGAATTATAAGAAGATTTTTGCATTACGTTAGAATCTTAGTACACTACTAAGCAGTGTTTTAAAAATCAGCGACTCGTTTTGGAATCATGTGATCCAAATCGGGTATCGCTTAGCCCATCTCGAATCGTGTAAAAAACGGGATTCGAACGATTTTCTACCTAGAATCGCCCTGATGACGTCATGAGCCACCAAGTGATGTTATGGATCGTCCAATCTGACTAGCTAGTAATGTTTTTCTATTAAAAAATTGAACTACATGCCCCCACCGATAATGATTGGTGTACACCAGTGTTTTAAAAATCGGCAACCCAATTCGGAATCGAGCAAACCTGATCAGGTATCGCTCAGCCCATCCTGAATCGTATAGAAAAATGGGATTCAAACGATTCTCTACCTAGAATCGCCTCGATGACATCATGAGTCACCAAGTGATGTCAGGGATTGCCGGATCTGACTCGTCAATAATGTTTTTCAATTAAAAATTTGAACATGGCCCAGAAGCACCAATACTTATTATCATGGGTGACCCTTCAATGGGACATTTCTCTAATACACGTTTGCATCCAATAAACTTTATAGCTTATAAAAAACTAATACTATTAGGCATACTATATTACGTGAGTGTACTATTAGGTGGGGATGGGCACGTCATGAATAAGAAGGGTGTACGTCCTATGGTGGCAATTAAATTAGAGAAAATTACATAAATATATATTATACTTTGCGTTATTACAGATTTGCCAAATAGTTTCTATTATATGTATGTCTGTTTTTTACATTTTATAATTCAATCTTTTAAAAAATGCGACTTTATCTTTTTTCGGATTTTTAACAACTGAAATGGAGAGTTTTCAGATGCTCAACATCCGAAAATAGTCCGAAAGTTTAACGTTCACATTCCCCTTTTCGAGTGTTGAACATCTAAATTGAAGGATTATGTCGATACATTGTATTCTTTATGAAAATATTACATTTTCGGATGTTGAACATCCGAAAATGTCATATTTTTTTATGTTCATTATCCGAAAATGGCTACGAAATTCCATAGACTTTCTGGAAATTCAAAGTCATATTTTCAGATGTTGAACATCCGAAAAACCCTTTAATTTGGATGTTCAACACCCGAAAATGAAAATGTGAATGTTAAACTTTCAGCCTATTTTCGAATGTTGAACATCCGAAAAACCCTCCAATTCGGTTTTTCAACATCCGAAAAAAGGTAAAATCGTCTTTTAAAAAAAATTACGTTATAAAAGGTAAAAAACGGATATACATGTAATAACATAAACCTATTTGGTACATCCGTA
Source organism: Amborella trichopoda (assembly GCF_054954075.1). NCBI lineage: Eukaryota > Viridiplantae > Streptophyta > Magnoliopsida > Amborellales > Amborellaceae > Amborella > Amborella trichopoda. The sequence goes on from NC_142340.1 coordinate 41,039,460, forward strand.
ATAATGCAAAGTATAATTGATATGTATGTAATTTTTTTATTAAATTACACAATAAAAAAATTTATTAAAAATAATAATTGGGTGCCCACCGCCCTTATCTTTCACCCAAAATTTTAATTTACTTACTAAACAAAACATAAAACCTCTATTAGGCTATTATCTCATGGGATTATTTCATTATATGATTAATAATTAATTAATTAATTAATTAGTATTAAAAAATTAGTCTTAGCTTATAGGATATTAAAAAAAGTAAAAAATAATACTAATACTATTTTATTGAATATAAAAAAAATATTAGTTTAGATGATATTTTCAAAGAAAAAAATAACACTAACTCATACCACTTCGGAATTTATTTGAAGTTGCTTTATCAATTATCCCATATTGCAAATATGAAATTTTTAAATTTTTTAATAACTAAATATTGTATTTTATTTATTAATTTATTTATATTATACTTTTTGTAATATATCATTTTTTTCTTGTAATTGTAAATAGCATTTTTAAAATTAGATGATATTGTAAGACATTTTATATTTTTATTTGTATAGAAAAATAACTAAAAACATATAAAGTTATAAACCAACAACTTCAATTTCAATATATATTATTATAGTTAGTTAGGTTGTAATACTTTTGGATGAGTAAAACGAATTAATAAACGTTTGATACTTTGATGTGATACTAATTTATGTTGAAAAATAAGTTTTTTAATATTATAATATGGAAGTGTTTTCTAATATTTTAAATTGTTTTGATATAATATTATAAAACCATATTATAATTAATAATTATACAAACATCCAGACAGAAAAATATCTCAGTATGCACTTATTTTTACAAAATAATGAAAGTACACAATGCATCACTTCTAGTTTCTTTTAGAAACTAAAAGAACACTATTTTTAGAGATTTATAGTGTTTTTTTGAAGAAAAAAAACTAAGAGATAAAAAAAAGGAGGAAATTATTAAAAATAATAATTAGTTGATAGGGCCCACCACCCCTATCCTTCACCAAAAAAAATTAAACTTACTTATCCAAAAAAAAACAAACTAATATTATTAGGCTATTAGCTAATTTGGATTAAAAAAAATAGTACTAGCTCATAGGATACTAAAAAAAGCAAAAAATAATACTAATACTGGTTTATTAAACATTAAAAAAATACTTATTTATGAGATTTTTTAATAGATAAAAATAACACTAGCTCATACCACTTTAGAATTTATTTCAAGTTGCTTTATCAATTATCCCACATTGTAAATATGAATTTTTTTTTTTATTTTCTAATTTTATTAAAATATGATTGCAAATTTATGTTACTAAATTTTATATTTCTATCAACACCAATTATTATACATTAGATTTATTTATTTGTGAGAGTCATACCCTTATTTTTTTGAATCATGTTTATTATAATATTGAATAATTATACTAACTATAGTGATAATAAAATCTTATATTTTATTTATTAATTTATTTACATTATAATGCAATGTATTATTTTTTATTATAATTGTAAATTAGATTTTTAAAATAGATGATATTATAAAACAAATTTCAAATTTATTATTATTTGTATAGTAAAATGATGATAAAATAAAAACATGCAAACCAATAATTCTAATTTCAATGTATAATATTGTATTTAGTTTGGTTTAATAAATGTTTCACACAACGAAATAATATCTCAATATTCGTATACTGATGTAAAAAATAAAAATTATTAATATAGTACCATCATTTATTATTGGATTCCTAAAAAACAACATTTATAATGATTTTTAATAGTTTTTCTTAATTTTTTTAAGGCCAAATTCGACCGATTCCCAATCCAAAATGCCAATTCATCGATCTAGATGGGTTTTTTTGATACCCAATCCGTTTTTTAAACCACTGCTACCAAGTAAGAAATCAGAAGCGTCCAAACGTATATTCCACTCATGCTGGAAGAGGAAAGCGTCATCTCTCCCTTCAAGGGCAGCAACCGGGTTGGGTCGACCCAAACGAGTCTAACTCCAGCTCTATGTTTTGGATACATGGGTAGAGGTTGGGTCCAAATGATTTGCACAAAATCTAAGTCGATAATATATATATATATATATATAAAGAAGCCACTACGCAATGTTTATGGGCGAAAATGAATAGTTTTTTCCCCCATAGACTTTCGGATGGCGAGGATTAAAGATGGCCACAGACCTAGCATGTTCGTAGCGGTATCCCGTCATAGACATAATATGTCTGTGGCGATCAAAAAACATGCGGAAACTGCCACGGGCCACATGCCGTCCGTTGCGGTTCCGTTCAATAAACTGTTATGGACATAGCTTGTTTGTGGCAGGACAAAATACTGTTCAAAATCGTTTATAGGTGAAAATGAACAGTGATTTCGCCTACCCTCATCATTGTCTAAAGTTCATCACACAGGCAAGATTGTCCGGTAGTGTTTGATTTTTTCATTTTTTTTACAAATCAGAATGACCTAAAATTTGGAACGCGTGTTCATAAAAAATAGGCGAATCTACCAAAAATATTAAAAATATATTTTACATGAAAAAATTGATCAAAATACCCCTAAAACATTTTAGGGGTATTTTGGTTAGCTTTGTTTTCACGAATTATTATTTTTATATTTTTATTAGGTGCACCTTATTAAAATGTACACACGTTCCAAATTTCAGTTTATTCCAATTTGTAAAAAATAAATGAAAATTGAAACATTATCGGACAACTGTGAACGTGCGATGAACTTTGGACGGCTGCTCATTTTTGCTTATAAGTTGTGGGAAGACTTTTCCTATATATATACAACAATATTTATATAAATTTAATTTTTATTTTTTTAATTTCTAGACCAAAGATTGGGTCGAGGTTGGATCTAGGTTCGGGTCGGGTCCCACCCTGTTGCTCCCTCTCCTCTGCCAACGAGACAACTGAATTTCATGTTCTAAGTAGGCCTCTCTCTTGTGAACATTATCTCTCTCTCTCTCTCCATAGTGCTCTCTTGATCTTTCTTACTTTGGATCAAATTAATTTTAGGATGCGCCTCTCTCTCCCTCTCACTGTAGTTCGCTCTTGATCTTTCTCACTTTGGATCTAATTTGCTCTCTTGATCTTTCTCACTGTGGATCTAATTAATTTTAGGACTCTACTTTGAGCAATCAAAGTCCGCCTCACTTCTAAACTTCGCCTCACTTCTAAACTTTATCAAAAGATGTAATTTTGGCAAAAGAAATTCTTAGGATGGCTTAAACCTCTATTTCACTTCTAATTGTCAATTTAAAACTCAAAAAATGGTGTAGGTAGATCTTTGAATGCTTGAAAATCTTAAGAATAGATAGTCAAGAAAATGTGTTACAAGATATTATTTTCAATCATCGAAATCCTTTTTTCCCCTTATCGAAGCATCTTGAGGTCATGATGCTCAATAATTCGCATGCTTGAATGTTTTGATTGACTTCTTATTACAATCATATCTAATTAATCTGATTAGTTATTACTCCACCATGAAATAAATCATACATGATACGTATGTTTAAATTTGAATTTGACACATGATTCTATTTTTTGTAAGACTCGCTTAAAACCCTGATTTTTTATATGACAAAATATTTGTAAGCATAAATGCATGGAACCTAGATCTTATTTATTGAGTTTTATAACTCACTCTGATAAATTTTCCTTCATGTAGAGTGATAGCTAGCCGTAATTGGAGTGGCATGTCCTGGTAGTCGTACTTAGGGTCCCTTACCCCCCTTCCGTTGAAGCTCTATTTTGCAATGTATATTTTGGTTGGCGATCTGGCCATATAGTCCATTTTGATGTGGTAATATATCTTGATGTTGAGCATTTTGTGCCTTGGACCTATATGTTCTATTTTTTATTGTTATATGCAGTGGTTTAAAAAACGGATCGGTGGCTTTAATCGGGCACCTCAAAAACCCATACGGATCTGTGGATCGGTGATCCGGATTGGGAATTGGCCAAATCGGTCGGATTAAGCTGTAAAAAAAATATAAAAAAATTATTAAAATTTATTATAAATGTTGTTTTTTAGGAATCCAATAAGAAATCGGGATACTATATTATTAATTTTCATTTTTTTCATCAATATGTGAATATTGAGATATTTTTTCTTTGTATGAACTTATTTTAACCATTAAATTACATCATACAAAATAAAAATCATAGAACTATCATAGATGAAGTATATAATCATACATAGACTACAATAAATAATGATTTTTTTATAAGAACATTTTAGTTTTTTTGACAAAAACCTTTTATTTTTTAACAAGAGATGTTTTTTGTATTACATTTTTTTTTGTTTTTAGCAAGAACCTTTTTTTTGACAAAAATACTTGTTGTATTAATTTTTTTTTATAAAAACTTTTTTTTTTTATAATAACCTCTTATTACTTTTTATTTTTTTGACAAAAACCTTTTATTTTTTTTACAAAAAAAAGAAATTTGACGAGAAAAATAATTGATAAGAACCTTTCATTTTTTTTTTATGAGAAACTTTTTATTTTATTGATAAGAAAAAAATTCAACAAAAAGCAAAATTGATAAAAAAAAACCTTTTATTTTTTTGATAAGAAAAAAATTTAACAAAAAGCGAAACTGATAAAAAAGCCTTTCATTTTTTTCTTATGACAAAAATACTTGTCGTATTATTATTTTTTTATAAGAAATTTTTTTTTTTGACAATAACTTTTTATTACTTTTTTTTTTTTTTTTGACAATAACTTTTTTTTTTTGACAAAAACTTTTTTTTTTGACAAAAAAAAGAAATTTTACAAGAAAAATAATTGATAAGAACCTTTCATTTTTTTTTATATGAAAATTTTTATTTTATTGATAAGAAAAAAATTTGACAAAATGCGAAATTGAAAAAAAAACCTTACAATTTTTTTATAATAAAAAAATTTGACAAAAAGCGAAATTGATTAAAAAACGTTTCATTTTTTTTATAAGAAAACATTTAACCTCAAAAAAATAAAATTGACAAGAAAAATATTTATAAGAAAAAGATTTGAGCTCAAAAAAATAAAATTGACAAGAAAAATAGTTGATAAAAAAAACCCCTTTCGTCCCTAGGAGAATGGAACCCACGCCCTCCACCAGTAAGCTACATGCTACTTAATAGTATTAAAAGCGCAAACAAAATATATAATATATTAATGTTTCAAGTTAATACCTTCACATTATCCCACATCGAAGAGGTAGAAGGAAGTTGTAGTGAATAAATACCTCTTTGTAGTTAACAAGGATAATGCGTGTAAAGTGAGGAGAGTCATGCGACGAGGTGTATAGATCTTAAGGTGCATGAACTTTTTAAAATTTACAAAAATACCTATTGAAGAATCAGCGGACGACTCGCCGACTTTTGAATCACTCCCAAATACAATACAGCAAGCGACTCGCCGACTTTTGAATCACTCCCAAAATACTATGGTTATGTATATTTTGTTTCGTTATTTGTTTCTCTTATGGCTGACTTGATACCGAAATTTCTCTACAGTCCTTTGGTGGGCCCGAGCTTGACCCTCTGTAGCGGGAGCGGGATCGGGATGAGACAGCAGGGATCGGGATCGGGATCGGTATCGTGATAGGAGAGTACCTTTGCAAGAATCGTTAAATACCTATGATGCTCGGTAATCATGATCACCATGGCAAGTCATTTGAGGGTCGGACACAAAATATGAGATTGGACGTACAAGTTAGGTTTTTTTTTGTAAATTTTTTATTGTAACTAACAACTTTACACAATGTAGAGTGTAAGAGTGAAGTCATGTTTTCCCTTTCTCAACGTGTTTTATTTGTTTGTTTTTTGAAAATTTTTTAGATAAAATCTAAACCATGCAGATGAGATAGGAGCGTGTTTGTTTTCTAGAACCCACAACGTCTATGTGGCACATTTGATTCGCATGAAAATGTTTTTTAAAATCTGTTTTCACACGAAAAAATTCTCTTATGTGATGAAGTGTGAGAATATTTTCATATAAATTGGTCTTAATACATCTTTTCACACTAATTGGCAACTAATTGATGTAGAAATATTCCTACACGACCACATAAGAGAATTTTTTCGTAAGAAAATATTTTTTTAGAAAACTTTTTTACATGAATGAAACGTGCCTTAACTGCAATACTTTTTGTATTTATTGTACAGGAAACGTGACATATAACATCTAAAATATTGTTAAATGATGTCGACTTTAAGAAGTTACGATTTCCATCTTACTCTATAGAAACCCGTGACGTCCGGAGTTAGTGGAAAAGGTTGCTTTCGCAGTTCTCTTCCATCAATCAAACACATTGTAAGAGCTAGGAAGGGTGAGGAAGAGAAAAAATGACGAAAATTCAAGAGGCAAAAAGATTGCCTTGATTGATGAAAGTTGGGTCAATAGAGAATTTGTTTTTAATGAAAATCAAGAAGGGAGGATCAATCATTAAACTTGTTCCTGTCGCAAAATATCGAAATCCTAAATGTTGGATTTGAGCTCCTAGCCAAGCTCCTCAAATTCCTCAATTAAGTGCATGCATGGGGAGAGGGGGCGATAGGGGTTTACAAATATCGAATTTGATCTTAATTTTTAGGGAATATATAATATTTAACATGTAGATTATTAATATGTAAAAATAAATAAATTTCAAAAACTAAAAATGATATTTTTTGGAAAAAAAATTTGAACAGTTGATTTTACTTTTTCTTTGGAGGACCATTATTTACGGGACCTGATTTTGGTGGACGGTGTAGATATCCAAGCCGACACAATAACAGGGGCGGCTTTGGACACAGCAAACAATTTTCCTATGTATAAGTGTCCAAAATTTATTGAGTACAACTATAAAATTCTTTATAGTATGAGCACCCTAATATAACCTCTATATATATATATATATATATATATATATATATATATATATATATGTATATAGATATAGGAAACATTTATATAAGGTTGCAACCTTAAAATGTATAATCACAAATGCACCTCGAAAATCTGTTATAAATGTTGTTTTAATGTTGAAAAACCCTCTAATTGATCATCCAGACAACAAGATGTATGACTATGAAAAACAAAAAAATTTTGCGTCCTAGCCACAATGCATATTGCAACACATTATCTAGACCGTCCATTTTCAAGATTTTCTTATATTTATAGATCTACTTGATTTTAACCATTTTTGAAATTTAAAATTTTCTAATTAGATATGAAAATGGATTTCAAGATAATCCTAACAATTTTTTACAACAAAATTACATGTTATGATAAAATTTGGAGGTGCGCCTTAAGGTTGCAACCTTATAGAAAACCACACCCTATATATGTGGTAGGAATCTAATGCAACAATTGTATCATAGGATAATGCAACCACACTTCTAGAAAACCATATTTGTAGTATTTGTATGATCCAAAATTTTGCACACCACACTCTCTTCATCTCAATAATCAATCTAAAATAATAATAATAATAATAATAATCAAGATCTAAGCCTTTATGAATTCTAATTATTTTTTTTATTTTTAATATTATTAATCTAATGATAATAAAGTAATTTAAAAATTTTGGAAAGAAAAAACTCTTTCGAAGGCTTAGATCTAAGCATATTATCAAAATGGACGGTCTATGTTAATTGGGCGAAAAAAGCACTTTCTAACTTGTGTTTTTTAATTTTTCGTTTTGTGATTTGTCATTGGAATGAAAAAAATGTATATTTATAATTGGAGTCAAACAAATGACCCTAACATGGTTTTTGAAGATCGTTTCATTATATTACTATACAACCGTTGCATGAAATCACGCCCCATATATATTAAAAAACCATGTGTTGGGCCATTTGTTTTTGAAAATCGTTTCATTATATTACTATCCAACATTAGCCTCCTTAAAACAATGATATAATTCAAAAGATCCACATGTTAAAATTGAAAAAACTTCAAGAAAAATGCTACTCAATCTCTATAATGGTTTCGATTCTCCCTTTGCCCAAGCAATGACATTACTTGAATTCCCTTCAACTACCTTACGGCCATTGAGATCTTTTAGTAATTTTAAACCCTCCAACAAGGCTCTTGCTTAAGCTTCATTCATTGTTATATTCGCACATGGCCTCAAATAAATACATATATAATTGCCCATATGGTATCTAATGATCCCATTGAAACCTGCAAGACCTTGGTTTCCATTTGACTTGCCATCAAAATTCAAATTTACACAATTTTTAGGTGGGCGAGACCAATGTACATTTCTTTCTCGTGTGCAAATGTTTAGCTTAGCAACTTCAAATGCATTTCTCAATGGTCTATGATTTGGGAATAAACTTACATCTCAATGTCTATGCTTTGGGAATAAACTTACTGTCACACCCCAAGAATTTACAATACTATTATTCCTGAGATGTGACGGACAAAACATATATACATCTATTGAGAGGACAAATTTACAGTGGCGAGGTCTTACATAGTAAATAAAGAAAGCTAGCACAACAACAGTATCTTCCAAGGTTGATCTTGACTAGCACTCAAAATGAATCCGTAGTTATCCTGAAAAAATGTTTACCATAGTTTGATGAGTTTGGCTACTTAGTAAGTGATCATCATCATCCTAAAAATAATCATGATTGAAAGATATCAATATTTTCCAAAATGAGATCTATTAACAGAAATGCATCAACAGTTTCACTTTCAATAAATGCATAATTAAGTATAATCCGAGTAATTGAAATGCTTATAACACTTTTAACGGTAGTACATAATTCAAAGGATTTCACAAAATACCCTACTGGCGTCCCAAGTAGGTCACCTATATACCCCATCAGCGTCCTGATGGGTCCATTTAATCCCTATCGGCGTCCCAGATAGGTCCACTTAATCCCTGCAGGTCCACTTATACTTCACCGGCGTACCGGATGAGTCCACTTAATCCCTACCGTCGTCCCAGATAGGTCCACTTATACCTCACCGGCGAACCGGATGAGTCCACTTGCATACTTAAATTATTTCTAAATCTCTTTAAACATTCGAAAGCAGCAATATCATGTACTCAACATATCACTGAAACCATTAATATGAATTTCACTTAAACCATTAATAACAGTCACTCTCTATAATATTTCAAAAATAACCAATCAAATATTTTGGGCTCAAATTTAGAAAGGTAGCAGTTTGTAAAGGCATTCTAGCATAATTGTCAATTTAATATGTATCGAAAAACTCTTATAAAAATTCAAGAATACGGAATTATCACAATTTATGGGATATCAATCCACAAATAAACATTTCACAACAATACTATAATCAATTGCAAAAATGTCAATTTTTTTAAATAATAAGGCAGTCATTTGCACATGAATTTTACAATGTCTAAATATTCAAAACAGTAGAAAGAAATATCGCAATTTTACTACAAGCAGAAATATCGCATTTATTTCTAACAATAAACAAGAAAAATAAATAACTTTAATTTTCTAATTTACAGCATTCAAAATTTCTAACATAGATAAAATATCACAATTTTTATTAAAAAGATTATTTTTCAAGATAATGAGGTCACGTGCGCATAAAATTTATCGCGCCTAAAATTCATGATAATAAGCAGAAATAATTATTTTATTTCATTTTTAAAAAGAATGAATTATTTTTCGAGACAGTGAGGTCACTTACACACAAAACTGATAAAATAAAGATCCTAGACGGAAATATCACTATTTATTAAAAATAAACTATTTTTCAGAAAGACGATGTCACTTACCCACAAATGTTTGAGAGGAAGCTTCCGATAAAAATTCGGTTCGAGAGAGGAGTTCACTGTGTTTCGACCAGAGAGAGAGAGATCTCAAAATTTTGTTTTAGGGTGGGAGTGCTCACATCCCCTATTTAAATTCTTATAACGTATTATTATATTATTTTATTACGCTCTACCTCATACCTGAGGTGTCGCGTTAAAAGTCTGCTTTTATCGTACGAAAACCACGTCCGCTAAAAGACGTTGCCAGCTGCAAGCAGCAGGAGGCAAAAGCAGGCAAAAGAAAAAGTAAAGGCAAAGGCAAAGGCAAAGGCAAAATCTTTTGAAAATAGTGATGGTCCTCAAGGACCATCATACTCAAACAAAACATCACCTATTTAAAAGCATATTTTCTCCTTTTTTTTTTTTTTTTTTGAAATTTTAGGATTGTTACATTCTTCCCTCCTTAAAGAAATTTAGTCCTCTAAATTTGTGTACCTGATTACTGAAAAAGATAGGGGTATTTTTCTCTGCTTTAGTCTTCTCGTTCCCAAGTCGACCTTCTCTTGAATGGTACTGCCATAATACACGGACTGAAGGAATCTCCTTGTTACGCAACACTTGCACCCTTCTATCCAGTATCAAAATTGGCTGCTCAATGAAGGATAGGTCCTTCCTGATCGGTAAAGGTTCATATTTTAAGATATGGGACGGGTCGGGCTGATATTTTCATAGTGAAGATACATGAAAGACATTATGGACATTTGCCAATTCGGGTGGTAAGGCAAGTCTATAAGCGACACCTCCGATTCTTTTCAGGATTTCAAATGGTCCGATGTAACGTGGGCTCAGCTTTTCTTTCTTGTCGAATCTCATAATGCCCTTTATTGGTGAGATTTTTAGGAAAACTCGATCACCTTCCTCAAATTTAAGATCTCTCCTTCGGTTATCGGCATAACTCTTTTGGCGATACTGAGCTGTCCTGATCCTTTCACGAATTAATGCTATTTTATCTGTGGTTATTTGGACAATTTCTGGCCCCAAAAGCTTTCTTTCACCAACCTCGTCCCAACATATGGGTAACCTGCATTTTCTTCCATACAGGGCTTCATATGGTGCCATCTGAATACTGGCTTGGAAGCTATTATTATAAGCAAACTCAATCAGGGGTAAATGGTCATCCCAGCTTCCTGTAAGATCAATAACACAGGCCCTCAGCATATCTTCCAAGGTTTGGATAGTCCTCTCCGATTGTCCATCAGTTTGGGGGTGAAAGGCAGTACTAAAGGCGAGTCTCGTCCCCATGGCTGACTGTAGTCTAGCCCAAAATTTAGAAGTAAACCGAGTATCCCTGTCCGATATAATACTGACAGGAACTCCATGCAACCGCACTATTTCCTTAATGTACAGCTGAGCCAGTCGATCCAAAGTGTACGTCGTGCGAATCGGTAGAAAGTGGGCAGCTTTGGTTAACCGGTCCACAATGACCCAAATGCTATCATGTCCTGAATTTGTTCTAGGCAAGCTAGAGACAAAATCCATAGAGATGTGCTCCCATTTCCATTCTGGCACCGGTAAAGGCTGCAACAACCCAGCGGGCCTTTGATGTTCAGCTTTTACTTGCTGGCATGTTAGGCATTTAGACACAAATAGTGCTACCTCTTTTTTCATATTATTCCACCAAAAGGTTTTCTTCAGGTCCTGATACATTTTAATACTTCCGGGATGTATTGTATAACAAGAATGATGTACTTCTTCTAAGATAGCTTTCTTTACACTCTCATCATTCGGGACACAAACCCGACCTTTGAATCTTAGCAAATCCTCACTACATATAGAGAATTCATCTCTCTTTCCTTGCTTCACCTCTTCTATAATTGTTATAAGCTGAGGGTCTTTCTTTTGTGCCAATCGAATCTGTTGGGTTAATTGGGGTTCCGCCTTAATGTTGGCAATCATACTTACCACACCATTAATGGACGGAGTTGGATGCCAATCCACTATTTCCACTAACAATCGCATTTCTTGGATCATTAGATGAGCTAAGACTCCCGTAGATTTTCTACTTATAGCGTCGGCCACAACGTTAGCTTTTCCTGAATGATAATGGATTGTACAATCATAATCTTTTAAGAAATCCATCCATCTTATCTGTCGCATATTTAAATCCTTCTGAGAGAAAAGGTATTTCAAACTCTTATGATCCGTGTATATTACGAATTGCTCACCATATAGATAATGCCTCCATATTTTCAAAGCGAATACTATTGCAGCTAGCTCCAAATCATGAATTGGATATTTTTTCTCATATTCTTTCAACTGTCTGGATGCATATGCCACTACTTTCCCATATTGCATTAATACACAGCCCAAACCTTTATGTGAAGCATCACTATAAATCACAAATCCCCCACTCCCCTCAGGAATAGTTAAAATAGGTGCTGAAGTTAATCGAACTTTTAGTTCTTGAAAACTCTCCTCACATTCACTTGTCCACTCAAATTTGACATTTTTCTGTGTCAATCGAGTCAATGGGATTGCGATTCGAGAAAATCCTTCTACAAATTTTCTGTAATATCCTGCCAATCCCAAAAAGCTTCGAACTTCAGTCACATTACTTGGTTGTTTCCAATTAACAACGGCTTCAACCTTTGAAGGATCAACTGATAGACCTTCTTTTGATATGACATGTCCTAAAAATATCACTTGTTCAAGCCAAAATTCACATTTACTAAGTTTGGCATACAATTTCTTCTCTCTTAATATTTACAATACTATTCTTACGTGCTGCTCATGTTCCTTCTGATTCTTGGAATAAATTAAAATATCATCGATGAATACCACAATAAATTTATCCAAAAAGGGCTTAAAGATCCGATTCATCAAATCCATAAATGCAGCTGGTGCATTGGTTAATCCAAAAGGCATGACTAAAAATTCATAATGGCCATACCTTGTTCTGAAAGCTATCTTGAGTATATCTTCACTTTTAATCTTAAACTGATGGTATCCAGATCTAAGATCAATTTTTGAAAACACTTGTGATCCTTGTAATTGATCAAATAAATCATCAATTCTAGGTAATGGATACTTATTTTTCACTGTCACTTGGTTCAACTGTCTATAATCAATACATAATCTCATAGTCCCATCTCTCTTTTTGACAAACAGTACTGGAGCACCCCAAGGTGACACACTGGGCCTGATAAAACCTTTATCTAATAATTCTTCCAATTGTTGTTTCAGTTCTTTAAGTTCTGCAGGAGTCATTCTATAAGGTGCCTTAGAAATTGGTGCTACCCCTGACACTAATTCAATGGAGAATTCAATTTCCCTGTCCGGCGGTAATCCTGGCAATTCTTCAGGAAAAACGTCGGGAAATTCTCGGATAACCAGAGTGGTATCCAAATTTATTTCTTCCTTCCTATCTTCTTTGATATAGGCAAGAAAGCCTTGACACCCTTTTCGAAGGAGGCGATTAGCTCGAATACAAGAGATTAAATATGATGGGGAGTCTTCTTTGACACCATTGAAGTAAAATACTGGGTGATTCGAAATACTAAAGGTAACAATTTTCTTATAACAATCAATACTTGCATGGTATGCAGAGAGCCAATCCATGCCTAAGATTACATCAAAATCTTGAATTTCCAGGAGTATTAAATCAACCAATAGTTCCTTTTTTTTTATCTTTATTACACATGATTTGTACATTATATTGGTGTTAATTGAATCTCCCATCGGTGTGGCTACCTCTATAATGTATTCTAATTGTTCTGGTTCTACCTTTAAGTGGCATGCAAAGTGTTGTGACACAAATGAATGAGTAGATCCAGGATCAATCAAAACATGAGCTATTTTTTGGAAGATAGTAAGAGTACCTTGGATCACTGATTTTGAGGCCTGAGCGTCTTGCTCGGTAATCGCAAATACTCTTCCCTTCATCTGAGGCTTCGGAGCTATCTCTCCCTGCTTTGGAAGCTGTTGTGTCTGTAAGCTAGGACATTGTTTAATCTGGTGTCCCAATTTTCCACATTTAAAACAGGCTCCGATATTCCAATAACAAGGGCTTGATCCATGATTTTTTCCACATTTTCTACATGGTTCTATTGGGTTTTGAAATGGCGAGGGCCTTGGCTTCTTGTTTGGCCATTCAAACTGTTGTCGATTAGATGATGTAGGTCTAACATGACTGTTCTGATTTTTTGTCTTTTGGTAATCTTCAAAATCTTTTTCGACAATTTGGGCACGATCCACTATTTCAACATAAGTTCTTAATTTCAAGACTGATATTCTGCTTCTAATAGCTGGCCTGAGACCCCTTTCAAATTTCTTTACCTTTCTTGCCTCATTGTTAATCATATGTGGTGCAAACCTGGCCAATTCAGTAAACTTGGCCTCGTACTGTGCTACTGTCCTATTTCCTTGGATTAATTCTAGAAATTCCATTTCTTTTTGGTCTCGAATAAAATCTGGGAAATATTTTTCATTAAATGCCTCTAGAAATACTTCCCAAGTCAAGGTTTTATTTTCTTTGACCAATACTCCTTTTGCCATTCGCCACCAGTGTTGTGCCTCACCTTCTAACATAAAAACTGCCAAGGCCACCTTCCTATCATCAGGATATTCCATAACCTCGAATATTTTTTCCAATTGCATAATCCATCCCTAGGCTTCCAGTGGGTTTACAACACCCTTAAAAGAAGGTGGGTTTAATTTCTTAAATTGTTCGATATTGCTCCCACCATTTCCTATAACTGACTGCCTAGGTGGATTGTTATATTCTATCTGATGTTGCATTAGAGCAACCATATTTTCCAAGGCTTTGTGAATTCCTTCCATATTGGCTTCAGCTATTCTGGATCTTGACTTTATCCCCGTCTGTACACACAATAAATGTGATTTTTAAGTACATTCTTTTTAAATTTCCTATTGCTCTTGATACCATAATTGTCACACCCCAAGAATTTACAATACTATTATTCCTGAGATGTGACGGACAAAACATATATACATCTATTGATAGGACAAATTTTCAGTGGCGAGGTCTTACATAGTAAATAAAGAAAGCTAGCACAACAACAGTATCTTCCAAGGTTGATCTTAACTAGCACTCAAAATGAATCCGTAGTTATCCTGAAAAAATATTTACCATAGTTTGATGAGTTTGGCTACTCAGTAAGTGATCATCATCATCCTAAAAATAATCATGATTGAAAGATATCAATATTTTCCAAAATGAGATCTATTAACAGAAATGCATCAACAGTTTCACTTTCAATAAATGCATAATTAAGTATAATCCGAGTAATTGAAATGCTTATAACACTTTTAACGGCAGTACATAATTCAAAGGATTTCACAAAATACCCTATTGGCGTCCCATGTAGGTCACATATATACCCCATCAGCGTCCTGATGGGTCCACTTAATCCCTATTGGTGTCCTAGATAGGTCCACTTAATCCCTACAGATCCACTTATACCTCACCGGCGTACCGAATGAGTCCACTTATTCCCTACCGACGTTCCAGATAGGTCCACTTATACCTCACCGGCGAACCGGATGAGTCCACTTGCATACTTAAATTATTTCTAAATCTCTTTAAACATTCGAAAGCAGCAATATCATGTACTCAACATATCACTGAAACCATTAATATGAATTTCACTTAAACCATTAATAACAGTCACTCTCTATAATATTTCAAAAATAACCAATCAAATATTTTGGGCTCAAATTTAGAAAGGTAGCAGTTTGTAAAGGCATTCTAGCATAATTGTCAATTTAATATGTATCGAAAAACTCTTATAAAAATTCATGAAAACGGAATTATCACAATTTATGGGATATCAATCCACAAATAAACATTTCACAACAATACTATAATCAATTGCAAAAATGTCAATTTTTTTAAATAATAAGGCAGTCATTTGCATATGAATTTTACAATGTCTAAATATTCAGAACGGTAGAAAGAAATATCACAATTTTACTAAAAGTAGAAATATCACATTTATTTCTAACAATAAACAAGAAAAATAAATAAATTTATTTTTCTAATTTACAGCATTCAAAATTTCTAACATAGATAAAATATCACAATTTTTATTAAAAAGATTATTTTTCAAGATAATGAGGTCACGTGCGCATAAAATTTATCGCGCCTAAAATTCATGATAATAAGCAGAAATAATTATTTTATTTTATTTTTAAAAAGAATAAATTATTTTTCGAGACAATGAGGTCACTTACACACAAAACTGATAAAATAAAGATCCTAGACGGAAATATCACTATTTATTAAAAATAAACTATTTTTCAAAAAGACGATGTCACTTACCCACAAATGTTTGAGAGGAAGCTTTCGATAAAAATTCGATTCGAGAGAGGAGTTCACTGTGTTTCGACTAGAGAGAGAGAGATCTCAAAATTTTGTTTTAGGGTGGGAGTACTCACATCTCCTATTTAAATTCTTATAACGTATTATTATATTATTTTATTACGCTCTACCTCATACCTGAGGTGTCGCGTTAAAAGTCTGCTTTTATCGTACGAAAACCACGTCCGCTAAAGGACGTTGCCAGCTACAAGCAGCAGGAGGCAAAAGCAGGCAAAAGAAAAAGTAAAGGCAAAGGTAAAATCTTTTGAAAATAGTGATGGTCCTCAAGGACCATCATACTCAAACAAAACATCACCTATTTAAAAGCATATTTTCTCCCTTTTTTTTTTTTTTTTTTTTGAAATTTTAGGATTGTTACACTTACATCTCAATGATCTATGATTTGGGAATAAACTTACAATCTTTATGAATTGACAACCATTAAATTGCCATTGTTAAAATATTTGATTCTAGAATATCCGTCTCAGATTGTACACCTTCAAATGTCCTCGTATTCCTCTATCTCCAAATGTTCCATAAGGTACTAACTCACAACGATCTCCAAAACATAGTCCCAATCTAAGACAATCCATGATGCACCCATTGTTTGGGGATTCAAAATTTGCAAATTCAGCTGCCGCCTACACCAATTCTATAAATCTCGAGTGAAAGAACAATGTAAGATAATGTGATCCACACTTTCATTATCCCTTTGGCATAGGGGATATACATTAATTAAGATAATCCCCCTCTTCTTAAGATTATCAACAGTAGGCAATTTTTTTTGACATGCCACCCACATGAACTACTGGATCTTTAACGACACCTGCAACTTCCAAACTTTAGAGGAGTTTTGATCCAGGAGCCTACCATGATCATCATATAATAATCTGTATACTGATTTAACTGAGAACTCTCCCAAACTTTAGAGAGGTTTTGATCCAGGACCCTACAACGATCATCGTACCATAACCTGTACACTGATTTAACTGAGAACTCCCCCGACAGTGTAAGGTTCCAACCCCAAGCACTCGTCTTTGATTAAAAGTTATGCAGCATGTTCATGAGCACTAAAACTCATGAATGAATGGGTATGTGACTCTCTTGTGCCCGGCAAACAATGTTGAAATCTATTTTTTCTCCATATCTATACATCTGGATATCGGGATGATAAATTAGATATTTTTCGAGCACCAAAACAACTTTTTTCTAAGGATTTTAGACGTACACCTTAATTCTACCCTTTAAGTCTAACTTTATTTATTTTTTCATTTTCCACAACTTTATTTATTTTTTCATTTTCCAATGAAATCAAATATTTATCGTCCTGGAACTCGAAGATACATATCAAGCTATCGTTCTACTTAAAAGCTTTATCAAATCGCAACCGTCTAAACCCGCCCAAACAGCACGAGGTTTAATGCGCACAACAAGATATCTCCCTTCCCGTTCGAACCAGTCGAACGCCTACGATGCTATTGCAAGCGACTCCCCTTAAACATCGCGCAACTCCCTGGTTTTCATCACGCTTGACGAAGCATCTTCTGATTTGTTTCTTTTTTTTAAAAAGAAACTAAGCCTCTGCTGAAGTGGAGCCATGGCAGCTCTGAGCATCTTGTCATCGCCGCCTTATATGTATCGCTTCAATGAAGCTTTACAGTTTTCAAAGCCCAAGTATTTAAGCATTGGCAACTATGCTCAGTTGACTGAAAGAACGGCGGAGATCAGTAAGTTTTTTCTCTAATTTTTCTATGGAATTTCATTGAAATTCATTTTTTAGATGATTTATTTATTTGTTCTATAAAGTCCTGTCTAAATGTCAAAACGGGTCGGGATTTTTCCTCTTTTTCCCCTCAATTTATTCACTGTTTCTAAATAAGATGGCCGAAACTGGGAAGGATATGTTTTCTATTTGATTTATGTTGTATTTCTTCATCGGCGTGAAAAAAATTATGGATTTTTCAATAAGGACTTGTGTTTTTCCCTCGAATTTTTTATTTTTGGCATCTAATTCTTGGAAAATGGTAACTTTTTGTGACATTGTTTTGGTTTGATTTATATAATATTACTTCAAATTCTTGAATAAATGGCAAAAAATTCTCCAATACATTCCCTTGTTTTTCTTTGTTTTATTTTTTGTTTCCATTAAAAATGGAGTAAACTCGTAATGGTTTCCTTTGTCTTTTTGTTTACGCATTAGTCTTTTTCAATCTTTAATTCCACTAAATTTTATCTGACTAAATGTTTCATTCTTTACTTTTGCACTTATTCCTGTCTCTGTAAATTATGTGTAATTTCATTATATTCCTCTGATATATGTATTGTTTCCCTTATACTTGTGATTTGTCTGTAATCTAATCAGCATCATGAATTTTCTAAATTTATGGATGGATATCCTGTATTTTCCTTTGGTTTATGCACTATTTCCAATAATCTCTTATTTATTATTATGGTTTGTCATTAATCATCGTTAAGGGGAGATCCAGGAAATATACATGCAGAAAAATAGAAAATTAAGTGATTGTCAATCATATGGTGAACCTATCTAGACTGATTATGCATGTAACAAATGGTACAACCTATTTCTCGCTCATTTCGTTTTATGGATTGGTGTCGTTTTTGTGCTCTTTTACCAGCTAAATGATCCTCTCTACCTGTTGTGTAGATCTGAATGCATCTAACAATACAGATTGTACATGCTGTCATGTAGGCCTTCTATGAAATGGCCTATAGCATGAGCTGCAGTTAAATACAAGTTTTAAAATCTCTCCAGAAAATACAAATAAGCATTAGAAGAGAGTAAAGTTGTTGCTATATCTGAACCTTAATGTACCTGATTGAGCTAGTTGTTTTATATCTTTACTGCCCAGTATGTTGAGAAGGTGATCTATCTTGTTATTTAGCGTAACATTCAAATAGATTATGAAGAAGCTATTGAACTTACAGAATGTAATTGTGTATTCAAATGGAAGATACAATCTTTTCTCATACTTTTACTAAATACTTGTTTCTGATTATCATTATGAATTCATGAAAGGGAAAAGTTTATTCACAGGCACGCACATACCCACACTCACACGCCACATATGTAATACATAGATACATACATACATTCATACCTACATGCACACATACATATGCAGGCATTTGTGCATTATTTTGTGTGTCATTTCTTATAATTTCCTTATTAATATCACTGTAGTCAGAGAAACAGCTCTTTTGTATTGCCATTGGTCCATGATATTTGATGTATATGGTCCACGATACATACATGCATGTGTATGTGTGTATTATTTTATGTCTTTCATTTCTTATAATTTCCTTTGTAATATCATATGTAGCTCTATAGCATCTTTTTTGTATTGTCATTGGTCAAAGATATCTGATGTATATTGTAGTTGCCTACTTTGTCTTCCTTTTTGCAAGATATGAGTCATAGTGAAATTTTGTTGGAGAAGTTATTCATGCATTTTGGCCTTTTTTTATAGGTTTTTCTCATTCAACCCTGGGGTGTTCTTATCTTGATGGATGTCCTGCACAAAGTAGTTTAAAAACGAATGGTACAAGAAGATTGGGTATATGTCAATCTGCATTTCGTTCATCACCAGCAATGGTTTCCTCTGTTGAAGGACTTTATGATTTCATATGTGAAGGCTCCATAGTAAAGAAAATGGGTTTAACTAAAGAAAAGGTGGCCTCAAATATAGATAGATGGCTAGAGTGTGGGGTTCAGTTATGCAGATTGCTTGGCTTGAATCAGCTCGTTTTGTCAGAAGCTGAGAAGATTAGGATCTATCAGTATTATATACCAGTTTTTCTCTGGTGCGAGGAAGAGTTGTCAAAGCACATGTCATCATTTAAAGATGGAGATGAGATAAGTCCTCTAGTGGTATGCTCTATTCTATTTCTTCTACTGTTTTGCTTTAAGTTTGAAAGTGATATGATATAATAGGGAAGATGGAGATGAGATAAGTCCTTTAGTGGTATGCTCTATTCTGAGGAGGGAGGGAGGGAGGGGGAGAAGGAATGTCATATTTTGTCCAATTGGCTTGTTATGTATTGTATTAAGTATTTTATTGGCGATCATTTGTATTTGTGATTAAAACTTTTCTCTTAAAAGTTTCTAGTTATCTCAGAATTACTCATCAAGCCAACTTTTGCAATGATCCCTCTTGTCTTACCATGCATCCCCTGATCCTAATATCCAGAACTATTCCATGCAACCCCTCATCTGTGATAGGGTAAAGCTTTCTTTTGGTTTGCTCTCTAAAGGGAAAATTCCTACGATCTTTTAATGGAAGAGGAGAAGATTGTGGTTTGTGATGTTACATTGCAGGCTGTCGCTTTACTAGAACTACCCTTCTTGAACTCTGAAATGTTACCTCTGTTATGCGTGCTCTCTCTCTTGCGCGCGCACACACACACACTCTATTTCCATCCAGTATGCCAAATGTAACTCAAGAATTTAGTGTTCAGATTGGTGTTAGTGCTCCTCAAGGTAGTGGAAAGACCACTCTTGTTTTTGTTCTGGACTATCTTTTCAGAACTTCAGGCAGGTATGGTGGGAAGCTTGTCTATCCATTTATTGAAGTTTCACCCACAGTTAGCTTGTTCCTTCATTTTTATCACGTCTACGTTGTCCAGGAACTCTGCAACATTGTCTATAGATGACTTCTATTTGAAGGCAGAGGATCAGGTACGTATACTTGATAACTGTGGTACTGTGATGACCTTATGTTCCTTCTTTATGTTCCTTCTTTATTTTTTTGATTGATGATTAAGTTGCACTTCAACTGCAGGCAAATCTTAGGAATGCAAATCCAGGAAACGATCTCTTGGAGGTATGGGAAACTTGTAATTTTCTGTATGGGAACTGAGGTGTTGAAATTGGCGAACAAAATATTCATCTTTATTTGATTTTCAATGAAGTGAGAAACCTTAGACCAATGTTCTGAAGTAATGATTTGTTATGTTTTCAGCTACGAGGAAATGCAGGAAGCCATGATCTTGCATTCTCAATTGAGATATTGAAGGCTGTATGCAGTTTGAACAAAGAAGGTATAATGTGCGTCTGCGAGTGTGTGTGCTCCTCTGATAAATTTTTAGTTATTTGTGGGATGTCAAATCAGAGAAAGGAATAAATGCTACATGATTTGAGATGATGTATTCTTAAGGACAAGAAAGATCCTAGCCTGACCACCAACATGCAGAATGAAGGATTGGCTTGAACATGCATAACTGTGGTGCTATGAATTGGAATATGACAAACCTAACACCATAAATGACCTCAAAACTTTTAAACATCATTGTCAAAAAGAACTTCTAAAAAGTTTTTTCCCAAGTTGAAGTGGGCTGGTGATTTTGAGATTTGGGATTTCCTACCACTGAAGGGGTTTAAGGCTATCTTTCTTTTATTTCCTTTGATATTCCTCCTTGGCCAAGTTTCTCTTCCATTTTGCATTACCAGATTATACACTAAATGTCAATCTCCTATCAAAAGAAAGAAAATCCATATGTCTACAACCATCATGCCACAAAGATCAAATATTTAGTGTTGTAGTTTGACTCCCTATTTTTATGAGAGTATGGTTTGATTAATATTTAATGTGCAACGTCGGCATAGAACAAACCCTATTAGGATGGGTGATTTGATTTAAGTGGAAGGCTCTAAAACGGCTAGGGGATGGCCTAAAAAGGACATGAATGGAAGTAGTGAGGAAAGATATGGTGACTGATAGTTTGGTTAAGGTTATGGGCCTTGATCGAATGAGTGGAGGAACTAGACTCATGTAGCTGATCCCAAATAGTTGGGATGACGTTTGGATGATAATGATGATGATGTTTAACTAAAATCTAGAGAGCACCAGGTGCAGACATCTCCCAATTTCATTCTATGTGGATGACAAATACCTAGGTATGCAACATAAATGTGAGAGTGGGAGGAAGTGCAATGTGGCAATGAATGGATCATTTGTCAGAGCAAATTATGCTTCCCAACTTATGTGAAATCCTTACTTAGATTTTGTAGGGAACCACTTAAAAGTGGTAGGATGGCATGGAGAAAGGTAGAATCAAGATGAAAGTTGTGGTCCAAAACTCCAAGATCAACAACCAACTGTGTGGATAGGCCCACATGGTGGGGTTGCATTGTGAGGACAAAATTCAAGTGTACCACCCCCAACACAAGATCTAATGCCTAGTTCAATATGGGAATTGGTTTTGGCCCTCATTGGGGGCTTATCTGGCTTCTATAGGTCATAAATTCTATTGAAACTAAGCAAGCACATAAACCTGATAAGTCCAACGAATAAGAAATGGAATGCAATTTTATTTGAAAAACTTATATTATTGTTGAAGAAGGATTTCTCTCACTTGAAGTACTTGCTTGGTCTAAAATACATCTAGGAGTATAATATGATAATCCTTTCACAGTCGTGCAGGCCTAGTAGCTTGGGCTAGGGTTCAGCAAAGAAGAAGATAGGGAAGATCCAAAACTAGAGAAAGATGCAAAAAAATTGAGATAAAAGAAGGAGCACTTGTTGCTGTAGGATTTTAAATAAAAGTCCATATCATGATCATCCATTACGCTTGAGTAAATCCCATATGTAAGAGAACCCTAAACAAGACTTAATCCTGACCATCCATCTAATATAATCATGGCCCTTTATTATAAAAAATTTAAGTGAATAAAAAGACATAAAGGACTTAAGAAATTACTGCTTATGCCCCTAAGTGAATAAAAAGGACTCAATAATTAAATAAAAGACAAAAAAAGATAGACTAAATGACTAATTTGCGCTTCTACGGTTCCTATTGTAAACGTTAAGCTTGTCCCTCTTATTTAGATACTCCAGAGCAGTACTTTAGGTTGTATTAGTCCCCCCTCCTCAGAACTTACCCTCGAGTTTGGGGTGGCTCGTCTGTCTGAGGTATCACCATTATATGGAATGAGATGCCTGACATTAAAAACATCGGAAGTGTGAATATGGCTCGAAAGATTCAATTTGTAGGCATTGTCATTAATCTTTTGCACCACTTCACACCAATCTTGTGCTAGCTCAACTTATGATATTTAGAACAACTTGTTCGAGAACCATGAACAAGCATAGGATGGAAGAGTCTTGGATCACTTCTAATCATACGTTCTCAGAGATATCCATTCAAAATAACTTTGTAGGAAATCTCACCTCTATGATTTGAAAGATTTGTTAAAATAGTAATTTGTCCCTCTCTCTAGAACACTCTCTAGTCACCGCCATCTCCTCTCTCTCTAGAGGCTTCTATTAACCGCCTCTCTAGAAAACTCTCTCACCGCCTTTATCTCTATCTTTTCACTCTCTTTCTCTAGAAAGGCGGTAGTAGTAGGGTGGTGATAAGCTCTATAAAAAGGGGCTGTGTATGAGAAAAACAGATGAAGAAAGAGAAAAAGGTTAGATATCCAAAGAGTGTTGAGGAAAAGAGGGTCAGACTTTGTGGTCCATCAATTCATATTGTATCCATGTTCCTTTTTGAAATAGTGAAATATTTGTGAAAAAATATTGCTTCCTCTTCACCCCTATCATCATTCTTTCCTATTTTTCAATTAAATTATCATATCCACGCTTCCCAAATTCTCAACATTTAATATCAGAGCTATATCCCTGTGTTTTTTGAAAAACCCATTCCTTATGGCCTCCACTTCGGGAATGAATTATACCCAAAGCCTAATTCCTATTTTAGATGGAGAAGATTACGAGTCATGGAGTCTCCAAATGAAGACTCTTTTTATCTCGCAAGATTTGTTGGACATTGTGGAAGAAGGCTACTCAGTGCCAGAAAGCGTAGCAGCATTGGAATCATGGTCGCAGGCAAAGCATAACGAGTACAAGGAAAATAAGAGGAGAGATGCAAAAGCCCTACTCTTCATCCAACAAGCGGTAAGTAAAGCTATCTTTCCTCGAATAAAAAATAGCTTCAAAATCAAAAGAAGCATGGGAAATTTTGACAAATGAATTTCAAGGATCTGAAAAAATAATTTCTATCAAGCTCCAAAATTTATGGAGAGATTTTGATAATTTGATGATGAAAGATGGTGAAACAGTTCATAATTTCTTCACTAGAGTTACATGAATAATAAATCGGATTAGATGTTGTGGGGAAGATATTTTTGATAAAAAAATAGTGATAAATTTTTTAAGAAGCCTACCTGCAAAATTTGACCATGTTGTGGCTGTTATAGAAGAATCAAAAGATTTGTCTAAACTATCTTTACAAGAATTAAGTGGGTCTTTGGAAGCACATGAGCAAAGGATAAATAGATTTTCAAATCAGAATATGGAACAAGCTTTTCAGTCAAAGGTTACAATTTCTGAAAAGAAAAATTTTGAAGAAAAAAGAGATAGGGGGACATTTCAAAATTATCAAAGAGCTCATGGAAGACAATTTTTCAAGAGATCAAGAAAAAGGAAGAGGAAGAAATATAAACAACCAGAGAAATTCAGATCAGAAAAATAGATCTGAATCATGTTGTATTATTTGTAAAAAATCAAGGCATGAATCAAAGAATTGCCGATATAAATGTCAAAAATGCAAAATCCCAAATCATTCTCAAAGGGATTGCTGGTTTCAAAAGAAAAATCAAATTTTAGAAAAATGAAGTAAATTTTTCTGAAGATAATAATACAAGTCATATGTTCTATTCATGCATGAATGCCCAACAAAATTCACAAGATGTTTGGTACCTGGATAGTGGATATATAAATCACATGACAGGAAATAAGAGCAATTTTGTTGAAATAAATGAAAAAGTCACTTCACAAGTCAACTACGAGATGGAAAACTCCGTAATGTTGAAGGAAAAGGCATAATTGCTGTAAAACCTAAAGGAGGTTGCCCTAAATTCATTCATGATGTTCTTTATGTTCCTGGTTTGATACAAAATCTTTTAAGTATTGGGCAAATGATGAAAAATGGGTATTCAATCAATTTTAATAGAGATGAATGTATAATCTTTGATAAGAAAATTAGTCACACCATAGCCCGAGTAAAAAGGACCCCAAATAAGGTATTTCCTATGGTCATGCCAACATGTGAAAATTATGCTCTGAGTTCTGAAAATGTTGATAAGTCCTACCTATGGCATCTAAGATTTGGGCACTTAAATTTTCAAAGTTTAAGTTTGATCGGCCAGAAAAGTATGGTAATTGGATTACCACCAATAAATGAAGAAAAGAAAATATGTGAAGACTGTATTTATGGAAAACTATACAAATTACCATTTTCATAATCAACTTGGAGAGCTAGAGGTCCATTGGAATTGGTTCATGCTGATATTTGTGGCTGATATTTGTGGACCAACTCAAATAGAAACCTGTAATAAAAAAAGGTATTTTCTCTTAATTGTTGGTGATTACAGCAGGATGATGTGGGTATATTTCTTGACCAAAAAATCAGAAGCATTGTCAGTTTTTACTCAGTTTAAAACTGATGTAGAAAAACATAGTGGTTTCCCATTAAAAGCCTCGAGGACAGATAGATGAGGAGAATTCACTTCAACATAATTTTGGAATTTTTGCAAAAAGAATGGAATTAGAAGAGAGTTGACAACAACATATACTCCACAACAAAATGGAGTAGTAGAAAGAAGAAATAGGACAATAGTTGAAATGGCCCGAAGTATGTTAAAGGGTAAGCATCTTCCCAATAAATTTTGCGCTGAAGCTGTTTATACTGCTGTATATATTCTTAATAGGTCTCCTACTAAATCTCTTCAAAATAAAACACCTTTTGAGGCCTGGTATAAAGAAAACCAAATGTAAGTTATTTCAAGGTATTTGGCTGTATTGCTTATGGAAAAAGAACTTCCCAAATTATAGAAAAATTTGATGAAAAAGGCGAAAAATATATCTTTATTGGATATAGTGAAGTTTCAAAAGCATATCACCTTTTTAATCCAAAAACAAATAAATCAGTAATTTCTAAAGATGTTGTATTTGATGAGAAAAGTGAAATGGAAATGGAAAGAAATATCTGGCCAAGAACCAATAGCAATATTAAAAGAAGAAAGAAATACTCCGCAAGAAAGTGTCAGCTCTCAATCAAGCCTAAGAACAGCATCTCCGGGAGCACCAAGTCAAGACTCATCAGACTCAGAGACACCACCAAGAAAGGTACATTCACTAACAGAAATTTATGAATCATGTGATATTGCTCTTTTTGCTAGTGAGCTAGAAAAATTTGAAGATGCCATAAGAAAAGAAGAATGGATAAAAGCCATGGATGAAGAAATAGCAGTATTAGAGAAAAATCAAACATGGGAGCTAATGGAGCGACCCGAAAACAAAGAAGTCATAGGACTAAAATGGGTCTACAAGACAAAATATAAAGAAGATGGCTCAATTCAAAAACACAAGGCCCGACTGGTGGCAAAAGGCAATGCTCAACAACCAGGTATTGATTGTATTGAAACTTTTGCCCCAGTTGCACGAATAGAAACTATTAGAACTGTCTTGGCATTACCTGCACAAATGAGGTTGCTAGTATTTCAGTTGGATGTAAAATCAACACTTTTAAATGGAGAACTTGAAGAAGAAGTATATGTTGAACAAATTCAAGGATATGTGATAAAAGGAAAAGAAAAAAAAATATTCGACTTAAAAGGCTTTATACGGATTGAAGCAAGCACCACGAGCGTGGAAAAGTAGAATTGACAGGTACTTTTTCCAAGAAGGATTTGAGAGAAGTCCTAGTGAACGATCACTCTACGTAAAAAACAAAGGTACTCATGATTTTCTAATAGTCGGTCTTTATGTTGATTATGTGATTTATACTAGTACTAACCAAAAGGTGATGGGGGAATTAAAGAAAAGTATGTTGATGGAATTTGAAATGACGGATTTGGGCCTTATGAGATATTTTCTTGGGATTCAAGTAAAACAATCAAATGGAGAAATTATTATTTCCCAAGAAAGATATATAGGAGACCTCTTGAAACAGTTTGGTATGACGAAATGCAAAACGGTGGCTACTCCCATGGAAAATGAAAAATTGTCACAAAATGATGGAGCATAAGAAGCAAATGCATCTTCTTATAGAAGTCTTGTTGGCTCACTCATCTAGTGTTGTTGGCTCACTCATGTAGTCTTGTTGGCTCACTCATCTATCTCAGAAACACAAGACCAGATATCGTTCACGCAATCAGTATTGTCTCTAGATTTATGAGCAAACCAAGCAAATTGCATTTTTTAGCAGCCAAGAGAATATTAAGATATGTTCAAGAAACTAAGAGCTTTAGTCTCAAGTATACTACAGAGAAAGACAATAGCCTGGTTGGTTATATTGATTGCGATTGGGCTGGATCGTTAGATGATCGAAAAAGCACCTCAAGATATGTATTCTGCTTGGGATCTAAAGTTATATCTTGGTCTTCAAGGAAGCAAAAAATAGTTGCCTTATCATCTGCAGAAGTGGAATATATTTCAGCCACTAGCACTGCGTGCGAAGCAGTCTGGTTGAGAAGAATTCTATGTGATTTACATCATGAGCAAAAGGATCCAACGACAATTTATTGTGATAACATGTCATCTATTGCTATGACGAAGAATCCGGTATTTCATAGCAGGACAAAGCATATAGAGCTTCTCCACCATTTCATTAGAGACTTGGTCGAGAAAGGGGAGATTGAACTCAAGTTCATCAGCACAAATGATCAGCTTGCAGACATTTTTACAAAGTTGTTTTCAACAGGTAAATTTATGAAATTCAGAGAAGAAATGAGAGTGACAAATTAAGAGGGGATGTTAAAATAGTAATTTGTCCCTCTCTCTCTAAAACACTCTCTAATCACCGCCATCTCCTCTCTCTCTCTAGAGGCTTCGATTAACCGCCTCTCTCTTCCGGTCTAGAAAACTCTCTCACCGCCTCTATCTCTATCTTTACACTCTATCTCTCTAGAAAGGCAGTATTAGTAGGGCGGTGATAAGCCCTATAAAAAGGGGCTTTTATAGGGCTGCGTGTGAGGAAAACGGATAAAGAAAGAGAAAAAGGTTAGGTATCCAAAGAGTATTGAGAAAAAGAGGGTTAGACTTTGTGGTCCCTCAATTCATATTGTATCCATGTTCTTGTAAGCGTGGATATGATAATTTAATTGGAAAATAGGAAAGAACGATGATAGGGGTGAAGAGGAAGCAATATTTATTCACAAATACTTCACTATTTCATAAAGGAACATGGATACAATATGAATTGAGGGACCACAAAGCCTAACGCTCTTTTTCTCAACACTCTTTTGATACCTAACATTTTTCTTTTTCTTCATCCGTTTTCCTCACACACAGCCCTTTTTCATAGGGCTTTTCACCGCCCTACTAGTACCGCCTTTCTAGAGAGACAGAGTGAAAAGATGGAGATCGAGGCGGTGAGAGAGTTTTCTAGAGCGGGAGAGAGAGGCGGTTAATAGAAGCCTCTAGAGAGAGAGAGGAGATGGCGGTGATTAGAGAGTGTTCTAGAGAGAGAGGGACAAATTACTATTTTAACATCCCCTCTTAATTTGTCACTCTCTTTTCTTCTCTGAGTTTCATAAATTTATCTATTGAAAGCGACTTTGTAAAAATGTCTACAAGCTGATCATTTGTGCTGATGAACTTGAGCTCGATCTCCCCTTTCTCAACCAAGTCTGTAATGAAGTGGTGGCAAAGCTCTATATGCTTTGTCCTGTTATGAAATATTGGATTCTTCGTCATAGCAATAATTGACATGTTGTCACAATAAATTGTTGTTGGATCCTTTTGCTTGTGATGTAGGTCATATAGAATTTTTCTCAACCAAACTGCTTCGCACGCAGTGCTAGTAGCTGAAATATATTCCGCTTCTGCTGATGATAGGGCAACTGTTTTTTGCTTCCTTGACGACCAAGATATAACTTTAGATCCTAAGTAGAATACATATCCTGAAGTGCTTTTTCGATCATCTAACGATCCAGCCCAATCCCTATCTGTGTAGCCAGCCAGGCTGTTGTCTTTCTCTGTAGTGTACTTGAGACTAAAGCTCCTAGTTCCTTGAACATATCTTAATATTCTCTTTACTAGAAAATGCAACTTGCTTGGTTTGCTCATGAATCTGGGGACAATACTAACTACGTGAACGATATCTGGTCTTGTGTTGGTGAGATAGATGAGTGAGCCAACAAGACTTATATATGAAGGTGCATCTGCTTCTTGTGCTCCATCATCTTGTGACAATTTTTCATTTGGAGCCATGGGAATAACCTCCGGTTTGCATTTCGTCATACCAAACTTTTTCAAGAGGTCTCCTACATATCTTTCGTGGGAAATAATAATTTCTCCATTTGATTGTTTTACTTGAATCCCAAGAAAATATCTCGTAAGGCCCAAATCCGTCATTTCAAATTCCTCCATCATCTTTTGGTTAGTACCAGTATAAATCAAATCATCAACATAAAGAAAGACTATTACAAAATCATGCGTACCTTTGTTTTTTACGTAGAGTGACGGTTCACTGGGACTTCTCTCAAATCCTTCTTGGCACAAGTATCTGTCAATTCTACTTTTCCACGCTCGTGGTGCTTGCTTCAATCCATATAAGGCGTTTTTAAGTCAATATACTTTATTTTCTTTTCCTTTTATCACATATCCTTGAGGTTGTTCAACATATACTTCTTC
This sequence comes from Amborella trichopoda, assembly GCF_054954075.1. Classification (NCBI taxonomy): domain Eukaryota; kingdom Viridiplantae; phylum Streptophyta; class Magnoliopsida; order Amborellales; family Amborellaceae; genus Amborella; species Amborella trichopoda. The sequence goes on from NC_142340.1 coordinate 41,069,239, forward strand.
TTCAAGTTCCCCATTTAAAAATGCTGATTTTATATCCAGCTGAAACACTAGCAACCTCATTTGTGCAGCTAATGCCAAGACAGTTCTAATAGTTTCTATTTGTGCAACTGGGGCAAAAGTTTCAGTACAATCAATACCTGGTTGTTGAGCATAGCCTTTTGCCACCAGCCGGGCCTTGTGTTTTTGAATTGAGCCATCTTCATTAGATTTTGTCTTGTAGACCCATTTTAGTCCTATGACTTCTTTGTTTTCGGGTCGCTCCATTAACTCTCATGTTTGATTTTTCTCTATTAATGCTATTTCTTCATCCAATGGCTTTTATCCATTCTTCTTTTCTTATGGCATCTTCAAATTTTTCTAGCTCACTAGCAAAAAGAGCAATATCACATGATTCATAAATTTCTGTTAGTGAATGTACCTTTCTTGGTGGTGTCTCTGAGTCGGATGAGTCTTGACTTGGTGCTCCCCGGAGATGCTGTTCTTGGGCTTGATTGAGAGCTGACACTTTCTTGCGGAGTATTTCTTTCTTCTTGTAATATTGCTATTGGTTCTTGGCCAGATATTTCTTCCCATTTCCATTTCACTTTTCTCATCAAATACAACATCTTTAGAAATTACTGATTTATTTGTTTTTGGATTGAAAAGGCGATATGCTTTTGAAACTTCACTATATCCAATAAAGATATATTTTTCGCCTTTTTCATCAAATTTTTCTATAATTTGGGAAGTTCTTTTTCCATAAGCAATACAGCCAAATACCTTGAAATACCTTACATTTGGTTTTCTTTATACCAGGCCTCAAAAGGTGTTTTATTTTGAAGAGATTTAGTAGGAGACCTATTAAGAATATATACAGCAGTATAAACAGCTTCAGCGCAAAATTTATTGGGAAGATGCTTACCCTTTAACATACTTCGGGCCATTTCAACTATTGTCCTATGTCTTCTTTCTACTACTCCATTTTGTTGTGGAGTATATGTTGTTGTCAACTCTCTTCTAATTCCATTCTTTTTGCAAAAATTCCAAAATTATGTTGAAGTGAATTCTCCTCATCTATCTGTCCTCAAGGCTTTTAATGGGAAACCACTATGTTTTTCTACATCAGTTTTAAACTGAGTAAAAACTGACAATGCTTCTGATTTTTTGGTCAAGAAATATACCCACATCATCCTGCTGTAATCACCAACAATTAAGAGAAAATACCTTTTTTTATTACAGGTTTCTATTTGAGTTGGTCCACAAATATCAGCCACAAATATCAGCATGAACCAATTCCAATGGACCTCTAGCTCTCCAAGTTGATTATGAAAATGGTAATTTGTATAGTTTTCCATAAATACAGTCTTCACATATTTTCTTTTCTTCATTTATTGGTGGTAATCCAATTACCATACTTTTCTGGCCGATCAAACTTAAACTTTGAAAATTTAAGTGCCCAAATCTTAGATGCCATAGGCATAATTTTCACATGTTGGCATGACCATAGGAAATACCTTATTTGGGGTCCTTTTTACTCGGGCTATGGTGTGACTAATTTTCTTATCAAAGATTATACATTCATCTCTATTAAAATTGATTGAATACCCATTTTTCATCATTTGCCCAATACTTAAAAGATTTTGTATCAAACCAGGAACATAAAGAACATCATGAATGAATTTAGGGCAACCTCCTTTAGGTTTTACAGCAATTATGCCTTTTCCTTCAACATTACGGAGTTTTCCATCTTGTAGTTGACTTGTGAAGTGACTTTTTCATTTATTTCAACAAAATTGCTCTTATTTCCTGTCATGTGATTTATATATCCACTATCCAGGTACCAAACATCTTGTGAATTTTGTTGGGCATTCATGCATGAATAGAACATATGACTTGTATTATTATCTTCAGAAAAATTTACTTCATTTTTTTGAATTTGATTTTTTTTTTGAAACCAGAAATCCCTTTGAGAATGATTTGGGATTTTGCATTTTTGACATTTATATCGGCAATTCTTTGATTCATGCCCTGATTTTTTACAAATAATACAATATGATTCAGATCTATTTTTCTGATCTGAATTTCTTTGGCGGTTTATATTTCTTCCTCTTCCTTTTTCTTGATCTCTTGAAAAATTTTCTCTTCCATGAGCTCTTTGATAATTTTGAAATGTTCCCCTGTCTCTTTTTTCTTCAAAATTTTTCTTTTCAGAAATTGTAATCTTTGACTGAAAAGCTTGTTCCATGTTCTCATTTGAAAATTTATTTATCCTTTGTTCATGTGCTTCCAAAGACTCACTTAATTCTTGTAAAGATAGTTTGGATAAATCTTATGATTCTTCTATAGCAACCACAACATGGTCAAATTTTACAGGTGGGCTTCTTAAAATTTTTTGAACTATTTTTTTTATCAGAAATATCTTCCCCATAACATCTGATCTGATTTATTATTCATGTAACTCTAGTGAAGAAATTATGAATTGTTTTACCACCTTTCATCATCAAATTATCAAAATTTCTTCATAAATTTTGTAGCTTGATAGAAATTATTTTTTCAGATGCTTGAAATTCATTTTTCAAAATTTCCCACACTTCTTTTGATTTTGAAGCTATTTTTATTCGAGGAAAGATAGCTTTACTTACAGCTTGTTGGATGAAGAGTAAGGCTTTTGCATCTCTCCTCTTATTTTTTTTGTACTCGTTATGCTTTGCCCGCGACCATGATTCCAATGCTGCTACAATTTCTGGCAGAGTAGCCTTCTTTCACAATGTCCCACAAATCTTGTGAGATAAAAAGAGTCTTCATTTGGAGACTCCATGACTCGTAGTCTTCTCCATCTAAAATAGGAATTAGGCTTTGGGTAAAATCCATTCCCGAATAGGAATGGGTTTTTCAAAAAACGCAGGGATATAGTTTTGATACCGAATGTTGGGAATTTGCGGAAGCATTGGTATAGTAATTTGATTGAAAATAGGAAAGAACGATGATAGGGGTGAAGAGGAAGCAATATTTATTCACAAATATTTCACTATTTCAAAAAGTAACATGGATACAACAAACTAATATGGACTAAGGGACCACAAACTAATATGGATCACTTCTAATCATATGTTCTCAGAGATATCCATTCAAAATAACTTTGTAGGAAATCTCACCTCTATGACTTGTAAGATTGAGCATTGAATCTGCCAAAAGGATATTGCCAATCTTGCAATGAATTGATGAGAGTGCAATACCAGTGTAAAATTACAGCCAACCCCAAGTTTTTACAGCATTAGCGTGGGTCTGCTTAACTGCTTCCATACTTTCCAATCGTCCACTACACGATTTTGATGTAACAATACCAGCAAGAGTATATTGAGAAGACCAAAACCCAGAAGTTTTCATCTCTTGGAAATATTGTCACTCGAGCTTAAAAATATACAATTCAGAATAACTAGAGATCAATGTTTTCTCGGTCATGGCGCCTCTCATAGATATCTCATCCATCATGTTTTGTGCACATTGAATCTAACACTGCTGCAATACAAGTGCACAACACTATCAATCATAAACATATCTAAGGAAAACTCTTTTCTTAAGATGCGAGAAAAACTTTGAACTATGAGGCTTGTTCTTACTGAATTGGGTGAAGTCAACATGCCAATATTAGGCTCCTTAGGTTTAGTCTTTGGGGGAAGATGACAAGGAACAAATTTAGTTCTTCCATTAAAGCAGAGCAATGACTCATCCTGAATTCTCTCACTAGCTGAGAGTTCAGGGGAAAATACCTTGAACTCTTTGGTGTGAATATCATGTGACACCCTAAATTCAGGTAAAACTTGAAGAAGAACAACACCGTCATCATTACCTCTGTCAACACCATTGTACTCGCTATTTTCTATGGGGACTAAGAAACCCATTACCTCCAATATTTTGGGAGCAATTCCTTGACGTCCACCCTGTTCCTCATAAAAATAGGAGCACCCACAAAATCATCTTCAGTAGTAGGATCTTCTTCTTGATCCTCTTTATGGATTGGATCACTATTAAAGTAATGATTGCCGACTTCTTTCTTATCACCCAAATCTTCATAGACACCATCACCACGATTATCTTCCTGGCTAATAGCATGTTCTTCATTGAAAATAAGACCTCCTTCTTTTCATCAAAGGTAGGTTCACCAATTTCATAATAAAATCCACCAAACTCGAATCCTCATCAGGGTACACATCAAAGATTGGTGGTAAGTCCCTATGATCACTATAGATCACTTCCGAGTCATCTTGATCAACTGGCTCATCATAGATGGGATCATCTTCGAAAGAATGCTTGTTGTCCTTATCATAAAACTCTGGCATCTCAACCTTGAGACTGGTTTCCCACCTCCTACTATCCCTATCCGTAGGATCAACTACCTCTCTCCTTGGAGCTTGATCATGGAAGGGATTTATGGATTCCTCATTTGCCTCGATCTCATCCTCTTGAGATGGGGCTTCCATCTGCGCCAAACGCTAAGCTGAGGTTTCGATCGATCTCCTCAGATTTGCAATCCCTTTTCGCAAACTAGCATCAAAGGCTTCTATAGTGGTTGCTTTTCCTCCTTTTCCTATGCGTGGAGGCATGATTGTTGATCTACAGTAACATCCTACAATACCGTGCTACAGTACCGTGCTACAATACCATCCTTAGTTTATTTATCAAATAAAGTGCAACAAAAATAATAGGATATCAAAACATGACACATTGTACAAAAAAAGAATCAATTATTGATAAAAGAATGCGTACGATATATGCTCAATTTCATCATCGTCCAAGTGAGAAATAATTCAATCAATTACAAAAAAATCAATCTTTTAACTATAAACATGTAAATATAGCAGAAAAAAATAAAAAATAAAAGAAAAACACATGATTTACAACATAATATATTGTAGCAAAATCAAATCAAAACCCTCTTTCAAATATGATAATAATTTTAAAAAAGAAAAATCAAATTGATGTTGGTGCAAACCTCGTTTATTGGGTTGCCAAAATCCCTGAAAATCAATTACTAGAAGCTCCAAATCCAGCTATGAACTATATTGCCTTTGTTTTGTGAAGAAATTGAAAAAATAAAAAGTTCTCAATCTTTTGGTAAATCTCAAAAGAGTGGTTTTTGGGGAGTTTTTCTCACCCTAAAAGCCAGGGTTTTTGTTTTGGGGGTTTAGAATTCCCTGAATAACCCTTTTCCCCTCTTTTTAGGTTGGAAAAACGGCTTTTTTTAACCCTAAATGAGACCCATTTTCCGCATTTTCTCAGCCTGTCACGAGGCGGTACCTAGGCAGGCGCCCAGACTCTCGCGCCTAGCTCTTCTAGGCGAGCTCCCAGATGCAAGACGCATAATGACCCCGCCTAGCAAGTGCCTAGTCGTTTTTAAAAAATTTCAGCCTAGGCGGTCAGGTGGGCGAATTTTCGAAAACTGAATCACTATCCATCTAATCTAATCATAGGCCTTCATTATACAAGACTTTAAGAGAATAAAAATATATAAAAAGGCCAAGTGCCTATAAAATAAATTGGAGAAGGCCCCTCATTTGGGACCATCCTTCAGAAGTCTTCAAGCATTCTGCTCACAAGTCTTGTATAGCTCTTCCTTTTTGACTTTTTTTTTACTATTCAATTCAATAAAGGCAGGCCTCCCAAGTGCTTGTCTTTGCTTGTTTTCGCTGTATCGTTGTCCCTTTGAGTGCTCGTGGAGAGTGTGTTCGTGGTCTAAGAACTCCCAATAGGGGCAACTTACTTGGGTTAGGTTGACTTGGGTAGCAAGGAGGCACGAGTGCCGCACGGGCGAGCCTTGACTCTAGAAATTACTACTTATGCCCCTAAGTGAATTAAAAGGACTCAAGAAATAAATAAAAAACAAAAAAGGATAGACTCAATGCCTAATTTCCCCTTCTAGGGTTCCTCTTGTAAACTTTAAGCTTGTCTTTCTTACTAGATACTCGGGAGTAGTATTCTGAGCTGCATCACATAGCCACCACTGCTTTAGGAGTGCAAAAAATGCTCTCCCTATGCATAAACTGGTAAAGTATGTGATGCACAAAATACAACTCTCACGCTTATGGAGACATGCTTGTGTGCCTGCCATATTGAAACTTCATTGTGTCATAAACATATTTTGACTTTCCCTTGGGGCATTTGACAATGTGTCAAGAAATCCACTTCATAGTCTACCTTGATATTGTGGAACCCCCCATCCACCAACCAGTTGCATGAAGGGAGACAGTATGCCCGGCCTCCTGCTTATGAAGGTAAATAATGCTTCAATGCTACACATGTGTATGATCTGTGGGGTAAATTGTTTCTCAAACAACAATGAGATTATTTTCCTTTTATACTGGCTGCTATTATTCAAAAACACCCACTACAAGCATGATACATAATGTGTACTTAGATTAATGAGCTACCTTTTTCCTTAAGTTTTTTTTTTTTTTTCTTCTTTTTTTTTTTCTTAAAGCAATAATATATGGGTTTCAGGTAAAAAGATGAAGCTTCCAAGGTATGATAAGGTAAGCACAATTTAAGTTGCTCAGGCTCCAAGCTACATTCACCTATCTGTGCCCCTCACACACACATATACATTTGATGGTTGACTCTAATTTATTAGATTGTGTGAAGATTCACATGTAAAGATGTACATATTTTAATTTAATGAATGCATGAGAGGGGGGATAGACACAGATATATGGGAACTTCATCAAAATACGCATAAGGAATTAACTATTGAAAATTTTATCCTTATGAAATTATTCCAACTCAAGACCATGTCTTTTTTCATAGGTATTTTAAAGTTAAATAAAAAACATAGCTAAAGTGTTAAATTATTCATGCCTTATGGGTACTTTGATAAATTTCCCTCGTTATATAAATGTTGTATATGTATACCATCGTTGTGTCTATGTACACACACATACACACACATTGTTACCACTGTATTCAATACTTAAGGATGACACTCCATCGTTTGGTGTACAGTCGGCATTTGGTGGGAGGGGTAACAGGGCTGATCCTTCAACATGGCCTGAGGTTGAAGGACCCTTAGCGGTATGAGTAATTTCAAGTGCTGTATCTTCCAGGTGCCATATTTGGATTTCACTTTTTGGATGATTAGATATAGTGGAAACTCTCAGATCCCAGGCCTTCAATTGATTTTTCTTTCTCAGTTACATTCTTCTATCTTATTTATTTCTCTATGGTTTTTAGGTCGTTCTTTTTGAAGGATGGATGCTTGGTTTTAAACTCCAACCAGTTGAAGTTGTTAAAGCAGTTGATCCACAGGTTAACACACTCTCTACTACTAATGCTGCTACCACTATCACCACTATTGCCAGCATGACCACGACAATCACAACTATTGTTACTATCAATGCCGTCACTACTTATTGTCTATTATTGCTACAGTTTGGATTATAGCAATTTATATGATGGCCTTTGTATATTCTTTGTTTTTGTTATCCAGCTCGAAATCATAAATCGGAATCTTGAAGCTTATTATGATGCATGGGACAGTTTTGTGAAATCATGGATTGTTATTAAAATTCAGGATCCAAGCTGTGTATACCAGTGGCGTCTGCAGGTTTGTCTGTATTTGATTTTCGTAGTTCCATTAATGTATTGGAGAGTTTTTTCGTTTTTTTGGTTGAATATCGACTTAAATCTTGACCATCCATTGTTTGTTCAAGCATGAATCAAATCCATCCATCAATTTTCTGAATCTATTGCTGTTGCTTTTGATATTTGGATAACCCTCTTATTGTTCTGATTTCTGGTGCACAGGAGCTTTCTTTCCTGGATGACCATTAGATTGAATTGAAACCTACAGAGAAGAATAATGCTTGCACATTGATTTGCTTACTATTGCTTGTGATATTGCAGGCAGAGCATGCCATGAAGGCTTCTGGTAAACCTGGGATGTCTGATAAGGAGGTACTTTTCTAACGTACGAAGTTGTTAGAGATGCATTTACTCTCTCTCTCTCTCTCTCTCTCTCTCTGTTTCTCTCTCTCTCTCTCACACACAACACATACACGCATACATATGCACATGAACACTCTATTTTCTCTCACAAACATGCAACCACATGCACACTGACGTACTGCAATTCTTGTGTGATAAGAATCTTCTAATGCATCTTTATATCAGAAAGTCCCAAACCAGAATGCATTGAGTTGTAGCTAAACTAATCTACTCCAATCAACTGATGATAAGAGAATTAAACATTTAAACCATTTGTTGGAAGAGATCCAAGGATTTGTCTCAGTGGATGATGTTTGGTATGTTGCTTAGCATCCCCCACCTCAATTCTCTCTCAGAAGAAAGACCGAATGCGTGGAGAGCTGGATGGGGTTGGTATACCCCTCTATGTTATTTATTGTGAATGAGAGAGAGAGAGAGAGAGAGAGAGAGAGAGAGAGAGAGAGAGAGAGAGAGAGTCCAATTGATGGATATCACCTTTTTTTACGATTATGGATATCACTTTTTTTCTTCTGGGTAGATGGCTGATGATATTTCTTTCATCATCTTTTATGGCCAATTTTGACTGATGGTACATTTTCTCTTCAACCAAAATTTCGATTGATGGTGTATCTTTGGTTACTTTTGTAATTGGTTTTCTAACATTGGTGTCACTCCTCTGAGGTTCTCCAAAGATCAAGTGTCTCATGGTAAATATTTAAAATTGCCAATTTTCAGTTATAGCCTTCTAGGGACTGTCTCCCTTGGCATTGAAAACTTAAAATTGATTCACACGTGCACACAGTGAAATTGATGCATCATGTATCATGTATTTGTAAATGTATGCATGGTTTTTATCTGAAGTTGCGAATTTGAACCATTCAACAGGTTCAGGATTTCGTGTCTCGTTATATGCCAGCATACAGGGCATATCTACCCACTCTTTATGCTGAAGGACCGAATGGTGCTGACCCAAAGCACACACTTGTTGTGGAAGTTGATGAGGAAAGAAATCCCATTGCTTAAACTGTGACATAAAGAGGTCAGATGTTCCTATCCTAGAAAATAGACTTTTTGAGAAATTCTAAGAGTTGAGTTTCATTTTGTAAGTATTGTAATTTAGTTTGTATAATTGTTAATTACATTTGTTATATTTATATGTTAGTCACATTTCTTCTGTATTTTGCAGAATTGAAATGAGAAATATGCTAATTGTATTCTTTCTTTTGTTGAAGTGCCTTGCTTGTCTTTTAGCCACCAGCATGGGTTCAAACTTAATTTGTTTATTAGAGCTCCAAGAGTTTTACATCTTATCCACGAGTGTTACATTTTATATTAGAAAGTATGCTGCAAACATAATTTGCCAAAAAAGAAAAATATATTATACTCCTAGAGGCTGGTTAAATCCTAGCCCTCAGTGTCGACATTGTCCATGGATATGATGGACGATGATGGCGAGACTCGGGTCATATCATGTTCTAGTGCGTCTTGTTCTTCCTCCATTGCCATCCATGATAGTAATGGACTGTGATGCCCGTTAGACTATGGTTTTCGCAAAGACTTTAGGAAATAGCATACACTAGCACACCTCAACATGCTCCCCAGACCAATAAGGTCAAAGGTAGGTCTTGACTGTCTTTTAGTTTTTTGTATTTTTAATGTTAACAGTAATTTTTCATTAATAAAGGAGGCAACCTCCAAATTATAATTACAGAGAAGGAGAAAGAGAGGAAGAAAGGACTGGCCAACCCATATTTTTCAAAAGGGTGCCGTTTGTATAGGGCCGAGGCTCTAAACAATCAAAGTAAAGTGCATCTTCAAATAGTAATTAGAAATGTGGTTTTAATATTAAAAATCTTTGTGATAGCTTTAAAATATATTTTAATATTTAATTATAAAATATAAAGTTTCAAAAATAGTGTAGATTGAGCAGATCTATAAAAATTTGAAAATCTTGAAAGTTGACGGTCCAAAAATGCGTTATAAGATACATTATTTACAAAACTTGAAATCCATTTTTTTTTCATGTTCATGCATCTTTATGTCAAGATGATAAATTTGAAGATATTTGAGCATAGAAAAAACCTAGCTCTAATTTGATTGTTTAGAGCCTCGGCTCCATATAAACTTTTTCATTAAAACTTCCTTTTAAACCATCAAAGGCCGCATTTCAAAACCTTGAAACTAGTATAAATTGTATTGCAAATTTGATTCATGAACAAATTCTTTGATATGTGGGAATATTTTAAAGCACTTAGTTGCCACTAACTATTGGAAATGAGATTGTAATTATAATTGTAATTGTTGTAATAATGGAATTGGGATTGTAATTGTGCAATGGAAATGGTATTATAATGGTGTTGGCAGAGGCATTCACAATTTCAAAACTTTTTATTATATAAAAAAATCGATCTTGCTTTTAAATAACTGTCTTGGATTATGATATTTACTTAGGATCAATAATGCTCAATTCCTTCTTATCATTTTCTTATTTTGTCGTAAGGACTGCTGGTATAGCAGTTTACTTTGTTGCTTTTCATTTTCTGTAGAAGAGTTTGTTGTTTCTCTTATTCTTTTTCTCTGTTTTCTTGATTTGTATGGTTGGCTTGCTTGAGGACATGTGCTCATCAATTTAGTTGTTACACGGCCTAGTAATGATCAAGTAATTGTGATTTTCTTGTACCAAAAATAAAAAGTTTTATCGTAGAGAGAGAGAGTGTTGATTATATGAGAAATAGGAAATATTCTATCTTCAGATTATTTGAGTGGCAGGGAGAGGGAGAGGGAGAGGGAGAGGAAGAGTAAACCCAACAGTATGCGACTATAAGAGAGAATAAAATGTAGTAGAATTTGATTAAATGGGGAAGGAACCCTAGCCAAATAGTCTAAACTGAGGAACTTAGGTCAAGGATATGTTGTCAATGATCTAAACGACACTCAAATGGTGACCCATGTTTGAAGGCATTGTGAAACACCTAGAAATGATAAGTTCGCTGTGATGGCTATGATGACAATCCCGTTTCTGATGTACAAATCACAAAGCCAGGGTCTGAACCTATTGCACAAATCATATCTAAGTTGTTGCAGCAGAAAAAAAAAGGAAAACCGGTTTTAAGTGGGTAGAAAATCTTTCTTAGAACCGGTTTTTAGTGGGTAAAAAATCCTTCTTAGAATGTGGCAAGAAAAAGAACCCCTTATGAAGAACAAATTGGAGTCATTTCACTTGCATTTGCTGCAGAAGTTTGGTGGTTACAAAGGTAGGCTGAAAGAAACAGTTTATCTATATTTCAGAAGGGTGTAATCTATGAATTCAGATTGTTATATGAACGTTTTTTTTTTTTGGGTAATCCACTGAGGATTGGAGGCCCTACCCGTGTAGGAATGGGTGTGGAGAACTCTTTCTGGGTCATCCAAGGTAATATCACCGCGACCTCAGCCCATTTCTTAGGTTATGAGAGCGTGTTTCGCAATCGGAAGTTTCAAGACCAAAAGCCAAAAGCCCCATAGAAGCCTGGGCTTCTTAAGAAGGGCACACTTCTTGTTCGAGGATGATCGATGCTCATTTTTTATTTCTATTTTTTTAGATCAAAACTTTTTGTGGCATCTAACAAAAATATATAAAAATAAATTAAAAAAAAGAAGACCAAAATGGCCATAACATTTCAAGAGGTGTTTTTTTTTGACAAGATTAAGAACTTTTATTGATAGGGTTTTTTAAAAGCATCAGGTTACAACTTTGGAATCAAGACATTGGAATCAGACACAGAGTACAAGGAACTTTCATATTTGGTTAATCGATCAGCTACATCATTGACCTCTCGGTATACATGGGAGAAAGAGATTGAAGCTTAGAGGTAGCCCTGTAGATTTTTAGCCAAAAGACATGAAGAAACCATATAACCCTTTGTTCTTGTTTACATTATATTATAACATTTCAAGAGGTGTTTTGGTCATTTTATTTTTAATTTATTTATATAGGTTTGATAGGTTCTAGATGCCAAAACTTTCCAGGTTTCCAACACCTAGTTGTCCAAAAGAATCAAACCGATAATGAATAGGCATGTAAACATCACAAGAGCTTTGAGAAAATGGTTGGAGATAGACTCTAAATAAGGATAGAGTTGGGCGAGTCGAAATGCCTGGTCAAGATAAATTGGACTAGTTTTGTTGCATCAGTCAATGCTCCTGTCCGAATGACCTTTCTTTCAAATATCTACCTTAAAGGCGTGTTTGATAACAGGAAGTGTCTTTCTAAAAGTTTAGAACTTTTTAATACTGTTCAAGTTTCGTGTTTGATAACAAAATTGAACTTCAAACAAAATTTCAAGGAACTATTCAAGTTCCAATCTTGCTTTAAAAAAAAAGTTCCAACCCAAGGGTTGAAACTTAAACTTGGAACTTTTTTTTTATGAATGCCCCCATATATAACATGTATATATATATATATATATATTATTTTATGTATATTTTATAATAAAAATAAAGATTAATAAAATAATTCATTATATAATATATCTTATATAATACAAATATATATCAATAAAATAAATATAAAATACACTATATTAAATATTACATTACGTTATATATGATATATGTATTTATTTTATTGTATAATATATAATATACTTTTCTGTATAATATATAATATATAATATATTTTATTATATATCATATTTTATTTATATAATAGATATTTATAATATAATATAAGAAAAATATATATTAATAGAATAAATATAAAATACAATGTATAATATACTATATTATTTTATATAAATATATATTATATAATAAAATAAATAAATAGTACATTATTCTGTTATATATATATATATCTATCTATATTTCATTATATATTAAATGTAATTTAATATATTTCATTATATAATATATATTATTTATTATACAATAAAATAAATATATAATACACTATATTATATATTATACTATGTTATATAAATTATAATATATATATATATATATATATATATATTAATATATATATATATATATACATGTATATATATTAAAAATAAATATAAAATACAATATATCATATATTATAATATATTATAATATATTATATATATTATATTTAAATTATTATCAATGTAAATATAAATATAAGATATTTACCATATATCACAGGAGTTATCAAACATAGAAACTATGAACTTTGTAACTTTCCAGTGAGGTTATCAAACACAGAAACCATGAACTTCTTAAATAACTTTTAATTTACAGTTCTTCAAGAACGTCCAACTTGCAGTTCATGAACTTGCTTCCAATTATCAAACAAGCCCTAAAGATTAATTTTGGAACTAAAGTCTTAAAGATTGATAATCTGGACTACCAAATCATGAATCTGAATATAATAAATTTAATAAGTTGCCGCCAAGTGACACAAACATCTAATTTAGTATCTGATTTGTGGTACAGTTCTACATACTTTAAGAATAATGTCTGAAAAGATATGATCAAGCTTGAATTACCAAGGGACCGATTCCTTTGATCCGGTATGATTCCAACAATATCCTAGTCGAATTGTGTAACAATAAAATTGAAGGAAAAAAAGAAAAAGGATATGGGGCTTCTAGGAACTAATTATTCCCCCTACCCCCATTCCTTTGTCAAGGTTGACTCGAATGATTCAGGCGGCTTGACAATTTTTTAAACACCACTTTTTGGAGGTTGGGGCCGTAGGGGTGGCAATGAGTCGAGTACAGGTCGGGTCCGACTAGATCCGGACCTACACCTGAGTAGTATTCCAGGCTCGATTTTGGACCCGGATCTGATTGGTTGGGTACAAAAATTGAACCCATACTGATATTAATGTTCGCTATATCAGTAAGCCGCGTATACAAATCTTCCTCATAAAGGAGCATGCACCTGCAAGAGTGAGTGTACAGCATACTCCCGCAGGACTGCTTTGCATTTTCCTCAATTGAATTACAACGGCTATGTTCCAGGATTAATCATTTTCCTGTCCTCCAGAAATTGGTGGATGGATTTGTCTTTAAGAAATGAAATAGAAGATATATATATTTTTAAGCAATGATGCACTTGTTGACACCATTCCCGACGGCCTTTGACGCTTATAGCATGCTCCGGCGGGAGCAAACAATGCACATACTAGGGCACTCAAGATTATATTTTCGTATTTGCTCTCGTGTAAAATGCAATCTCGGGTAAAAAGTAAGCTTGAACTATTTTATTTTTAATTTGAATGGCAATCATTATGCGCCTATAAAATAATATCCCGAAATTGATCACGAACTTCCCAGTTTTTTTGGGGCAAGCTTGACGTGTTCAAGAACTCTAAATCCAAATTGTTTCAAAATAATCATTCATTCCGTGATTCTTAGATGTTGCCGGAATTCTCAATAAGAAAGGGGTTGTCTACAGAGAGACCCTCTATCTTTTATATATGGAAGGCACAGTCGTTCCACTCATTAGATAATTAAATTGGATTGATTTGGGATGAGTCGTAAAGTCGATTTGTTTTTTTTGGAGCTTTGTATCTATTACATCACTCATACAACCACCTATTTTGAATTTTAAGAGACAAGAATGATTGTGACCCCCATGTACAAAAGATAAATAAGTTTGAAATTTTTTTTAGCTTGAATCACACTCTCTATGTGTCTAAAAAAATAGTATCATGTGATTGAACAAGAACTCTCTAGAGATTGACGGGTTAAAAAACTCTAAATCCAATTTCTATCAAAATAAACATTCCATGATACTTAGATGATCCTAGAATTCCAAGAAAAATTATCCTTCCAAGCATTGTTTGCAAAATCGTCCAATCTAACCGCTAACCACCCTGCTAGAGGTTTTGGGCGGCTTGGGTGATCAATTGGTATTTCAAATTTTTTTTTTAAAAAATGTATATAAATTCTCAAAAATAAAGAATTTGATTTGGGTGGGTCTCTGCAAATGATTTGGGTAGATTTAAGGAATTTGATTAGGTTTAGGAAATGGATTATAAAGTTCTAACATTGTCATTTGAATTTTGATAGTAGATTTAAAGAATGGATAATTCACATCTCTTACCCCACAAGTCACTTTAGATCAATGGTCAAGATTTGATCTCATTTAAGGTGACAAACTCTAAAGCATAAAAAATCTATAAATCGAGACACTCCCACCTCATAATCTCTATACCTCTTCTCTCTCCTCTATCCTATCTCAAAGAGTTCTCTCTCTCTAAAATCCCAAGAGGGCCATGCCCCATCTAGCTTTTCTCTCTCTCTCCCTAGTTGTTCAAAACGGGGCAGGCACCAATATAGCGCACGTACCAATCTAGCGCTCTCTCTCTCTCTCTTTTGGTGGGTTAAAAGGGGTGGGGGGGCACACCCCAAGTAGTAGCTCTATTTTTCTCTCTCAAGTTGGTCAAGGGAGCAAACCCAATTTCAAGTTGCCCTTATGAAAACAAAGTTAAGCCTCACCTTAAAAACTCGTTTGTAAAGCACTTTGGGAATTGAAATTCTCGTGTTGACTCTAAAATTAATTTTCAACATTGACTATAAAATTTGAAGTTAAAAAAAAAGGCACAGATATTGTAGATCTGTGAACACTAATTTTTAAGGCAAAACTAATGGCCTAGATAATAATATACTTTTTTTGGGGTTTGAAATCTTAATTTCTTTTTACGACCATAATGGTTAAAGTTTGGATGATTGATTTGAAGCTTTTTTGATGCTAGAATGTAATTTTCGGTAAGTTTTGAAACGAGGTTTATTTATTTTGATTTGATAGGGTTGTGGGCCTGTCAAAACATTTTCCTTTCCATATTATTATAAAGATGAGGTTTCTATAAGGCCTAGGCTATATGAAAGCAAAATAAAGCCTCATCGCAAATCTTCATCTGGAAAGCACTTTCGATAATGAAAGACTCCATGATGGCTCTAAAATCAATTTCCAACATCGACAATAAAATTTGAAACCCAAAAAATGGTACAGATCTTGTGGACATATGAATACTAATTTTTAGGGTAAAATGGACGATCTAGATAATTTGTTATAATATATTCTATATTTAGAACTTTAAATCCTTTTTTTTTTTTTCCATAACAATAATATTCAAACCTGAGATGATTTATTTAAAGATTTTCTAATACTTGAATTGCAATTTTTGATGGGTTATGAAATGAGGTTTTATTTGTTTTGATACGGCTGGAGCCCTATCGATCTATTTTTCTTAATATATATGAATTTCACATGGATGACGTTTGGAAGGCCACATTCTGTGCACTTGAAATAGATTTCCCCAAGGAAATTTGACAAAATGTATTATTTAAGAGCTCAAATCATTTTTTTAAGACCTTTGAGGTGAAGACTATGGATTTGTACGTTTTCTCCAGCAAGACTATTACTTCTACTGTAGAAGTAAGGCCCATTTGTAAATTTTCTTGAGTTTTGTACTTTCAGCATTGGAAACCTCGTGATGACTTGAAAATATATTTCATCTTTAGTTATGAAATTTGAATTTAAAAAATGGTATGAATACTTGAAAATCTTGAAAATAGACGGTCTAGATAATTTGTTACAAAATGTATTAGTTTTTGAACTTGAAATTATTTTTTTCTTCATATCAATATATCTCGAGTTCAAGATGATCAATTGGAATATTTTCCACTATTGAAAACACTTTTTTCTTACTTCAATTTAAATATACACTTTATATAAACTTTTCCATTGTTCTTCTTTATTCTAATTGAAGATCACATATGGTTTAGAGCAGTGAAGGTGGTCTAGATTGGGAAGCGCCCATTTGGACTAGGAGTCAGTTCTGATCGACCCAATTCCTTGTCAAAACGAAGAATCGGTTTGCTTCTGATAGACTTTCACAATTTCGCCAGGGAATTAGGAAAGTTCATTGGGGAGTCGCGCGATCTAGAGTGGCAGCTCTGTTCCCAACCATGATAGTTTTTATTTTTTTGTTGTTTTTCTTTTCTTACAATTATTTATTTATTTGTATGGGGGTATCACACTGAAGAACAAGTCCGATTTGGTGATCCAGATTGATGATTCACTGATTTGGACTGGTTCTAAATACCCAATTAACATCATGCCCTTGGTTTTATTTTTCTACAATTATTTATTTATTTTTATTTATATAGAGCTATCATACTGGAGAATAAGTCCGATTTGCTGATCCAGATTGATGATTCACTGATTTGGACCGGTTCTAAATAGCCAGTTTAGAATCATGCCCTTGGTTTTAAGGTGGCAGAGCTATAGACGTGTGTTCAACTGTCAAAGAAGTTTGTATTATTTGTGGAAGAGGGGCTACGAAGTTTGTAATACTTATGCGTCTGTTCACCTGTCAAAGAAGTTTCTATTATTTATGGAAGGGAAACACTACCTCATCCCTGTATTTTGTTGAGAGAGAGAGAGAGAGATTTTCTTCATTATTGATTCTTACTGTTGAAAGAGAAAAACACAAGAGAGCCTGCCGAAGTATTTGTTTCTCTATCATCCATATTTAAAGAACTATCTCTGATCGCCAAATTCCTATGTACGGAGAGAAAGAGAGAGATGGAGAGGCGATGGGTGGCAAGTTTGGGGGAGAGTACTTTTGGATTGCAGGGGAGAAAGAATAGGGAACAATAGAGGCCACAGGAGATTTCTTTTGGTTTCAAGAGAGAGAGCTTTTAGTTTGGAGAGAGATATTTGGTTTGAGTCTCTATTCAAACTAAAAGCTCTCTTTCTCCAATGATAAATTTTTTTTATAATCGTGAAATTTTTGTTGGGTTTATGTAGTTTTTAAAGGTCTTATGAGTGTGTAATGAAAAACATTTATTATAGTGGAATATAAATTTAGTGGAAGTGTGGTCCCTCGAAAACCATACTAAGCAAATGATGTTTGTTGACACCGGACTGTGCTTGACAATCTAGGCCAGTTGGTTGAAAAACCCAAGGTACCTGGGCATAAAGAATAAATCGAGAAGGGTTTTTGGGTTAGCCCTTAATGAGGTTGGAACTTATGCCTAGATGAGTGAGCCGAGGGACTATGTGATCCTTGTGTGTGCTGGTAGGCCTACAGAGGCGGGGGCCAAAACCTCATCCATGATCCATCACACGGTATGCATATCGATAGATCGTTCGAAAAAGTCAGATATCCACTTTTGGGTGAAGCATATGCATGTGCGACAGATACCCTAATGTACCATAAAGCTGTGGTCGCATCAGGTCGTGGTGACCTTGACTCGTCTCTAGGGGAGGACTTGTAATCCACAGACCCTTGACTCATCGGGCAGAATTTGGTGACTCGCTAATGAGCCCATGCTTAGACTGTGGGTCATGAGAAACACTAGGTCGATTCGATAAAGCAAGTGTGATTTATAGTCCTCAGTTGAAGGTGGAGTACCCCATAATTACAGATTGAATTCTTAAAACCATATGGATCCTTTTCCCATCATATTAATTTAATTGTGTTCATTTTATTATTGAAATGATTTTAGTTTTATCATTTGCATTTTTATGAATCTCTCAATATTTAATTTATGATTTTTGGATTTATAAAAATCCAGTTATTGATTTTACAAAGTTTAAAAAATTCAAATATATATTAAATTATTTTATTTAAGTTTTAAAAATATTTATAAAATTTCATGGGGGCCCATAGTGTATATGTGCCCACCATGTGGCATGTGGGTGGGGGCCCATATGTGCCACATAGGGGTGGCACGCCCTACCCCTTTGGATTCCTTTTGATAGCTTTGTGTTCAAGTTATTTAAATATAGATAGTGTATCTTATGACATATGGTCAATTTGTAATATAATAAATATTGACCATATCTTATCTATTTAAGATAGTAAATATTAAGTTGATATGTCTTAATATATTCTTATCGAATATATGAGATGGATAATGCAATTTTATAGAATGCATGATATCTTTAATGAATTTAATTTATTTAAATATATTGATGGGAAAATGGTATAAGAAAAGGGGGATATTGGTTCATGCACTTTCGATAATGTTGATGGCCCATTTATGGAATGGATGACTCAGAATTTTCATCCCACAAGTCACCTTGATCAACGGTCTATATTCAATCTCAAGAAAGAGGTAAACTATGAGAAATCATAAACAAACCCTAGGCCTAAATTTCACTATAAATAGGGGTGCTCTCCCCCTATCTCTACACACCTCTCTCTCTCCTCTCAGGCTTTCTCTCTTTAACCCTCTCTCTCTCCTAAGACCCATAGAGGGCACGCCCCAACCTTAGTTCTCCTTTTCTCTCTCTCTTGACCTAAAGATTTAAAAGTTGGAAAAATTAGAGTTTGAGCCTAATTATTTTGGAGTTAGGGTTTTGTGGAGATTTAAGGGTGATTATTTAGTTTGGCCGAAAATAGTTTTCCTGGTTCGAAATTGGGAATTGAAGCTAAACCGCTGATCCCGCGCCATTGGATGTGGTAGCTCGGTGTGGAGCGTAATAAGCCCGGTTGAGGTAATCTCCCGTATCTTCTCTTTTACCTCCTTGCTCTTTTATTTTATATTATGAAGCATAGTTTTAAGTTATAAAAATAACATCAAGTGGTTGAATTTTATTTTTATTGTTGTCATGTTCTATTTTGAAATATTTATTTATTATAAAAAGACTTTCTGATCTTTTTGTCAAAATAAAAAGGGGTGATTAATATCTTTTAAAAAAAAAAAAACATTATATTCCTCTTGAAAAAGATCACATAGGTCTTTGTTTCTACTCTATCAATTTAGATATGATGACCGAGAGAGCAACGGTCATATATAATGTCCCGACATACGAAGCCGCGTATAAAAAGCTTCACTTCTCTCGTGAAGGAGCTTTCACTTGTAAGAGTGAGCGTACAGTCTACTCTTGCAGGACTGCTTTACTTTTTCCTCAATTGAATTACAACGGTTATGTTCGAGGATTACCACGGTCATATTCCACTGTCCCCCAAAAGAAATTACTGTTTTTTTACATTTTTCTGGGGCACATGAACGATTCAAATACGCGTGAATCTCAAGTCTTCTGCTACCTAAATTTTTCTATGGGTCTAACACGTACATCTCTCTCTATAAAAATGCTTGTGCTCAAGGGTTGAGGTTGTCTTTCCAATTGATGCAGTCGAGATAATCGCGCTCGACTATCTTGACGATCTACTGCATCACCAATGGAGAGTAGAAGAGACCATGGGCCTCTGGCCACAAAGTCCTTCGACTATCGCTCTTCTTCCTCGTTCCTCTTGGTTTCAGTTTTGGGGTTGGGATTCTTTGGCTACAATGCCCAAACAGCAGCTTCAAGGGCAGGCAACAATCCATGGATCAATGTCTTCTTCATTTTCACCTTCTTGAACATGGCCTTCCTTGATTTCCTCTTGGTTTTGCACTCAGGCAAGCCTGAAGCCTTTGAGAGGAGGAGTTCCCTCAAATTTGCCACCCTCGGGTCCATAATTGCACTGACCTTTGCTTTCTTGGTGTACTTGTGGATCAGTGTTCCTCCTGCCTTGGAATGGGTAGTTTGGGTTGCCTGTGGTATAACTTTGTTGAGTGGTGTCGGCATGGCTTTCATGTGTAAGAGCCTCAAGGAGACTACTTTGGATGAAAAGCCCAAATGAGTGGAGGGTGCTTCTAAGATGTGATAAGAGAGAGAGAGAGAGAGAGGAGAGAGAGAGAGAGTCCTTGTCACCATGGTTATGGATGATATGAACTTGGGTGTCGGTGTTTGTGTGTGTGAGGATAGTTGTATTAGCTAAGCGCAACTCTGAATCTTGATAAACTTGGTACTTTAGAGGTTGGAATGTTTTTTTTTCTTTTAATGAAGTCTCTCCCATAAGTACCTAATGACTTTTCTACAGTGTTGCATGGGTGGTATTTGTTCTGGGTCAGATTGTCTAGTATGTGAAGCTAAAGCATTTATTGTAACATGCATTGGATGTGAGAGCAAATTTTGCAGTAAATATTGCCAAATAACTCGTGATAGTTTGAAATTTCAAAATGCATTCAGGGCATATTTGAAAATATTTTGAAGTTTTTGTGGAGCTACGTCGAGAAACACAAATGGGACTTTTCTTCTGATTGGGAATCCAAGGAGGAGAGTCTCCTTGGGCCTACACAATAAAGAACATTTCAAAATCATAACCATATTGTGGGCCAAAATAAGGACATATACTTCAATGCTTAAGTCACCTAACTTTTGTAGAACTCCAGAAATAAGGACATATACTTCAATGCTTTCATAACTTTTAGAGTCTTAAGTCACCTAACTTTTGAGTTCCATATCTGACCACTTAAAATAGTGATGGTCTAGGTTGTGTAGGTTATCATCGAAATGTAAAATCTAGAAACCTTAAGATACATATGTCTGGGTTTTAGGCAAAGTAGTAAATGTACATTATCCTCCTATGAGTGCACACAATAGGTTGCTTTTCTTTCTCCTTCCATGGTCAGCAGTAGTGCGTGCGGTTTGTAGAGAGCCGAGGGTCTAAAAATAAAGCACACCTTCAAATAGTGTCGAGAAATGTAGTTTCAATACTGGAATTCTTTGTGATAGCCTTAAAATATATTTTTATCTTTAATTATAAAATTTAAAACTCCAAAAAATAGTTCAGATTTAGCAGATCTATGAAAACTTAAAAATCTTGAAAATTGACGGTCCAAAAATACTTTACAAGATGCAGTATTTCTAAAATATGAAATCCATTTTTTTCTCATGTTCATACATCTTGTTGTTGATATGATCAATTTGAGGATATTTGGACATAAAAACATCATCTTCTAGTAAATTTTTTGAGGTGGGTCTTATTTGATTATTTAGAGCCTCGACTTTATATCAATTTTTTTCAATAAATAATAGGAAAGAGAAGGAACTATGAACATTCAATGAACCTGCATTTTTTTCCAAGTTGAACGAGCAACTTGATAATGAAAGTGCTGCAACTTCATAAACGATAAAGTCTTTGTTTTTTTTCCAATTTGACCT
Source organism: Amborella trichopoda (assembly GCF_054954075.1). Lineage (NCBI taxonomy): Eukaryota > Viridiplantae > Streptophyta > Magnoliopsida > Amborellales > Amborellaceae > Amborella > Amborella trichopoda. Next base: position 41,091,154 of record NC_142340.1, read on the forward strand.
GGAAATGTTAGGTCTTCAGCTAGGGAAGACTTCAGTTCTTTTAATTATTAAAATAATTAATATATATATAATAATATGTATAAATAGATCCTTCAACTGAAGAATATAATTTAAAATTAGAAATCTTGTTATTTGAAGATTCAGTCCATGATCTTTAAGTTATAAAATATCCCCCATTTATCATTCCTGTTCAGTGTACCCATTGGATATTGAAGTTGTAAACATCCAACATTTTATATTTAAAACTAGGGTTTTGAAGTTTGAAGATGAAAGAACCTCGAAAGTTAAAAGCAAAATATTTTGATAGCATTGCACCCTATCCTAAGAAGCAAAGCATCACCTCAAAACTCACCAAAATCGTAGCTTTGGCATAAGAAAATCTTCAAATCAGTCATGTCGGCCCTAAAAATAATATATATTGTAATACATTATCCGGACCATTCAATTTGTCTTAAAATTAAGTGGTCACAGATCTGCAAAATCTGGATTTTTTTTTAGCTACAAATTTCATAGTCGGTGTTGGAACTCGATTTTAAGGCCATCATGGATATTTCTTATGCCCAAAGTACTTTATGGATAAAGATTCTAGGTGAGGCTTTACTCTATTTTCATAGAGCATAGGCATTATAAAAACTGCATCCAAATAAAAAATACTGAGCAAAACCTTTACTTATTCCAAGACCTAGGAGGCCCTTCATGACCACCATGCCTGCAACAGACTTGGAGAAGAAGACGATAATCACAACAAGCTCCACTGAGATCATAAAAATGATCAAGTAAATAATCCATAGTGGTGCCAAGGCATAAGTTTGCTCAGATTTAATTGGAAGCCTCATCGCCAAGGAAAAGGCAGAGGCCATGGCTATGGCCAAGGGGCCTATGGCTTTGTAGGTTGGCTTTATGTCCACTGGAGCATGCACTCGGTTGCAAATTCAGGTGAAAATGGCCATCATTATGGTGACGGTTGGACGAAGCTGTTGAACCCATTCGTTTTGGGGCTCGAATTCATCATAGATGGTTGTGTATTGTACTCATTGTGTGGAGGATGAGGGGTGGTGGCAGTGCGGTATGACATGTCCGGTGGTCTGCTTTCAGATTTGCAATTTCCTATCGTGGGATCATTCTCCCCATATTCGAATGATACCTTTGGTTTGAGTGATTAGGCCAAAAAGGGGCGGGGGATTATCTTATGCCCCAAAAGTTAAAGTGCTGGGGGAGAATAAGATAGCCTTCCTCTTGCATGACAATGAGGATGCTATGGTGGTATTAGCAACTGCTTTGTCAGAATCCGGGGTAAGATTTTATCTTTAGACACCCTCATCGCATTTTTATTACTTACGGAAGGAGAGTCTTTGGATTCGATTGTCAGGGATTCCACTCCATGCTTGGACGTTGGATACTTGTCGTAAGTTGGCAAACTGCTGTGGGGAATTTTGTGATATTGATAAGGATTCCCTCGTGGGGGTTGATTTGAGGTTTGTGTGTATCTGTATATGGAAGTGGAGTGAGGCTTCCATTCCCAAAATGGTTAGACTTTTTGTGGGCCAAGAATCTTTCTCCATAAAGATTTCTGTAGAGAAGAAGGAGGTCTATCAGCATCAGCCAGTGACTAAGGCTGCTAGGGGCCCTCTCTGTGACAATGGCGGTCTGATCGATCTAATAAGGAGGTTCATGACAAATCTTTTCTGATGAGTGCTAACCGATTTTTTTCGAGAAGAAAGAATCAAAGCAATTTTTCGGGTAAAGAAGACAAATTTTCAAAATTTGAAAATAACCAAGCAGTGGATTCCCATGGGATGTTTCACGGAATGCTCGGCGACTTTAGCGTCAACCATTTCAGATAAAGATGAGGGTCTACGCGATCATGTAGACCGGCTAGGCTCACCTATCACTTTTTCAAAGGGCGGGATGGATGGCGGCGTATCTCTGCATTGATTTGAGGCTCCGTTCCCGGGGAAGGATTTGGAAGCCGTGGTGGCTTCCCCGGCTTTTTCGCTGATGCATTGGGTATTGGGAATACTGTCTCCTCCTTCCCCGTATTTCTTCCCAGTTGAAGGCCTGAAGTCGGTGGCTCTTGACTGCAAAACCAACAATTTCAGATGGTTTTTTTGTTTTGCTGCTCTGGTTGTTGCAGGTCACAGGCATTGTTCGTCGCTGGCTCTCCATCTGTTGTTGCTTTCGGTGGCCAATATGTATCCCCTTTTCCATCATCATGCTGTCAGAAAGCCTCGCTCTTCACCTAGGCATGCCTTTGATCCCTTGGCGGTTGACCCTCTGGCTTTAGTGGTGCTTGACGAGGGTGATGTGTACTTGGATTTAGGGGAAGGGAAATTTGTTCCTGAGCCAATGGAACATAGTGTTCAAATTGATATCTTAGATGGGCCTTTGGCTCAAAACCTCGTTCTTGCGTTGGTCGAAGTAGCTTTCTCCACCCCCCTCAATGTTTTACGGTAAGAGGATAGGCCTCTGTTGCTTCATATGATTGCTGCAAACTCTGTGGTCAAAACCCGTAACTCTACTGCTCCAAAAGTAGAGAATGTACTGACAAATGGTTTGATTCCAAAGGTGGAGCCTCAGGGTAACACAGAGGAGGAAAAGATTTCTTCCACTGTCTCTGATTGTGGAATGGACTTTGATATTCCTCTTGGAGTGGTTTTTAAGGATATTCTTTCAAAGAAGAAGGTTGAGAAAAAAGGGAAGCAAGATGCTAAGATGAATAAGTCTGTTGCTGTGGGTAAGACTCCTAGCAAAGAAGGGGGTAAACTAAAATCCAAAGGTAAAACTCCGGTGAAGAGTACAAGGTCCTCTGCGAGATTGCAGGCCCGGGGAACTCCACATGCTAATTCGGCTGCGAGAGGAATCTTTACCTCTGATGAACAGGTTATAAAGGTGAGCTCTGACCTTTCCTCTTCTTCTCACTCTTTGGATAGGGAAGAGATCTTGGACGAGGTCTTCTTCGGCGCGAGTAGGGATGGTCCAGGTTCTTCCTCTTCTCACCCATTCTCATGATTATTATGTCCTAGAATGTACGACGTTTGGACGACCTCAATTGTAAGAAAGACGACATCTTTTTGGTTTCTCATTTTACGCCTGATATACTTATTTCATAGAAAACTAAACTTCCTAGCCCCACCTTTTCTGATTTTAGAGAAGTTTGGGGACCTGGGCAAGTAGATTCTTGGGGATTGACTTTGAGGGTGCTTTTGCGGGTTTGTGGATTTTGTGGGATGAAACAGTACTGTAGTCGTTTTGCTTTGATAAAAAAGATAATTTCTTGATGGTTGGTTTTGTGGGGCATGATTCTGATTTTCTGGTGGGGTTTATTGAATGTTTATGGTCCCCAAGGTTTTGCTCAAAAAGAAATCTTTATTAATGATATGTCAGACTTCATTAATAATTTTACCAATCCGATTTGTTTAGGAGGGGATTCTAATTTCATCTGATAGCAATATGAAAGTAGCTATGGTGGACCTATTACGTTTGCTATGCGTCTATTTAATAGATTTATTGAGTCCCATGCCTTGTTAGATTTTTTACATGGACAAATGAGAGCTCTTCAAATTGGACCATGTCTAAACTTGATTGATTTTTAGTTTCAGGAGAGTGGTTTGACTTCTTCCCCCTTACTTCAGTTAAAGCCTTACCCAAACTCTCATATGACCACACTCCTATTTTACTTTGTTCTCAAGTTGTTCCTGTAGGACCTAAACCATGTAGGCTTGAAGTTGGATGGCTTGAAGAGTTTGGGTGATGGTCGCAATATCTCATTTTGGCATTACAAATGGTTCATTCTTCATCTTTGAAATACGTTTTCCCACTAGTTTTTCAGCATATAGATAACCCCAATGCTATTGTTGCTGATATTTTTGAAATCAGGGGTAGTCAAATTGTGTAGAATATTTTTCTCCTCTATAATAGGATTTCAGATGAGATTTTTCGGGAGTACTTTCGATTGTTAACACTACTGAATGAAGTTTATATTCCTTCTGAAGAATGCATCTGATGAGGTTGTTTGGGAGATTGATATAGATGGTTCATACTCGGTAGAGTCAATGTATAAGCTACTTTTTCATGACCGTTGGAGATGGTCTATGCATGAAATTGCCATTATTTGGAAATGACCTTTGCCGTTTAAGGTGCAAGCCTTCTTATGGTTGGCAGTGCAAGATAAGATTCTCACAATTGATAAGAGGTAAGATTTTGCCAAATATCTACCTAATGTATAAAGATGATGCTGAAACAGATGCTCATATGTTTCTCTATTGTTCTTTTACATTTAAAATCTGGTGTTGGTTTTTTTGACCAATTTGGGGTTGCTGTGGTTATGCCTTCGGAAGTAAAGGGGATTATCTCAAACATAGCGTCATGTGTACTACAAACAGGTGTGGTGATCTGGTAAATTGCGAGAGGATTGATATTATGGGAGGTTTGGAAGGAAAGAAATAGAAGAGTGTTTGATGGCATAAGTATGCCTCTTGAGAGAATTTTGGACAAAATATTACACTCTATTTGGCTTTCGTGCTAAATTACAAAAGTTGCAAAAGATACTTGCTCAGTTACAAAAGTTGCAAAAGATATTTGCTCAATTATAAAAGTTGCGAAAGATATTTTGGAAGTGGATGTTAGGAGAAACTTATCGAATCTTTTCCAATTGGGCACACTTATCGAATCTTTTCAAATTCAGCACTTTTAAGTGCGTGCTTAAGGGGAGATGAGTACCTAGTTTTGAGGGGTATTCACTTATCGAATCTTTTCCAATTCGGCTCTTTTAAGTACATGCTCAAGGGAAGATGGGTACCTACTTTTGAGGGGTATTTAAACTTAATTTTGATGGTAATTAGTTATGAAACCTAGGTTTAGTTGGTTATAGACGAGTGGTGGAACTCGGGTTTAGCTGGATATGGAGGAGTGGTGAGAG